>NC_057809.1:601388252-601746290 GCF_018294505.1 Triticum aestivum
GTCAACTGTGGTCTCGACAACATTAAGACTGCATGAATATCGATGAAAGATGCTATCGAAAGCTCCTTGGTAAAGATATCAGCAAACTGAGCGTTGTTTTGAACATGAAGAACAGGTACCTCTCCGAGCTACCTTGTCTCTCACAAAATGAATCTCTATCTCTATGTGCTTAGTTTCTACCTGTTGAACATGGTTACAAGACATATACACAGCTGGTACATTGTCACAATAAACGATGGTATCTTGATGAAGATGGCGATGCTACTCGGTGAGAAGTTGACAAAGCCAAACTGTTTTGGCAACTGTATGAGCGAGAGAGCGATATTTTACTTCCACAGATGTCCTGGAAACGGTTATTTGCCTTTTTGAAGACCAAGAAACCAAATTATCACCCAAGTACACACAATAACTAGAAGTGGACCAACGAGTGTCCGGGCATCCTGCCCAATCGCATCAATGTATGATGTGAGAGAGGTAGGAGCAGACGGAGTGATGGACAGACCATGATCAAGAGTGCATTTGACATAATGAAGATTAGGACCAACCATGTAAGTAGTTACAATCTTCATCATTGATCCGGTTAATTTTGATTTCAATCGGGGTTTTATGGTTACACATAGTGGTGACACAGTAAGTTGGAATTGTTCCAAGCAGGATATTGTGGTGAATTCTACAACAGAGGCTAAGTATATCGCCACTTTGAAAGTGGCAATGGAGGGCGTTTAGATCAAAACTTTCTTTTTGAGCTTGGCATGGTTTCAACTTTGTTGGTGCCAATGGAACACTGTCGAGGATACTAGCGCCATAGTTCCAGCTATGGAACTAAATGTCCGATCAGTGATTCAAACATATACAAAGTCAATTCCACATAATCAATGAATTTTGTACAACATGGAGACGTATAAGGATATGCAAGATACAAACGAACTTAAATGTCAGATCCATTGACGATGTCTATACCACAAAAAAAGCATGCATTACATCGGTATGCCATAGGTGTAAAGTGCATTAGCATTGACTAGATTATTGACTCTAGTGCAAGTGGGGGACTCTTGAAAATATGCCCTAGAGACAATAATAAATGTTATTATTTATTTTCATGTTCATAATTAAGTATATATTTTTATGCTATAATTGCAATGATTTCCCTTGTTCTTGTCAGTTTGCCTGTTCTTTTTGGATTTTGCATGGGACCACGTGGCATGGACCATGACGGCTAAAAGAAGACCTGGCCTTTATTAATTAGTGATTGTTGTCCCCTTGCCTCCATCTGCCGTGTTGCGAGGTGAAGGGATCTTGTAGAGGAACTTGTATCGCTATATGCATATTCATCAGTTTATTAGAGTGATATATTCATTCTTCATCGACAACATTTTGATCTCGGGTGAGATGTTGTTGATAATGAATGTACTCTGATTCTTCTTCTACTATGGTGAAGTCTTATTGGACGATGCCACAGAGTTAGATACTCTGTGTCTTTGTAGGTTTCGTGTATCCGACGTTGCAGTTTTAAGTTTATATCCTCACAGATTCATTCGTACGAATCTCTAATGCGTTTGAGTTAGTATTTTTTTTTTTGCTTCTAATGGTGCGGTCCATTGTGGCTTTGGAGTCATGCTTCAATGTTCTATTGAAGATCTTGTGGTTCGACCACCTGTACTATTAATAGATCATCCCCTATCCGAATAGGTTCAACGCTCACGGCTTCCCATCCTTGTAGTTGGGCAACAAAAGAGGATTTATCAAACCTATGACGCTAGTAAAACTCATATAGATGCACGAGTGATGGTGTCGAAACTCCAATATGACTGTGTTTCTTAACTCAAGGCTTGGCAATATTTCGTGTTGCAAAGATTGAAACCACAGAAAAGATAATTCCGAGAAATTTCATTTTAATTCTTAATTATAAGAATTATTTTGCAATTTCTCGAATCTCTATATGAAGCATTGTACCAGTAATTTTGTCAATTTTGAATAAAGTTACAGGTTATTCTGAAAAAGTTACTGACTGTGGTAGTTCTAGAAAATGTTCGGAACAAGTTCATTATTGTAGTATGCTTCCACCAAGAAAGAAACACGCGGCAAGAGAAATGCATAGAGGGTTGGACGAAGACCAAGAACTAATCGATCACGTTGAATTAATTGGTGCAGTTGTCCTTTAGTTATGTAATGTACCTTTCTACCCATTTGTTATGTCCATCTATATATAATTAGGGATCTTTATAACGTACTCCCTCCGTTCCGATTTACTCGTCGTGGTTTTAGTTCAAATTTGAAGTCAAATTTAAACTAAAACCACGACGAGTAAATCGGAACGGAGGGAGTATGAGACAACTAAAACAACACAGGAACAAAAAAAACCATGGCTAAGCGGAAAGGATCCCTCCCATAACTTTTTGTTGTTAGGTAGAAGCAAGACCACTCCACGAAAAAATGTTGATAGCACGCCATCAAAGTTCCTATGGGGGTTAGGATGAGGATGGACGGGTTCAACAACCCAAACTCCTACCACTAAGTTACCACTCAACTCCCAACACAAGAACAAAATACAAATCCAAACTTGCATACAACAAAATTAACATTTCACCTGCTTCCAAAACCCTGCTATCTTTGACATGAAATAGTATAACTAGTAGCAAATTAAAATCAGGCGACCTTCAAGCAAAAAATAACATACATACTTAATTAGTATAGCCTTGGTGCATTTGACAACTTACAAAGCAAATGCTTGGAATGACCCACATCAATCTGAATTAGAGACATATTACTTGCATAATTGGGGACTTAGATATAGAATTCAACATCAGTGTCAACCATTTTGTTTATAGTGGACATGGCAGGAGAAATCTTGATCCAGGAAAGAAATTGTGAAGCATGAATATTGGTTGGTACTGATAAAAAACATTGTCTCGTTCGTTCACCTATATATGCCTCGTCGGTGCTCTATTTTCTCAAGTGGGAAAGAAGATTTGTCTTGTACTTAACTGATTAATATGATCAGTTCATGCTTATGTATCTTGCGACTGAAATTACCTTTTATATTTATTGATTTTTCTGAACTTGGGACAGAAATTCTCTGATTTGAAGCGCAATCTTAGTATCTAGATTGTGCTGACATATTAAAAGTATCTCCACTGATTCGGATTGGATAGGTTAATCCATTCAGGCAAACCTATCCTGACTTCTTTATGCTCTCAATCGAATGCACGATTCCAAATACACGGAAATATTACAAACGTAGAATTAGGATATCATGAATTTTTAGGTCCTGTATAAAACTAAATTTTATGACTCTGCAGTGTGCTCATGCCTTTAAGCCAAACTTCCTATGAGAAAAAAAAAACATACGATTCAAAATTCTGTACAATTCGAATAAAAATATCTTAATCAAAATGGGCCCATAATATTTTGCAATTTGGTCTGCTACACCATGTTGTATTGTCGTAACAGAGCTGCCATTCTTTTCTTATCAACAACTATCGTACCCAACATTTTCCTAATTTATGAAGGATAGTGGGAGCTTCCGGAACACCTTGCGACATGTTGAAAACAACTTCTTGTTATGTCAATGGTTTCAGTCTGGTGTTTGTTGTACTGTTATGATCGAAGATGAATAGATCGAAAGTTTCCCGCAAAAAAAGAACACTTTGGTAACAAGAAATGACTAAGATTGTACATTTTTCCTTGAGAACTTAGCTGCCTGTGCACAAAATGTAAATATTTACGATGTTTGCATAATAAATATAAGATTGATTTTTAGCTAAAAGGGATCAGCGCAGAAAAAACGCTAACTACCGCAGGGCATGTTGATCATATTATTGTCTCTAGTTAGAGATAGATGGTTGTGGTATCTAGCCAAAGTGAGGAACTGGGATGTATGTATCGGTCTTTCTTTTTACGATATGATTGCAGTCTTTATACCCAGGGCCGTCCCTGAGGGGGGGCAGAGGGGGCGGCCGCCCCGGGCCCCCGAAGCCGAGGGGGCCCCCAAGTCGTGGAGAAGGGCCTCGTCCAAAACAGTACGCACGTAGAAGCAGCACTTGTCGAGGGAAACGCAGTACACACGTGAAAGTACGTTTCGCATCACGGCGCGATTGATGCATCAAATCCTGCAACCCCCTAAAAAAATCAATCCCTGCGTACCTTACTAGGCTAGGCGCTTGATCCTCGCTCCAGTCGTGCGCTGCCAATTCATTTTTCTGGGATTCACCGATCAAACGCCTACCCCACGCGGCCATGCCACAGCTCCCTGCTGGAGATATCCATCGCAGATTTGTCGGCTCTCAATCCCGAGAGTGACCGCATCAGCATCACGTTCACTGCCATGGCAAATCGATTCCAGGCCACATAACTAGCAGACTAGTATGACTCTAATAGCATATGCACTCCGTTTTGCCATGATGATTGATACATATTTATTTGAGTAAAACTTTCAATATTTACTTCTTTGTTGTTGCAATATGGCCATTGTCAATTGATTAATTGGACATGGTTTAGCAGTAGATATTGTTTATTCAGATTTATGAGTCGGGGTTGCCCTTTGATCCTTCCGCTTGATACTTGGAAGAAATATAATCAGCCAATTAGGGAGATCTGAGAAGGTACGACTCTCATAACATATGCATGCGCTTTTGCCTTCATGATTCACAAATATTTATTATAAAATGATTGACAAAATGAACAATATTTATAAGTGATGATCAGTATCGCTTCTTTGTTTTGTCGTAATTTCACCATTGATAATTGCTTGATGAGACACAATTAGCTATATATATATATTATTCAAATTTATGAGTTTCGTGTTATAATTTGATACATATATTAAGAGGCCCCGGGTTCTAGTTTCGCCCCGGGCCCCCAAAATCTCAGGACCGGCCCTGTTTATACCTAACTCAAGGAGAAGTGGTTTGCACCGTTTCGTTCGAGAGGTTGTCATAGTTTCAACCATGTATGGTTTTAGTTACAACAGTGCAAGATGAAAATCGTTCGTGCACCATTGAGATACATCCATATTCTGTTTATATGTGTTTCCTTGATAAACTTATATGTGTTTCCTTGATAGCACTCTGAAGTCCCAACATTCCCAACACTACATTATAGCACTAGT
The DNA here is from genome assembly GCF_018294505.1 of Triticum aestivum. Taxonomy (NCBI): domain Eukaryota; kingdom Viridiplantae; phylum Streptophyta; class Magnoliopsida; order Poales; family Poaceae; genus Triticum; species Triticum aestivum. The sequence goes on from NC_057809.1 coordinate 601,393,360, forward strand.
TCGGTGGTACTCTGCTTTTATACCCCTGATGATGATGGTAGAAACAGAGTCACCCTGCAACAAACAGGACAACTTCACACAAATTTATTCTTATTATAAGTGCTGGCCACTTGGTCGTTGGTCTCAAGCTCGGCTGCATGCATTGCCTCGACGGACTAGTGAGCGGAAGGCGGGACAGGCAGCAGGCTGTTGACCATGAAGGCCTTGTCTTCTTCCACGGCTGAAGGCCTTCCAGCTCCATCGTATTCTCCTGCCATATTCACAGACCATGCAAGCAAACAACAGTCAGAACCAGGGAAATGACAGGAAAATGAAATGGTTTATCAATGGCAAGCAAACGGAGAAACAACAGAGGTAGATTACCAATGGTGGAGGAGTGGGCATGGGCAGTGGGGTAAGTCGGTGGCTGCATTCCGGGAGCAGATCCTCCTCCCCTGATGCGGCCGCCGCCGGTGTAGGGCTGGGCATGGCCGTCGACCACAAGCTGGCCGCAGACGAGCGCCAGAAGGACCAGAGCAGGGAATGCCTTGGACGCCATCTCTCTTGGTCTCTCACTTTGGTTGGCTGCTCTGCTCTTCTGTGTCTGTGGTGTTGTGTTATGCAGACACAGCTCGGGGTGTATATATAGCGAAGTGCTAGCTAGTTAGGCGGGTCATATTACAAAGTCTCTAGTCAAGCATCAACATCTCGACACAAGTTAGCAAGGTCTGCCAAGATAATGTTAGACACGCGCGGGTGTGTGGCGGTATGAGTGTGTGTGCTACCGCTTCTGAGAATAAAAGAGGTTTAAGGGAGTGACAATTGCTTATTTGACTGATGATAGCCGGCTTAAAACTAGTAGTAGTTATTCCTTACTTGATCGACGATACCCGTCTGATCATTGATCAACATCTACGCGCATCCCTTTTGTATTTGCTTCATCATCAATGGAAATTGTTCCCCATTCTTCAACAGGGCCCGTCCTGATAATTCAGGGCCCAGGGCGAAATTGCAACCCGGGGCCCCTATCATACTAATAATCTCATTTCTTTTTAGATTCATTCCTTTACCTAACTTATTATTGTCTATTATTTCAAAATAAAACAAGAATTGTAAATAGTGTATTCCTTTACTTAATTAGACAAATCGAATACCTGATAGAGGGTAAACATCAAGATGAAAGGTTTAAAGTTTAAAAGCTCCATTTGCAACAATAAAAGATCATTTACCTACCCGACGGCTACGGGAGTCTGAGTGGCTTTATTATATAACCATGTTTGGATTGAAGTTATGTGTGTATAGCCGAGACCTTCTTCCAATTTTTAAGTTAAATTTGCAGTCATATGATTTGGAGAGAGAATGCAAAGAACGACAATCAAACACATAGCAGGCAATTTTTTCAATAGATAAGGCGATTGGTGTTGTGTCGACAAAGTCCAGATTGAAGTAAGAAATAGAGCAACGGGCACACGAAATTAAAATTTTGTACTGCATCATATGCGAGACCTTCTAAGATCTGACTGCTGCTGCACTATATGAACATGACCAACTAGAAAGAGGAGATTAGGGATGACCTTATAAGTGGGGTGGCTTCGTCTTGCACATGAGAGGCATCTCACGAACGGAGGATAACACAACGGGACCGGGGACCTGGAGGAAGACCAGCCGGCCGCATGACGGAGAGCGATCTACATTGGCGTCAAGACTCGCGATTGGAGCCCTCGCGGGAATAGAATTGTCACGAAGCGGCGAACTCGTGATGGGAAGAAGGAAAACAGGGATTTCTCCGTGTGTGTGCGTCTAGGTCGATGCCTCCTTATGGTCTGGGCCATGGGCTCCTTGCGAACCCTGGAGGGGGCCCCTAGATTTCGGGGGCCCTGGGCGGCCGCCCCCCTGCCACCCCCCAGGACCGGCCCTGTTCTTCATAAAACTTGACCCTATTAATTAAAATGGTCATGTATTTCAGAAAAAGTTCATGTTACCTGCTGAGTATTAATCTAGGTCCACGTCCCACGTGACAAACATGTTTAGTCTTTTCTTTTCGTTGCCCAGACAAAGAGAAATTTGTAATAGAAAGATCATATGTGCCATGGAAAGGAAAAGGATGGGCTCGAGGCTGTATCGATCGACGACGTTAGAGACGCATGCAGCGATCAATCGGTATCCTCCTCCTCCAGCTCGCGCCGTAGGGTTTTGGTTCGGCGTACTCCACATCGGCGGGCGGATCCTGGCGGTCGTGCTCGTCGCATTCCCCCGCTAGTGCCCATGGCTGGACGTGGTGCGGCGGGGAAGAGACCGGCCGAGCCCCCTGGGGCGGGCCGCGCTAGGGCCGCGTTCCTGCCGGGCGGTGGCCGTGGAGCGGTGCCTTCGGTTGTGCCGCCGCCAGCTGCTGCCTCCGGCCGTGGTGCCCTGCTCCCTGGAGCTGGCCGTGGCGCGGTGCCCCCCGTGCTGCCGACGGTCGGTCGGGAAGGTGCGATGGCGGGTGCGTCCGTGGGGCGTGGTGCCGCGGCGCCTGCCGGCGCTCGCGTACCGGTGCCTGTGGCCTCTGGTTTGGCGCCTGGTCGCTGTGGGCTGGCTGGTGGTGCTGCTGGTCGGGGCGGCACGGCGCCTAAGCCGCCAACGACGGAAGCGCCGGGGTCTGTGGGACATCAGCCTAGGCCAGCACCGCCACCTCACTCCGTTACCAAACCTTCGGCTGGTGCTCATGCCGCACCTCAGGGACATTGGGGAGACGATGGTTTCGACGCCTATGGGGTAGGTGTGCACCGTGGCTCATCGTCGACGGGCGGTGGTCGAGGTTACGCTTGGCAGAGTGACGGTTCGGCAGAGCGACCGTTCCTGGGTCCACAGGGTGGCTTTGTTGAGGGTGCTTCTGGCCCGGATTCTAGGCAGCGAGGTGGCTTCCGTGGACATCGTGGTGGTCGGGGCGTGCGAGGGGGCCGATACCGTCCATGTCCGCCGCCACCACCTGTTGTTGTCGAGCAGACGACAGATAGCGGGGCTGCCGAGGAGCCAGTGTTGACCGGTCATGCTATGGAGGTGGTAACGGCTCTTGCTACTGTTCCGGTTCCTGAGAACAAGGTTATGGCTGATGTGTCCGTGGAGATGATGGACAGAGCTGAGTCTGATAGGGCGTCCAAGTGGGTGCGCAAGAAAGAAAAGATGCTTTGTTATCGTTGCGGAGACAAGGTCCACTTCATTGTGGAGTGTGTGGCTAGGTTATGTGATACCTGCGGTAAACTGGCACACAACTCTGGGGATTGTCCATTACTGCGTGATCAGGCACTGTCACTCATGATGTATGGAGTGTACTGTGCTGAGCTAACTTTTTTCGAGTCTCCGACTGAGCGTGAGGTTCCTGACGAGTCCCTGAGTCTGACCACGGGGATTGTCAAGGTCACTAGAGGGGAGGTGTCTGAGACACAGATCGTGCAGAGGCTTCGAGAGTTGGCCCCTGGGGATTTCCAGTGGGACCTTGTCAGTCTTGATGATAAGATGTTCAGGGTTGAGTTCCCTTCCGTGGAGGATCTGCAGAGGTTGTTGAGTTTTGGGATGTGTAAGGTGCCGGGTACTGATGGCATCCTTGAGTTTCAGGAATGGAAGCTTGTTGAGCCTCAGGGTAAACCGCTTACGCAGGAGTGGTTGCGATTTTCCGGGGCCCCTTCCAAGCCGCTGCAGGATGCTCGGGTTGTGGCCAGCATGGGCATTCTAGTGGGGAAGCCTGAGCGTGTGGACATGGCTTTCACCAGAGCTCACGGGATTGCTCGGGTTCTGGTCAGTATTCTGAACGTTGAGTATGTGCCGGAAGTGGTTAAGTGGGCTTATCGAGGCAGGATTTATAATCTGGCTATTGAGTTTGAGGACGAGAGCCTTCTGGCTGCGCCGGCTCACGAGTCTGACGTTGATATGCACGAGAGTGACGGTGGCGCGGGAGTACAGGAACCGCCGGTCGAGGACTCTAGACGACAGCTGTCCAAGGGGCCGAGGTCTGAGACCGTGACGACCGGGGATGGAGCTGTCCAACCCTCCTCGGTGCCTTCGACGACACTGAGATTTGGGTCCTTCGAGCCCTCTTCTGCACCACCGAGGTTGTGGAGTGATCGGGTCGAGTCCGAGGAGGCTTTTGAGCTCGCCTTGCCTGCTTTGGAGTTTTAGGATGCTGTGGATACGAGTCCTGGGGATCTTGGGGTTCCATCACCTTCGGTCTGGGGGGAGGAGGAGGTGAGTCGGCAGGTGGCCACTCCCTCTTCTACTCAGCACGCGGTTCCCCCTCAGGAGATGATGCAGCTTCTCGTGCCTGGCGTGTCGGGAGGAGCCCTGGGGCAGGCGGCCTCGGATTGCTCTCTTTCTGCTGAGGGAGGGGATGCAGGGCAGGTGTCTCCCGTGTCCTTTTCTTCATTGGGAGGAGGTCTGGGGCGGGAGGCCTCGGATACCTCTTCTCCCATTGCGTCTTCCTGCCGGTTGGTGCCGGCTTTGCCTTCGGGAGAGGGCTCGGGGCAGGTGGCCTCGGAGCTTTCTCCTCCTAAGGCGCCTGTGGTGGTTGAAGGAAATATGCCCTAGAGGCAATAATAAAGTTATTATTTATTTCCTTATATCATGATAAATGTTTATTATTCATGCTAGAATTGTATTAACCGGAAACATAATACATGTGTGAATACATAGACAAACAAAGTGTCACTAGTATGCCTCTACTTGACTAGCTCGTTAATCAAAGATGGTTATGTTTCCTAACCATAGACATGTGTTGTCATTTGATTAACGGGATCACATCATTAGGAGAATGATGTGATTGACATGACCCATTCCATTAGCTTAGCACCCGATCGTTTAGTATGTTGCTATTGCTTTCTTCATGACTTATACATGTTCCTATGACTATGAGATTATGCAACTCCCGTTTGCCAGAGGAACACTTTGTGTGCTACCAAACGTCACAACGTAACTGGGTGATTATAAAGGAGCTCTACAGGTGTCTCCAAAGGTACATGTTGGGTTGGCGTATTTCGAGATTAGGATTTGTCACTCCGATTGTCGGAGAGGTATCTCTGGGCCCTCTCGGTAATGCACATCACTTAAGCCTTGCAAGTACTGCAACCAATGAGTTAGTTGCGGGATGATGTATTACAGAATGAGTAAAGAGACTTGCCGTTAACGAGATTGAACTAGGTATTTGGAATACCGACGATCGAATCTCGGGCAAGTAACATACCGATGACAAAGGGAACAACGTATGTTGTTATGCGGTCTGACCGATAAAGATCTTTGTAGAATATGTAGGAGCCAATATGAGCATCCAGGTTCCGCTATTGGTTATTGACCGGAGACATGTCTCGGTCATGTCTACATTGTTCTCGAACCCGTAGGGTCCGCACGCTTAAGGTTACGATGACAGTTATATTATGAGTTTATACATTTTGATGTACCGAAGTTTGTTCGGAGTCCTGGATGTGATCACGGACATGACGAGGAGTCTCGAAATGGTCGAGACATAAAGATTGATATACTGGAAGCCTATGTTTGGATACCGGAAGTGTTCCGGGTGAAATCGGGATTTTACCGGAGTACCGGGAGGTTACCAGAACCCCCCGGGAGCTAAATGGGCCATGATGGGCCTTAGTGGAAAAGAGAAGAGGCAGCCCTACATGGGCCGCGCGCCCCTCCCCTCCCTTGGTCCGAATAGGACAAGGAGAGGGGGCCGGCCCCTCTCTCTCTTTCCCCCCCTCCGCGAATCCTATTCCAACTAGGATTGGGGGGGGGGGATCCTACTCCCAGAGGGAGTAGGACTCTCCTGGCGCGCCCTCCTTGGCCGGCCACCTCCCCCCTTTATTCCTTTATATACGGAGGCAGGGGCACCCCAGAGACACACAAGTTGATCCACGTGATCTATTCCTTAGCCGTGTGCGGTGCCCCCAGCCACCATAGTCCTCGATAATATTGTAGCGGTGCTTAGGTGAAGCCCTGCAGCAGTAGTACGTCAAGATCGTCACCACGCCGTCGTGCTAACGGAACTCTTCCCCGACACTTTGCTGGATCGGAGTCCGGGGATCGTCATCGAGCTGAACGTGTGCTAGAACTCGGAGGTGTCGTAGTTTCGGCGCTTGATCGGTCGGATCATGGCGACGTACGACTACATCAACCAAACGCTCCCGTTGTCGATCTACTAGGTATGTTGATCATACTCTCCCTCTTGTTGCTATGCATCACCATGATCTTGCGTGTGCGTAGGAAAATTTTGAAATTACTACGAAACCCAACAGTGGCATCCGAGCCTAGGTTTTATATGTTGATGTTATATGCACGAGTAGAACACAAGTGAGTTGTGGGCGATATAAGTCATACTGCTTACCAGCATGTCATACTTTGGTTCGGCGGTATTGTTGGACGAAGTGGCCCGGACCGACATTACGCGTACTCTTACGCGAGACCGGTTCTCCCAACGTGCTTTGCACAGAGGTGGCTTGCGGGTGACAGTTTCTCCAACTTTAGTTGAATCGAGTGTGGCTACGCCCGGTCCTTGCGAAGGTTAAAACAGCACCAACTTGACAAACTATCGTTGTGGTTTTGATGCGTAGGTAAGATTGGTTCTTGCTTAAGGCCGTAGCAGCCACGTAAAAACTTGCAACAACAAAGTAGATGACGTCTAACTTGTTTTTGCAGGGTATGTTGTGATGTGAAATGGTCAAGACATGATGCTAAATTTTATTGTATGAGATGATCATGTTTTGTAACCGAGTTATCGGCAACTGGCAGGAGCCATATGGTTATCGCTTTATTGTATGCAATGCAATCACGCTGTAATGCTTTACTTTATCACTAAACGGTAGCGATAGTCGTGGAAGCACAAGCTCGGCGAGACGACAACGATGCTACGATGGAGATCAAGGTGTCGCGCCGGTGACGATGGTGATCACGATGGTGCTTCGGAGATGGAGATCACAAGCACAAGATGATGATGGCCATATCATATCACTTATATTGATTGCATGTGATGTTTATCTTTTATGCATCTTATCTTGCTTTGATTTACGGTAGCATTATAAGATGATCTCTCACTAAATTATCAAGTAGTGTTCTCCCTGAGTGTGCACCGCTGCGAAAGTTCTTCGTGCTGAGACACCACGTGATGATCGGGTGTGATAGGCTCTACGTTCAAATACAACGGGTGCAAAACAGTTGCACGCGCGGAATACTCAGGTTAAACTTGACGAGCCAAGCATATACAGATATGGCCTCGGAACACGGAGACCGAAAGGTCGAGCGTGAATCATATAGTAGATATGATCAACATAAAGATGTTCACCAATGAAACTACTCCATCTCACGTGATGATCGGACATGGTTTAGTTGATTTGGATCACGTAATCACTTAGAGGATTAGAGGGATGTCTATCTAAGTGGGAGTTCTTTAAGTAAATTAACTGAACTTAAATTTATCATGAAACTTAGTACCTGATTAGTATCTTGCTTGTTTATATTTGATTGTAGATAGATGGCTCGTGCTGTTGTTCTGTTAAATTTTAATGCGTTCCTTGAGAAAGCAAAGTTGAAAGATGATGGTAGCAATTACACGGACTGGGTCTGTAACTTGAGGATTATCCTCATTGCTGCACAGAAGAATTACGTCCTGGAAGCACCGCTGGGTGCCAGGCCTGCTACAGGAGCAACGCCGGATGTTATGAACGTCTGGCAGAGCAAAGCTGATGACTACTCAATAGTTCAGTGTGCCATGCTTTACGGCTTAGAATCGGGACTTCAACGACGTTTTGAACGTCATGGAGCATATGAGATGTTCCAGGAGTTGAAGTTAATATTTCAAGCAAATGCCTGGATTGAGAGATACGAAGTCTCCAATAAGTTCTATAGTTGCAAGATGGAGGAGAACAGTTCTGTCAGTGAGCATATACTCAAAATGTCTGGGTATAATGATCACTTGATTCAGTTGGGAGTTAATCTTCCAGATGACTGCGTCATTGACAGAATTCTCCAATCACTGCCACCAAGCTACAAGAGCTTCGTGATGAACTATAATATGCAAGGGATGAATAAGACTATTCCCGAGCTCTTCGCGATGCTGAAAGCTGCGGAGGTAGAAATCAAGAAGGAGCATCAAGTGTTGATGGTCAACAAGACCACTAGTTTCAAGAAAAAGGGCAAAGGGAAGAAGAAGGGGAACTTCAAAAAGAACGGCAAGCAAGTTGCTACTCAAGAGAAGAAACCCAAACCTGGACCTAAGCCTGAAACTGAGTGCTTCTATTGCAAGCAGACTGGTCACTAGAAGCGGAATTGCCCCAAGTATTTGGCGGATAAGAAGGATGGCAAGGTGAACAAAGGTATATGTGATATACATGTTATTGATGTGTACCTTACTAATGCTCGCAGTAGCACCTGGGTATTTGATACTGGTTCTGTTGCTAATATTTGCAACTCGAAACAGGGACTACGGATTAAGCGAAGATTGGCTAAGATCGAGGTGACAATGCGCGTGGGAAACGGTTCCAAAGTCGATGTGATCGCAGTCGGCACGCTACCTCTACATCTACCTTCGGGATTAATATTAGACCTAAATAATTGTTATTTGGTGCCAGCGTTAAGCATGAACTTTATATCTGGATCTTGTTTGATGCGAGACGGTTATTCATTTAAATCAGAGAATAATGGTTGTTCTATTTATATGAGTAATATCTTTTATGGTCATGCACCCTTGAAGAGTGGTCTATTCTTGTTAAATCTCGATAGTAGTAATACACATATTCATAATGTTGAAGCCAAAAGATGAAGAGTTGATAATGATAGTGCAACTTATTTGTGGCACTGCCGTTTAGGTCATATCGGTGTAAAGCGCATGAAGAAACTCCATACTGATGGACTTTTGGAACCACTTGATTATGAATCACTTGGTACTTGCGAACCGTGCCTCATGGGCAAGATGACTAAAACGCCGTTCTCCGGTACTATGGAGAGAGCAACAGATTTGTTGGAAATCATACATACAGATGTATGTGGTCCGATGAATATTGAGGCTCATGGCGGATATCGTTATTTTCTCACCTTCACAGATGATTTAAGCAGATATGGGTATATCTACTTAATGAAACATAAGTCTGAAACGTTTCAAAAGTTCAAAGAATTTTAGAGTGAAGTTTAAAATCATCGCAACAAGAAAATAAAGTTCCTACGATCTGATCGTGGAGGAGAATATTTGAGTTACGAGTTTGGTGTACATTTGAAAAATTGTGGAATAGTTTCACAACTCACGCCACCCGGAACACCACAGCGTAATGGTATGTCCGAACGTCGTAATCGTACTTTACTAGATATGGTGCGATCTATGATGTCTTTTACTGATTTACCGCTATCGTTTTGGGGATACGCTCTAGAGACGACCGCATTCACGTTAAATAGGGCACCATCAAAATCCGTTGAGACGACGCCTTATGAACTATGGTTTGGCAAGAAACCAAAGTTGTCGTTTCTGAAAGTTTGGGGCTGCGATGCTTATGTGAAAAAGCTTCAACCTGATAAGCTCGAACCCAAATCGGAGAAATGTGTCTTCATAGGATATCCAAAGGAAACTATTGGATACACCTTCTATCACAGATCCGAAGGCAAGACTTTTGTTGCTAAATTCGGAAACTTTCTGGAGAAGGAGTTTCTCTCGAAAGAAGTGAGTGGGAGGAAAGTAGAACTTGACGAGGTAACTGTACCTACTCCCTTATTGGAAAGTAGTACATCACAGAAACCTGTTTCTATGACACCTACACCAGTTAATGAGGAAGCTAATGATGATGATCATGAAACTTCAGAACAAGATACTACTGAACCTCGTAGATCAACCAGAGTGAGATCCGCGCCAGAGTGGTACGGTAATCCTGTTCTGGAAGTCATGCTACTAGATCATGATGAACCTACGAACTATGAAGAAGCGATGGTGAGCCCAGATTCCGCAAAATGGCTTGAAGCCATGAAATCTGAGATGGGATCCATGTATGAGAACAAAGTATGGACTTTGGTTGACTTGCCCAATGATCGGCAAGCAATTGAGAATAAATGGATCTTCAAGAAGAAGACTGACACTGACGGTAATATTACTGTCTACAAAGCTCGACTTGTCGCAAAAGTTTTTTGGCAAGTTCAAGGGATTGACTACGATGAGACCTTCTCACCCGTAGCGATGCTTAAGTCTGTCCGAATCATGTTAGCAATTGCCGCATTTTATGATTATGAAATTTGGCAGATGGATGTCAAAACTGCATTCCTGAATGGATTTCTGGAAGAAGAGTTGTATATGATGCAACCAGAAGGTTTTGTCGATCCAAAGGGAGCTAACAAAGTGTGCAAGCTCCAGCGATCCATTTATGGACTGGTGCAAGCCTCTCGGAGTTGGAATAAACGCTTTGATAGTGTGATCAAAGCATTTGGTTTTATACAGACTTTTGGAGAAGCCTGTATTTACAAGAAAGTGAGTGGGAGCTCTGTAGCATTTCTGATATTATATGTGGATGACATATTACTAATTGGAAATGATATAGAATTTCTGGATAGCATAAAGGGATACTTGAATAAGAGTTTTTAATGAAAGACCTTGGTGAAGCTGCTTACATATTAGGCATTAAGACCTACAGAGATAGATCAAGACCCTTAATTGGACTTTCACAAAGCACATACCTTGACAAAGTTTTCAAGAAGTTCAAAATGGATCAAGCAAAGAAAGGGTTCTTGCCTGTGTTACAAGGTGCGAAGTTGAGTAAGACTCAATGCCCGACCACTGCAGAAGATAGAGAGAAAATGAAAGATGTTCCCTATGCTTCAGCCATAGGCTCTATCATGTATGCAATGCTGTGTATCAGACCTGATGTGTGCCTTGCTATAAGTCTAGCAGGGAGGTACCAAAGTGATCCAGGAGTGGATCACTGGACAGCGGTCAAGAACATCCTGAAATACCTGAAAAGGACTAAGGATATGTTTCTCATATATGGAGGTGACAAAGAGCTCATCGTAAAAGGTTACCTTGATGCAAGCTTTGACACTGATCCGGACGATTCTAAATCGCAAACCGGATACGTGTCTACATTAAACGGTGGAGCTGTCAGTTGGTGCAGTTCTAAACAAAGCGTTGTGGCGGGATCTACATGTGAAGCGGAGTACATAGCTGCTTCGGAAGCAGCAAATGAAGGAGTCTGGATGAAGGAGTTCATATCCGATCTAGGTGTCATACCTAGTGCATCGGGTCCAATGAAAATCTATTGTGACAATACTGGTGCAATTGCCTTGGCAAAGGAATCCAGATTTCACAAGAGAACCAAGCACATCAAGAGACGCTTCAATTCCATCCGGGATCTAGTCCAGGTGGGAGACATAGAGATTTGCAAGATACATACGGATCTGAATGTTGCAGACCCGTTGACTAAGCCTCTTCCACGAGCAAAACATGATCATCACCAAGGCTCCATGGGTGTTAGAATCATTACTGTGTAATCTAGATTATTGACTCTAGTGCAAGTGGGAGACTGAAGGAAATATGCCCTAGAGGCAATAATAAAGTTATTATTTATTTCCTTATATCATGATAAATGTTTATTATTCATGCTAGAATTGTATTAACCGGAAACATAATACATGTGTGATACATAGACAAACAAAGTGTCACTAGTATGCCTCTACTTGACTAGCTCGTTAATCAAAGATGGTTATGTTTCCTAACCATAGATATGTGTTGTCATTTGATTAACGGGATCACATCATTAGGAGAATGATGTGATTGACATGACACATTCCATTAGCTTAGCACCCGATCGTTTAGTATGTTGCTATTGCTTTCTTCATGACTTATACATGTTCCTATGGCTATGAGATTATGCAACTCCCGTTTGCCGGAGGAACACTTTGTGTGCTACCAAACGTCACAACATAACTGGGTGATTATAAAGGAGCTCTACAGGTGTCTCCAAAGGTACATGTTGGGTTGGCGTATTTCGAGATTAGGATTTGTCACTCCGATTGTCGGAGAGGTATCTCTGGGCCCTCTCGGTAATGCACATCACTTAAGCCTTGCAAGCACTGCAACCAATGAGTTAGTTGCGGGATGATGTATTACAGAACGAGTAAAGAGACTTGCCGTTAACGAGATTGAACTAGGTATTTGGAATACCGACGATCGAATCTCGGGCAAGTAACATACCGATGACAAAGGGAACAACGTATGTTGTTATGCGGTCTGACCGATAAAGATCTTCGTAGAATATGTAGGAGCCAATATGAGCATCCAGGTTCCGCTATTGGTTATTGACCGGAGACATGTCTCGGTCATGTCTACATTGTTCTCGAACCCGTAGGGTCCGCACGCTTAAGGTTACGATGACAGTTATATTATGAGTTTATACATTTTGATGTACCGAAGTTTGTTCGGAGTCCCGGATGTGATCAGGATATGACGAGGAGTCTCGAAATGGTCGAGACATAAAGATTGATATATTGGAAGCCTATGTTTGGATACCGGAAGTGTTCCGGGTGAAATCAGGATTTTACCGGAGTACCGGGAGGTTACCGGAACCCCCCGGGAGCTAAATGGGCCATGATGGGCCTTAGTGGAAAAGAGAAGAGGCAGCCCTACATGGGCTGCGCGCCCCTCCCCTCCCTTGGTCCGAATAGGACAAGGAGAGGGGGCCGGCCCCCCTCTCTCTCTTTTCCCCCCTCCGCGAATCCTATTCCAACTAGGATTGGGGGGAATCCTACTCCGAGAGGGAGTAGGACTCTCCTGGCGCGCCCTCCTTGGCCGGCCACCTCCCCCCCTTTAGTCCTTTATATACGGAGGCAGGGGCACCCCAGAGACACACAAGTTGATCCACGTGATCTATTCCTTAACCGTGTGCGGCGCCCCCAGCCACCATAGTCCTCGATAATATTGTAGCGGTGCTTAGGCGAAGCCCTGCAGCAGTAGTACGTCAAGATCGTCACCACGCCGTCGTGCTGACGGAACTCTTCCCCGACACTTTGCTGGATCGGAGTCCGGGGATCGTCATCGAGCTGAATGTGTGCTAGAACTCGGAGGTGCCGTAGTTTCGGTGCTTGATCGGTCGGATCGTGGAGACGTACGACTACATCAACCAAACGCTTCCGTTGTCGATCTACTAGGTATGTTGATCATATTCCCCCTCTCGTTGCTATGCATCACCATGATCTTGCGTGTGTGTAGGAAAACTTTGAAATTACTACGAAACCCAACAGTGGTGGCTTCTCCGGTGCTGGGTGGGGAGCGAGGGCAGGCGGCTCTTGTTCTGCCTCCACCACCCTCGCTGTCGGGCCCGTCTTGTGGGGCGCGCCAGGCATCTGAGATAGTGGTGCGTGTCTGTCCACCTTCTGGCGAGGCTGTGGGGGAGCCCGTGCAGGTGGATCGGCCAGCTGGTTGGGGTGAGGCAGGAGGCCAGACCCCAACCGCGATCTCCCGAGAGGAGGTCATTGCATTTGGAGGGATTCAGGATCCGATGTCTGAGGGGCACCGGGTGAGTGGTCGTCTCCAGGCACAGCCGGATGTGGACGACATTCAGCAGCGGTGCGCCATGAGGGCGGCTAAGATTCGTGACGTGGAGGTCACTACTGGTATGTCGGTCAATACTTCTAATTCCATTTTGCATTTTTCAAATGATGAGATTGTTGATAATGCAAATCAATTAGGAGTTTCGTTGGGTAGTAATGGCACTGAAATTTCTAATTCTATTAATGATCTTCTGGATCTAGAGGCCGAGCGGGCCTTAGAGATGATTCATAATATTGCGGTTGTTAAACCCATGTGTGATTCTGAGGTTGATGCGCTCGGTGTCAGGGTGCTCGACAACTTTTGTGCGGATCTTATGCCGCCTAGTTCTGAGGCGGATGTAGAGGATGATTCTACTGACATAGTTTTGGCTAGCCCCTCTGACATTGGTTGTGAGGACCAGTTGCAGTGTTAATTTGTCCCCAAGCACAAGTGGAAACGGAAGGTGTACCCGGTGTCCGCTGTGCGTAGGAGTGCTAGGATTCGTAAGGCAACAAAATTCCATGATGAACTATGAAAGGAATCTTTTGGAATAGCAGAGGTCTAAAGGACTTGGCTAAAAGAAGGTTTCTTGCTGAGGCGTCTGTCGAGCATCTTTTAGATTTTATCGCTCTATCGGAGACGGGTAGAGATAATTTTGCGCCTCAATTTCTAAATACTTTGTCAGGGGGTATAGATTTTGATTGGCATTGCTTGCCGCCGAGAGGGAGATTGGGTGGAATCTTACTCGGTGTTAGGTGTGAAACGCTTGAGGTTCGCAGTGTGGTTATGGGTGACTTTGCAGTCAAGTTCCGGGTGTGGTCGAAGGAAGATGGGTTTACTTGGGCTCTGGTTGCGGTATATCGGGCTGCGCAGCCCAAGCTCAAGCCCGAGTTCTTGGCTGATCTCGTTCAGATTTGTGGTTCCGAGCAGTTGCCGATCCTGGTGGGGTGATTTCAATATTATTAGAAGGCGTGAGGATAAGAACAATGATAACTTTGATGGCAGATGGTTGTTCATGTTCAATACTATCATTGAAAGTTTGAACCTGAGAGAAATTGAGCTCTCGGGTAGAAAATTCACCTGGGCTAACGCGATGCCAAATCCGACGCATGAGAAGTTGGATCAAGTGTTGGCCAGTGTCGATTGGGAACAGAAGTTCCCTCTAGTAACAGTCCAGGCCCTGTCCCGTGGTATTTCTGACCACACGCCGTTATTTGTGGACTCTGGTGAGCCCTCCCACCTGGGGAACAAGAATGTGTTCTCCTTTGAGATGGCTTGGTTTGAGCGTGAAGGCTTGCTTGATCTCATGACTAGAGAGTGGGCTAAGGATTCAGGAGGAAAGACTGCGCTTCAGCGCTGGCAGAATAAGATTAGGCACTTGAGGAGTTTCCTGCGTGGATGGGCTAAGCATCTTAGCGGGATTTATAAGGATGAAAAGGAAAGGCTCCTTTCCCTTATTCAGTCCCTGGATGTAAAAGCAGAAACCACGATACTTCCGGCCGCGGAGCTGCATGCCAAGCTTGACGCGGAATTGAGGTTGAAAGAACTTCTTAGGGAAGAAGAGTTGAAGTGGGCGTTGCGGGCCAAGGTCCGGCGAGTAGTCCAGTGGGACACGAACACTCAATTCTTTCACATGATCGCTAATGGTAAGCATCGAAAGAAGAGGATCTTTCAGCTTGAGCAAGATGAGGGTACAATTGTAGGACAGGAAAACCTAAAATTGTACATTACCGAGTACTATAAGCAGCTATTTGGCCCTCCATAAAAGAACTGTGTGTCTCTGGATGAGTCCAGGATTGAGGATGTTCCTCAGCTCACAGCGGTGGAGAATGTTATTCTTACGACTCCTTTCTCCGAGAAAGAGGTAATTGAGGCCATTTTGCAAATGAAAAATAACAAAGCGCCGGGCCCCGATGGATTTCCAGCGGAGTTTTATAAGAAATGCTGGCATATCATTAAAGGGGATTTGTTGCCTTTGTTCAATGATCTGTTTGCTGGACGGCTTCCTCTTTTTCAGCTAAATTTTGGAACGATCACCCTTCTTCCTAAGAAAACAGAGGCTGTGAGAATTGAGCAATTCAGGACAATCTGTCTTCTTAATGTTAGTTTCAAAATTCTCACCAAGGTCGGGACCAATAGGCTCACACAGACCGCGCATGCTGTTGTGCAGCCTACCCAAACTGCTTTCATGCCGGACAGGAACATCCTTGAGGGGGTTGTGGTCCTTCATGAAACGCTCCATGAAATCCACACGAAAAAGTTGGATGGGGTTGTTTTCAAAGTGGATTTTGAAAAGGCGTATGACAAAGTCAAATGGCCATTCCTTCAACAGGCCTTACGCATGAAGGGTTTTGATGAGGCTTGGCAACGCCAGGTAGAATTCTTTACACAAAAAGGTAGTGTTGGAATTGAAGTTAATGATGATATAGGGCATTATTTCCAGACACACAAAGGCCTGAGGCAAGGAGATCCAATGTCCCCTATTTTGTTCAACATTGTGGCTGACATGTTGACAATTCTCATAGGCAGGGCAAAGGAGGCCGGTCAGGTAGGTGGTTTGGTGCCTAACCTAGTTGATGGGGGTGTGTCCATTCTGCAGTACGCTGATGATACAATCATCTTTATGGAGCATGACTTGGCAAAAGCGAGAAACATGAAGCTGGTGTTGTGCTTATTTGAACAATTATCCGGTTTAAAGATTAACTTTCATAAAAGCGAGTTGTTCTGCTTTGGTAGAGCCAAGGAGGAATAAGAGGCTTATAGGCAATTGTTTGGATGTCAATTAGGGGCTTTACCTTTTACTTACCTAGGTATACCCATTCACCATCGTAAGCTCACGAACAGAGAGTGGAAATGCATCGAAGATCGGTTCGAAAAGAAACTTAGTTGCTGGAAAGGAAAACTTATGTCTTATGGAGGCCGGTTAATTCTTATTAATTCGGTGCTCACAAGTATGCCGATGTTCCTACTATCTTTCTTTGAGGTTCCAGTTGGGGTTAGGAAAAGGCTGGACTTCTATCGATCAAGATTTTTTTGGCAGAGTGATGATCTTAAGAGAAAGTATAGACTCGCCAAGTGGGATGTTATTTGTCGACCAAAGGATCAAGGGGGGTTGGGTATCGAGAATCTTGAGGTCAAGAACAGATGCCTGCTTAGTAAGTGGTTGTTTAAGCTATCAGTTGAGACTGACGCGACTTGGGCACAACTTCTCCGTAACAAGTATCTGCATTCCAAAACTTTGTCACAAGTGACAGTGAGACCAACTGATTCGCCGTTTTGGAAGGGGCTTATGAGAGTTAAGGCAGCCTTCTTTAATAGAACAAAGTTTGTTGTCGGAGATGGCAATGATACTCGCTTCTGGGAGGACACTTGGCTTGGTGATACACCATTGGCATTACAGTACCCAACTCTGTATCGTATTATCCATCGCCGTGATGCGCTAGTGGCAACGATTATGCAGTCCATTCCCCTTAATATCCAGTTTAGGAGGGTGCTTGTTGGTGATAGATGGGAAGCTTGGCTTCATCTGGTGCGTAGACTGATGGAAGTCCAGCTACATCATCAGCCCGATCAGTTGTGTTGGAAACTTACTAGGTCTGGACAATTTACCGTTAAGTCGATGTACATCGATGTTATTAACTCGAGTGTCATTCCTAGCTCCAAACATGTTTGGAAGTCAAAGTTCCTTTGAAAATTAAAGTGTTTATGTGGTTTGTCCATAAACAGGTCATTCTAACAAAGGACAACTTGGTTAAGCGCAATTGGACAGGATCTACTAGGTGTAGTTTCTGTGATCGGGATGAGACCATTAAGCATCTCTTTTTTGAGTGCCCATTGGCGAGAATTTTGTGGCGCTCCGTGCAAATTGCCTTTAACATTACTCCTCCGAGTTCGGTCGGGTCGTTATTTGGAACGTGGCTGGATGGGATAGATTCCGATACAGCTAGACACATTCGTGTAGGAGTTTGTGCGTTGTTCTAGGCAATTTGAAACTGCAGAAATGATTTGGCTTTTAACAGAATAACTACTATTCATTTTTGCAGGTTGTATTCCGTGCTACGGCGCTGATCCGTATGTGGTCCTTACTCACTCCGACGGAGGCCAGGGAGCGTTTGGTTACTGGATCTGTCCGGTGGGAGATGGTAGCGTGGGATATCTTCAACCGGTTTGGATGGCGGTCATGTAATAGGATAGACAATTAGTTTTCCTATCTTTATTTTGCCAGCCGGTTCTGGCTTTATGGCCTTTTCTTGTTTTAGCATCGAGGCTCTATGTGAGCTCGCCTTTATTTTGTTTTACGACTCTTTGACATTGTTGCGCCTTAAGTGGCCGTATGCATCGTTCTGATGCAGAGGCCGGGGAGTCCCCCTTTTCGAAAAAAATGGAAAATTATATAAGATGGATATTTTCTAAAACTACATCAAAAGAATATCCATTAGTTACACACAATGAAAAAATGTATCAAGAATAAAAAAACAAAATAAAAGAAGAAGAGAAGAGGTAATAAAAATTATAAGACCAACTGTTGGGGATATAACCCGCGGTGTGACCCGCCCGGGAGGGGCCGGGTTATACTGTTGGCGACTCAAGAAATGAAAGGTTTAAGATGGGCCTGAGATATGAAGACTAGAGGCGACTTAAGGCGCAGGCCTATTGAAGGCCCAAGACCCGGAGGTGTAAGCCGTCAGGCGGTGACTTGCCTGGTAAGGCAAGGTGATTTAGAAACCGAGTTGGTCACGTTGTGTGATCCGGCTTGGACTCTTGTAAGCCCCGGGCCTCGACCTTTGTATATAATGGCGAGACCCGGCGGCGAGTTAACTTAAAAAACAATTGATTAATAGTTAGGTCAAGCGTGATCGCTTCCTTGTAATCGAGACTCAAGCAATACAACTAGAAGCAGGACGTAGGCTTTTACCTCGTTGTGAGGGGCCGAACCTGGGTAAACCTTTGTGTCCTTTGTCCAATTCAACCCCTTCGAGCTAACCTACGTTGCGATGGCTCCACACCTAAGTCCTTTCACAAGGGCATCTGCCGTGTTAAATCCACGACACCAACAAAAGAAAAAATAAGATAGAAAGAGAAAAAGATACTGGATTGATTGTTATCAACCAGAGAGAAAAATGCAGTAACTTGTAGTGTTTTTTTTCTTGCTAGTATCAAACTCAAACACGCAATGTAAACTTGCCTAGGAGGAAGACACCCAAGGATGATTAAGTCCACAGGAGCAGAAGACACTTACCTTGTGATAACAGCACCCTCAAGTTTCGGTTTTGTTGAAAACAAGCACAAAATTACTACACCAACACCCTAAGGCTTTAGTTTTGTCACAAACAAGGACAAAATTTTGATAAGTCGAGGAGAAACTTCAATAGAAATAATCAACATCAACAAAGGACCTAATCAACAATAGTATACGGTAAATTGAACAGTAGAATATAAAAAAACACTAAGTGATCGAGCAACATTAGATCACCAGATCAATAACCAGATGGGACATACAACAATGTCGGCAAGTAAGGATCATCATAGGTTCTAATTAAGCTAGACAATCCATTTAACAGCCAGACCATCAACATCACATCAAACAAGACCAAGAAATAATCAAAAGCCAACAAGCCAACCTTATATATAGCACTAGCTCCATATCAACAAAAGCCCACAGGATGGATTCATGATTAGATAATCTTAGAATTCCATGATGCTTAATATTAAAGCCAATACAACAAGTTGAGACATTTCTCTCTTTCTCAAGAAATAAAGTCCACCATACATAGGAAACATTTCCATGTTACCAAGTATTTTAGATAACATATCCTTCTCAATTAGTTTTTCTTTTGCTCAACGATAAGTGATTCAAAATGTATTTTTTGGACTCATGAGTTAAATCAAATAAGATTTATATCAAGCTTTTGTACTCATCATAATTTACTTTTTGTAAAAATAGAAACTTAAATATTTTATTTGTATAAAACATAACATTATTGTTAAATATTAGCTAATATGTTCTTTTTTATATATTTAAAATGTGTGTCATTCAAAAATAAATGCTGACAATGCTGAGCTTAATTATATTTTCTAGTGAAAGTTTTTTTTTTCACTTTTGAAACAATATCACTTACTCCCTACATTCCAAAATAAGTGTCATGGTGTTAGAACAGGGGGAGTAAAAGATTAAGTGTAATTTCCTTAAACGTTAGAAAAATGAAAAAAAAACAGAATGTCGTGTATCTACAAATTATCAAGTGACACTTGCATACATGCGTGTTATATTCTTATATATCACAACCCATATTTATAAACCGTACATGTCACAAACCAAATTTCATCTACTGGATTTTCTCTCAAAATTTATTTCTTTGATTTGCTTCTCTTGGTTTAATTCTAGAATCTGGCTTCACCCACATCCTTTGCTAATATGGATTGGACTCAAACCAGAATTAGGATGTCATGGATCGTTTTAGGAAACGGTTACGATTAAACCTTTTTCATTTTGAAAAAATAATTATAATTAGGACCATAAATTTTATATAAACCCTTTTGATGTTTTGATGGAACATGAATGTTTTTCCAAACCTGTGTGAACTTTTAAGAAGTCTGGCCATTGGAGAAGAGGTGGCCCGGCTCTCAGCAGCCGGGTTTATAGTGGAGGTTTTCATCTGGAGTGGTTGGCTAACCCGGTGCTGGTGCTCAAAAAGAATGGCACTTGGCGTATGTGTGTTGACTACACAGATCTTAATAAAGCTTGTCCAGCTGATCCATTTGCTCTCCCCCGTATTGACCAGATTATTGATACCACTACGGGTTGTGAGGGTTTATGTTTCCTGGATGCTTATTATGTTATCATCAGATCAAAAACGACAGTTAAAGACCAAGAGAAGACGTCTTTTATCACCCCTTTTGGAGCCTTCTGCTATGTCTCTATGCCTTTTGGGTTTAAGAGTGCTCAGGCGACTTATCAATGATGCGTTCAGAATTGCTTTCACAGTCAAATTGGGTGCAATGTGCATGCTTATGTGGATGATGTTGTGGTTAAATCCAGGAAAAAGAGATGCTCGTGGATGATCTAAGGGAGACTTTTGACAATCTCCGGGTGTATAAGATGATGCTTAACCCGGCCAGGTGTGTTTTTGGTGTACATGCAGGCAAGCTCTTGGGTTTTCTGGTCTCAGAGAGACGTATTGAAGCTAACCCGGAGAAGATTAAGGTTATTACTTCATTGGCTAAGCTGGCATGTGTCAATGACGTCCAGCGCCTAGCGGGTCGTATCATGGCTCTAAGCCGGTTCATAAGCCTCCTAGGAAAAAAGGTCATTCCCTTATACCAGATGATGAAGAAAACAGATCATTTTTTCTGGAGTGACGCTGCGGATAAAGCGTTTGAGGCGCTCAAAAAGTAGTTAGCTGAGCCGTCCGTCCTTGTGGCTCTCAATGAGAAAGAACCCTTGCCCCTGTATGTGGTGGCTAATAGTAAGGCTGTCAGTGTGGCGATTGTGGTGAAGCGCAAGGAGATGGGTAAGGAGTACCCAGTCCAGAGGCCGGCTTATTATGTCAGTGAGGTGTTGATTGAGTCTAAGCAATGATATCCACATTGGTAGAAATTGGTATATGGAGTGTTCATGGCTAGTCGCAAGCTGAAGCACTATTTTCTTAGTCATCCTATTATGGTGGTCAGCTCTTCTCCCTTAGGAGACATTATTCAAAATAGGGAGGCCACATGCCGTGTTGCTAAGTGGGCAATACAACTTGGACCTCATGGTTTGAAATATGTGCCAAGAGCAGCTATCAAATCTCAGGCTCTGGTGAATTTCATCAATGACTGGACAGAATTACAGACGTTGTTGGGGATATAACCCCGAGGTGTGACCCGCCCAGGAGGGGTCGGGTTACACCGTTGGTAACTTACCAAGCAAACCACTTGGTTTTAGTACAACATTAACATATACTCCCTCTGTCCCAAAATAAGTGACTCAAGTTTGTACTAACTTTAGTACAAAGTTAGTGTAAAGTCAGTCACTTATTTTGAGACGGAGGGAGTACTTAGTAATAATTATTTGAAAAAAGGAAGCACAAATTTTGAAAATATTTTTTAATTATGTTGAAAAAAACCACATATTTGAAAAAAAATCGTATTTGAAAAAGGATCAAATAAAATGGAAAAAAATTGTGAAAACAAAAAAGTTCTTGAATTTGAAAAAAAAACTCATGAATCTGAAAAAACTTCACGAATCTAAAAAAGGTTTGTATAAATTGCATATATTTCGCGGAAATTACAAAAGTTCATGAATTTGAGAAAAAATCACAAATTTGAAAAAAAAAAACTCATGAATCCGGAAAACATTTACGATTTTTTTTTAAATCACGAGCTAAAAGTTCATGCATTTAAAAAACATGAACTTGGAAAAAAAAGTCCACCAATTTGAAAAAGAGTTTGTGGATTAGGAACAAAGTTCGCAAATTTACAATAAAAATGAAGTAAATGAAAACCCAGCAAAACCCGCACTAGAACAACAGAAGGAAAACCCGCCCAAAGAATCCTTCCGAACCTACAAAACCGATGACAAGTAATACTTACATGGGCCAGCCCGTTTGCTACCTAGTGCTGTTAACCCAATATATGCTATAATTGGCGCTTAAAGCGCCAAACAGGAATTGGGGGATTTTGATACCACTTCCTAATAATGACTGGGTAATGAAGGATCTGATGGTTACTATTGGGTATTCCGCACATATGTGAACTTGATCAAATATGTTAGGATAAAAGGTGGTAAAATAGTTCAAGTAGGGACTTCAATATTAATATATTCCTACCTCTGCCCAGTCCACTACATCGGGAAGTGATATATGTATATCGTTTATAGTGATCGCTCAATATTCATAGCTCATAGGAGACGGTAAATAAATCGGACCAACACATAATAAGAAGCATGTCACTCAGGAGCGCACGGTCTCTTTTCCACTTCCAACTTTTTCACTTATTTTTTTCTCAATCGGTTTTATTACCAAAAAATAATCTTGGTCAACTTTATTTAAATATATAATTGTTCCAGAATTTGAAAAAACTCATGAAATGAAAAAACGTTCAAGAATATGAAAACTCGTCATGAATTGGAAAAAATTTCGCAATTTTGAAAATTGGTCATGAATTCAAAACAATTCTCGAATGGACAAAAAATCATGAACAAATATGTTCCCAGATTATTCGCAAATCATGAATAAAAATGTTCACGAATTTAAATTATTCCCAGATTTTCAAAAATGCTCAAAATTTTAAAAGTGTTTGTAAATTTAGAAACAAATCATGAAATTCTAAAAATGTGTAATCATTTGAAAAATTATGCGCGGAATTAGAAAATGTTTATGATTTTGAAAAATATTTGGGAATTTAAAAATGTGTAATGATTTTAAAAACGTTGATGAACTGAAAAAGTTCCAAATTCGAAAAACGTTGATAAAATTGAAAAATAAATCGAGTGTTTAAATAATATTCACGAATTGTCAAAATAATCATAAATTAAAAATGGCCTCGAATTGGGAAAATTTGTGTTCTTAATTTGTAAAAAATCCGCCACTTAAGAAAATGTTTGCAAATTTTAAATATTTAGAAAAACATGAATTCAATACAAACTTATTCAAAATTGATTAATTGGAGAAATATTCAGGAATTTGTAAATAGTTCAAGAATTAAAAGAGAAAAAGAAAACATAAAATAGAAAAACTCTAAAAGATAAAATAGGAGAGAAAAATGAAAGAAAACTGATAAAAACAAAACAAAAACAAATTAAACAAAATGAAACCTTCTGGAAGGTCCCCCGAAGATTTACTCTAGGCCTGCTAATGTGCCGGAATTGCAAGACTACCATGCCCAACTGGGGAGGACTATAGAGCTCAAAATAGAAAAAATAAGCTGGGAGCCGTTGGATCTTTAATGGGAGCTTCAGATTTGAAATGCGAGGCTTGTAGATTCTCTTTACATTTGGTGAAAAGCTACTCGAGTAACTACTATATACAATAAACACCCTCCCACCGGCTCCCACGTGCCTCCCATTGAAGATCTGATGGTTCATATTCGTTTTGCTATTTTTCAATCATATGCCCAGCTTCTATTATAGTCTTCCCGTCCCTAACATGATGTACTTTACATTATTGGCGATTTCAAATGTTTGTGAGTTTAAAAAATGTTCACAATTTTTCAAAAATCATGAATTTGGCAAATATTTAGAAAATATAAAATCATGAATTTGAAAATAATAGTCATCAACTCAAAAAAATTAAGAATTGAAAAAGAAAAGAAAAGTATCCCCTTTGTAACAAAATGTAAGATGTTTTTATGTCCTACAACCAAAAAAATATCTTACATTTTGATACAGAGGGGTAGAAAAGGAGAAGAAACAAAAAAAATGAAAAAACAGGAAAGGGATACAAGAAAAGGGAAAAAGAAAATAGAAAAATAAAAAACAGATTAACCCAACGGTACCTTCTAGAAAGTTTCCAAAATCACTGGCGCAGCTTCCCAAAACTGCTACTGTAGCCCTCTAATGAGCCAGAATTGCGTACTATGTGGCCAATGTGGTGTATTTGAATTGTTTTTTTTTTGAACCGGATGTATTTGAATTGTTGATGATCTCAACTTACTATTATTTTGATTTTTTTAAACAAGATTATTATTTTGATTTTGATCAGGTTGATGTTTATCATAAGAATAGGAGCATGAACAAAAGAGGCCCATTAGCTTGCGAAGTTCTACTCGTGATGATTTTGGTCGCCGCATGTGGCTGACAAATGCGCTTGAGGTGTAATCTTGTTGAACTCCAAATAAAGCTGTAATCTTCTCCAGAAAAAAAACTGTTTCTGTTTTTACTTTTATTTATTTTATTTGTGAATGTGTTGACGTAGACATTTCTTCCGATTTGGATATCCCATAAACAAAATTAACTCAAATTCAGAATACATTCTCTCTCTTTTTTGCGGGGAATTCAAAATACATTCTAGGGTTACTGCAAGAGATCGTATTTCGAAATTTGGACGAAGTTTGATCGATCGTATATTTCTCTTGGTGAATGCATGTCAAAAGATGTGCAGCTGTAGCAGTTACTCTGAGCGACAATCTCTGTGCATAAAATTCAGAACACCTATCAAGGTTTACTGCATGAGTTTACTAGTTCAAAATGTTCTTGGCCGTATTTTGCGGACCGAATATACAATATTTTGGCAAATGTATGCAGAAAATGTGCAGCTGTGGCAGTTACTTTGAGCAACAATCTCTGCAATATAAAATTCAGAATACTTTCAAGGTTTACTGCAGCAGTTACAGCTTGAAATGTTTTTGGGCGAATTTTGCCTATCGTATATACAGTTTTTTGGCGAATGTATCCAGAAAATGTGCAGCTGTGGTAGTTATTGTGAGCGACAATCTCTGTACTCGATCCTCTCTTTTGTACAGTACACGCATGCGTACATACTGTGCCTCTGTAGATTGTTTGGACACATGCGATTCAAACGAATCACATCTCTGGTGTCGCAGACATGTGGACCCACCTCCTTCTCTCTCTTTGGTCTGCCTCTCTGCTTTGTGCACGCACATAAACTGCTACAGGTACCCAGCGAAGAAAACACTTGTTGCCCTAGAGATTTTTTTTAGGGTTGTTGCCCTTGAGATTATTACAAAGAGTTGCACACATAATTTCCAAATGGTAAAAAGACAAGAAGTTTTTTGATATGTCAATTATATTGTACTTTATGAACCACATATATAATTATTATGTTGACAAGTCGTCGTACGTTGGTTGGCGACTGATACTGTGGAATACTATTGTCGACAGCTGTCTTTGGCTCGATGTATCTAACTAACAAACGTGTGTGCAGGTAGTCGGGTAGTAACGACTAGCTATTTCAATACAATTAATGTAGCGCACACTATAACCTAATAGTTAAGTGCACTATTTAACTTCAACTATGCTACTATACAAATATAGTCTATGATTGGCTCATGGTAGGTTTAGCACTTCAAGACCGGTGTACGTACGACTTGCGATTTCACTATTTGATGAATTAACATGAATGAAAATAGACAATTATATATACATGCACTCCACAAACGAGGTGATTTAACAATGAGTAACTTTGTACTTACGTATTGTTTTTGGTTCGAGATATACATGCCTACTAAGAAAGGCGCGTCTAAGCTGTCAGGTACTAATGACTAGTCTTATTTTTTGAAAAAGAGGTTGTAAAAACCACTAGCTATTTTAGTATGATTAATGTAGCACACACTATAATCTAATGTATACATACACTCTCTGGACTTTGTGATTTCAACAATAATTAGCTTTATAATTAACCAAGTCCTCTGTCATGGTTGGCAACCAAGCAATAAACCCTAATACATCTACCAGCTGGAAGTGACTATATATACAACGTGTGTGGCCAGGTCGTGTTCCCGTAACAAAATAGGACGCACTGACGCAGCTCTTGT
The DNA here is from genome assembly GCF_018294505.1 of Triticum aestivum. Classification (NCBI taxonomy): domain Eukaryota; kingdom Viridiplantae; phylum Streptophyta; class Magnoliopsida; order Poales; family Poaceae; genus Triticum; species Triticum aestivum. The sequence continues at coordinate 601,419,326 of NC_057809.1, forward strand.
GATAGGAGTAGATGACTGAAAGTCTGAAACTAACGTGAATGCAGCGGGTACACGAGTGACCTCACCAACAGTAACTGTCCTGGACAAAACACCGGATCTATCTACCCATCCACCCAGTGGTTACTACATCTAAGTACACACGCATGCATGGCTCTCTTGAGCACTCACCCGCATAAAAAGTATACACAGTATCAAAAACAGTCCTCCGCAAGCTTTTAAAATATTTGGAAGCAAGTACACACGTACAAATGTTGGAGGACATGGTTTCACCATACATTTTGCACTGTAGTGACCCAACATTTTTTTGAAGGGGTACAAAATGCTCAGTATTCATGAAAATTTGTACTGTAGTGACCCAACACATTTTTTTGAAGGGGTAGAAAATGCTCAATATCCATGAAAATTTGTACTGTAAGTCTACCATTTAATGAATGTGTCTTTACGCACACAAAATGCTATTGCTTATCGTTAGTGTTTCGGTCGGCTGCGACTTAGAGATTAAACGGAAATCAACCGATTAATTGATTTTATCTTTCAGCTATTAATCGGACAGTTTTTGCTTCAATTCCCAGGTTCCAAGTACTAATAAGGTAAAAAATGGAAACAACCATCAGAGTGCTCTAAGACTTCAAATGGAAAAACACTACATCAATACATAACTACACATTACATGTCAAACAATGAGTCAATAACAAATAAAATAGGACAACTACAACACATGTCCTAATGGATGGGGGGTGAAGCGTGATGTGTGGGAGGCTACAAAAGGGGAGGCACTGTTTTGGGGTTTCTGATCACGAGGGCTTGGCCCAATTAATCGCTAGATTCCTGATTAATCGCTCGTCAAATCGATAAATCGGCCCAAATGATAAATATCAGATTCAAGGTATAATCTTAGCGGTCACCTATCGATAAGCGATAAATCGGTGAATCGGATGATATTTTGAACATTGGTATTCATGAGTACCTGTGCGGGAGCATTTGCATCCCTGGTCACAAGAGGAGAGAAAATCAACTAGCACCGATGCAAAGGGCTGTAGGAGTAGCTGTTTTAGTTTACCACTATTCCGTAAAAAAATACCATTGATAAGATAATATATTTTTAGGTCATTAGGTTGGCGTGGAGTGGAGTATGATTACGGTGTAACATGTAAGATGTAAGCTGTAACTGTACCTGTGGAGGGCTTTCTTTGCCTTTTCCCCCTTTTATAGATAATACGCATGCTATGCGTATTCGAAAAAAAAGAATGTATATGCGGTGTCAAAGTATACACCAATGGATGCTTAGAAGAGTGAGTGGAGAGAAAAATTAAGTTGACATGTCTACCTTAGCATCTAAATTGTAGGCGCTAGGGTTATTATATGCCATGTCTAGGTTTTTTCATGGAATTTCTGAAAATAGAAAAGAAGTTTTTTTGCAGGAAAGAAAACAAGTTATTTAGCCCAAAGAATGTGTGCCTAGTTGCAGCATAGAATTACTAGTGCGTTGTAAGTGCTTTGCACATGAATTGTGTGCAATGGAGAAATTATCTACAAAGATATATAGATTTTAAAAGTGGTTGATGATAAGTCTTTCACTTTGAATTAAAAACCGTAAGGTAATCCTAAATGGCAAGTTTTCTTCAAGAGAGAAAAAAAATTAGAGCAAAAACATGCAAGGGAGGGTCTAGAATAGAAGAGAAGACTGTGGACATACTACGTGTGATAAATATATTCTCCATGAGAAAGGGTGTACTAAGAGATATAATAATGAAAACTTCTAGTTAGTACACATGAAAAAAAATCTGATGTGAATAAGGGATATCAAACAACCAACAACACTCGGATTTCCACCTCACAGCCATCGGATGGAGTTCATCCAATTGCCTATATTCAAATTTATTCATATACTATATATGTTGGAAATATGCCCTAGAGGCAATAATAAAAGTGTTATTATTATATTTCTTTGTTCATGATAATAGTCTTTTATTCATGCTATAACTGTATTATCCGGAAATCGTAATACACGTGTGAATACATAGACCACAATATGTCCCTAGTGAGCCTCTAGTTGACTAGCTCGTTGTGATCAACAGATAGTCATGGTTTCCTGGCTATGGACATTGGATATCGTTGATAACGGGATCACATCATTAGGAGAATGATGTGATGGACAAGACCCAATCCTAAGCATAGCACAAAGGTCGGTTAGTTCGTTTGCTAGAGCTTTTCCAATGTCAAGTATCTCTTCCTTAGACCATGAGATCGTGTAACTCCCGGATACCGTAGGAGTGCTTTGGGTGTACCAAACGTCACAACGTAACTGGGTGACTATAAAGGTGCATTACAGGTATCTCCGAAAGTGTCTGTTGGGTTGACACGGATCGAGACTGGGATTTGTCACTCCGTGTTACGGAGAGGTATCACTGGGCCCACTCGGTAGTGCATCATCATAATGAGCTCAAGGTGGCCAAGTGTCTGGTCACGGGATCATGCATTACGGTACGAGTAAAGTGACTTGCCGGTAACGAGACTGAACGAGGTATTGGGATACCGACGATCGAGTCTCGGCAAGTAACATACCGTCTGACAAAGGGAATTGCATACGGGGTTTGATCGAATCCTCGACATCATGGTTCATCGGATGACAACATCGAGGAGCGTGTGGGAGCCAACATGGGTATCCAGATCCCACTGTTGGTTATTGACCTGAGGTCGTCTCGGTCATGTCTGCATGTCTCCCGAACCCGTAGGGTCTACACACTTAAGGTTCGGTGACGCTAGGGTTATCAGGAAGACAAGTATGTGATTACCGAATGTTGTTCGGAGTCCCGGATGAGATCCCGGACGTCATGAGGAGTTCCGGAATGGTCCGGAGGTAAAGATTTATATAAGGAAAGTGGTTAAACGTACACCGGAAAGTTTCGGTGGCATACCGGTATTGTACCGGGGCCACCGGAAGGGTTCCGGGGGTCCACCGGGTGGGGCCACCCCTCCTGGCGGGGCCACATGGGCTGTATGGGAGAGGAAGCCAGCCCCTAGTGGGCTGGGCGCGCCTCCCCACCTAGGCCCATGCGGCTAGGGCAAAGGGGAGGGGAAACCCTAAAGGGGGCGCCCCCCTAGCTTGGGGGGCAAGCCTCCCCTCTTTCCCCTCTCCCTTTGGCCGCCGCCCCCCTCTAGGGTTTCCCCTAGAGGGCCGGCCCCCCTTGCCCCTTCCCCTATATATAGAGGGGTGAGGGGAGGGCTGCAACAAGACAAGCCAAGGCGCAGCCCCTCCCCTCCCCAACACCTCTCCTCCTCCATACGTGCTTGGCGAAGCCCTGTCGGAGTACTTCTGCACCAACTACACCACGCCGTCGTGCTGCCGTTGGAGCTGCCTTCCTCAACCTCTCCTTCCTCCTTGCTGGATCAAGACGGAGGAGACGTCGCCCGTACCGTACGTGTGTTGAACGCGGAGGTGCTGTCCGTTCAGCACTTGGTCATCGGTGATCTGAATCACGTCGAGTACGACTCCATCATCACCTACCCCTTGAACGCTTCCGCACTCGATCTACAAGTGGTATGTAGATGCAAACTCACTCCCTTGACTCGTTGCTTAGATGAACTCATAGATGGATCTTGGTGAAACCGTAGGAAAAATTTTAATTTTCTGCAACGTTCTCCAACAGTGGTATCAGAGCTAGGTCTATGCGTAGTTCTCTATTGCACGAGTAGAACACAATTTTGTTGTGGGCGTGGATCTTTTCAACTTGCTTGCCGCTACTAGTCTTATCTTGCTTCAGCGGTATTGTGGGATGAAGCGGCCCGGACCAACCTTACACGTACGTTTACGTGAGACCGGTTCCACCGACTGACATGCACTAGTTGCATAAGGTGGCTGGCGGGTGTCTGTCTCTCCCACTTTAGTTGGAGCGGATTCGATGAAAAGGGTCCTTATGAAGGGTAAATAGAAGTTGACAAGATCACGTTGTGGTTATTCGTAGGTAAGAAAACGTTCTTGCTAGAACCCAATTGCAACCACGTAAAAGATGCAACAACAATTAGAGGACGTCTAACTTGTTTTTGCAGCGATTGATCATGTGATGTGATATGGCCAGAAGTTGTGATGAATGATGAATGGCATATTGTGATGTATGAGATCATGTTCTTGTAATAGGAATCACGACTTGCATGTCGATGAGTATGACAACCGGCAGGAGCCATAGGAGTTGTCCTTATTTTGTATGACCTGCGTGTCATTGAAGAACGCCATGTAAACTACTTTACTTTATTTGCTAAACGCGTTAGTCATAGAAGTAGAAGTAGTCGTTGGCGTGACAACTTCATGAAGACACGATGATGGAGATCATGATGATGGAGATCATGGTGTCATGCCGGTGACAAGATGATCATGGAGCCCCGAAGATGAAGATCAAAGGAGCTATATGATATTGGCCATATCATGTCACTACTTTATATAATTGCATGTGATGTTTATTATGTTTATGCATCTTGTTTACTTAGATCGACGGTAGTAAATAAGATGATCCCTTATAACAATTTCAAGAAAGTGTTCCCCCTAACTGTGCACCGTTGCTAAAGTTCGTCGTTTCGAAGCACCACGTGATGATCGGGTGTGATAGATCCTTACGTTCACATACAACGGGTGTAAGACAGTTTTACACATGCAAAAACACTTAGGGTTAACTTGACGAGCCTAGCATGTACAGACATGGCCTCGGAACACGGAGACCGAAAGGTCGAACACGAGTCGTATGGAAGATACGATCAACATGAGAATGTTCACCGACGATGACTAGTCGTCTCACGTGATGATCGGACACGGCCTAGTCGACTCGGATCGTGTAACACTTAGATGACTAGAGGGATGTCTAATCTGAGTGGGAGTTCATTCAATAATTTGATTAGATGAACTTAATTATCATGAACTTAGTCTAAAACCTTTTGCATAATATGTCTTGTAGATCAAATGGCCAACGCTCATGTCAACTTGAACTTCAACGCGTTCCTAGAGAAAACCAAGCTGAAAGATGATGGCAGCAACTATACGGACTGGGTCCGGAACCTGAGGATCATCCTCATAGCTGCCAGGAAACAATATGTCCTAGAAGGACCGCTAGGTGACGCTCCCATCCCAGAGAACCAAGACATTATGAATGCTTGGCAGTCTCGTGCTGATGATTACTCCCTCGTTCAGTGCGGCATGCTTTACAGCTTAGAACCGGGGCTCCAAAAGCGTTTTGAGCATCACGGAGCATATGAGATGTTCGAAGAGCTGAAACTAGTTTTCCAAGCTCATGCCCGGGTCGAGAGATATGACATCTCTGACAAATTCTATAGTTGTAAGATGGAGAAAAATAGTTCTGTCAGTGAGCACATACTCAAGATGTCTGGGTTGCACAACCGTATGACCCAGCTGAATATTAACCTCCCTGATGAGGCAGTCATTGACAGAATCCTTCAGTCGCTCCCACCAAGCTACAAGAGCTTTGTGATGAACTACAATATGCAGGGGATGGTAAAGACCATTCCTGAAGTATTTTCTATGCTGAAGTCAGCAGAGGTTGAAATCAAGAAAGAACATCAAGTGTTGATGGTCAATAAGACCACTAAGTTCAAGAAGGGCAAGGGTAAGAAGAACTTCAAGAAGTACGGCAAGGAGGTTGCCGCGCCCGGTAAGCCAGTTGCCGGGAAGAAGTCAAAGAATGGACCCTAGCCTGAGACTGAGTGCTTTTATTGCAAGGGGAAGGGTCACTGGAAGCGGAACTGCCCCAAATACTTAGCGGATAAGAAGGCTGGCAACACTAAAGGTATATTCGATATACATGTAATTGATGTGTACCTTACCAGTACTCGTAGTAACTCCTGGGTATTTGATACCGGTGTCGTTGCTCATATTTGTAACTCACAGCAGGAGCTGCGGAATAAGCGGAGACTGGCGAAGGACGAGGTGACGATGCGCGTCAGGAATGGTTCCAGAGTCGATGTGATCGCCGTCGGCACGCTACCTCTACATTTACCCACGGGATTAGTTTTGAACCTTAATAATTGTTATTTAGTACCAAGTTTGAGCATGAACATTGTATCTGGATCTCGTTTAATACGAGATGGCTACTCATTTAAGTCTGAGAATAATGGTTGTTCGATTTATATGAGAGATATGTTTTATGGTCATGCTCCGATGGTCAATGGTTTATTCTTAATGAATCTCGAGCGTAATACTACACATATTCATAGCGTGAATACCAAAAGATGTAAAGTTGATAACGATAGTCCCACATACTTATGGCACTGCCGCCTTGGTCACATTGGTGTCAACCGCATGAAGAAGCTCCATGATGATGGACTTTTAGAGTCTCTCGATTATGAATCATTTGACACATGCGGACCATGCCTCATGGGCAAGATGACCAAGACTCCGTTCTCCGGAACAATGGAGCGAGCAACCAACTTGTTGGAAATCATACATACCGATGTGTGCGGTCCAATGAGTGTTGAGGCTCGCGGAGGATATCGTTATGTTCTCACTCTCACTGATGACTTGAGTAGATATGGGTATGTCTACTTAATGAAACACAAGTCTGAGACCTTTGAAAAGTTCAAGGAATTTCAGAATGAGGTAGAGAATCAACGTGACCGAAAGATAAAATTCCTACGATCAGATCGTGGAGGAGAATACTTAAGTCACGAATTTGGTACACACTTAAAGAAATGTGGAATCGTTTCACAACTCACGCCGCCTGGAACACCTCAGCGTAACGGTGTGTCCGAACATCGTAATCGCACTCTATTAGATATGGTGCGGTCTATGATGTCTCTTACCGATTTACCGCTATCATTTTGGGGATACGCTCTAGAGACAGCTACATTCACTTTAAATAGGGCACCGTCTAAATCCGTTGAGACGACACCGTATGAATTATGGTTTGGGAAGAAGCCTAAGCTGTCGTTTCTAAAAGTTTGGGGATGCGATGCTTATGTCTAGAAACTTCAACCTGAAAAGCTCGAACCCAAGTCGGAAAAATGCGTCTTCATAGGATACCCTAAGGAAACCATTGGGTATACCTTCTACCTTAGATCCGAAGGCGAGATCTTTGTTGCCAAGAACGGATCCTTTCTGGAAAAAGAGTTTCTCTCGAAAGGAGTAAGTGGGAGGAAAGTAGAACTCGATGAAGTACTACCTCTTGAACCGGAAAGTAGTGCAGCTCAGGAAAATGCTCCTGTGGTGCCTACACCGACTGGAGAAGAAAATAATGATGATGATCAAGGTACTTCGGATCAAGTTGCTACTGAACTTCGTAGGTCCACAAGGACACGTTCCGCACCAGAGTGGTACGGCAACCCTGTCCTGGAAATCATGTTGTTAGACAACGGTGAACCTTCGAACTATGAGGAAGCGATGGCGGGCCCAGATTCCAACAAATGGCTAGAAGCCATGAAATCCGAGATAGAATCCATGTATGAAAACAAAGTATGGACTTTGACTGACTTGCCCGATGATCGGCGAGCGATAGAAAACAAATGGATCTTTAAGAAGAAGACGGACGCGGATGGTAATGTCACCATCTATAAAGCTCGACTTGTCGCTAAGGGTTATCGGCAAGTTCAAGGGATTGGCTACGATGAGACTTTCTCTCCCGTAGCGAAGCTTAAGTCCGTTCGAATCATGTTAGCAGTTGCCGCATACTATGATTATGAGATATGGCAGATGGACGTCAAAATGGCATTCCTTAACGGGCATCTTAAGGAAGAACTGTATATGATGCAGCCGGAGGGTTTTGTCGATCCTAAGAATGCTAACAAAGTATGCAAGCTCCAGCGATCCATTTATGGGCTGGTGCAAGCATCTCGGAGTTGGAACATTCGATTTGATGAGATGATCAAAGCGTTTGGGTTTATGCGGACTTATGGAGAAGCCTGCGTTTACAAGAAAGTGAGTGGGAGCTCTGTAGCATTTCTCATATTATATGTAGATGACATACTCCTGATGGGAAATGATATAGAATTCTTGGACAGCATTAAGGCCTACTTGAATAAGTGTTTTTCAATGAAGGACCTTGGAGAAGCTGCTTATATATTAGGCATCAAGATCTATAGAAATAGATCGAGACGCCTCATAGGTCTTTCACAAAGAACATACCTTGATAAGGTTTTGAAGAAGTTCAAAATGGATCAGTCCAAAAAAGGGTTCTTGCCTGTATTGCAAGGTGTGAGATTGAGCTCGGCTCAATGCCCGACCACGGCAAAAGATATAGAAGAGATGAGTGTCATCCCCTATGCTTCAGCCATAGGATCTATTATGTATGCCATGCTGTGTACTAGACCTGATGTAAACCTTGCCGTAAGTTTGGTAGGAAGGTACCAAAGTAATCCCGGCAAGGAACACTGGACAGCGGTTAAGAATATCCTGAAGTACCTGGAAAGGACAAAGGACATGTTTCTCGTTTATGGAGGTGACGAAGAGCTCGTCGTAAAGGGTTACGTCGATGCTAGCTTCGACACAGATCTGGATGACTCTAAGTCACAAACCGGATACGTGTATATGTTGAATGGTGGAGCAGTAAGCTGGTGCAGCTGCAAGCAGAGCGTGGTGGCGGGATCTACATGTGAAGCGGAGTACATGGCAGCCTCGAAGGCAGCGCATGAAGCTATTTGGGTGAAGGAGTTCATCACCGACCTAGGAGTCATACACAATGCGTCGGGGCCGATCAAACTCTTCTGTGACAACACTGGAGCTATTGCCCTTGCCAAGGAGCCCAGGTTTCACAAGAAGACCAGGCATATCAAGCGTCATTTCAACTCCATCCGTGAAAATGTTCAAGATGGAGACATAGAAATTTGCAAAGTACATACAGATCTGAATGTCGCAGATCCGTTGACTAAACCTCTCTCGCGAGCAAAACATGATCAGCACCAGAACTCTATGGGTGTTCGATTCATCACAATGTAACTAGATTATTGACTCTAGTGCAAGTGGGAGACTGTTGGAAATATGCCCTAGAGGCAATAATAAAAGTGTTATTATTATATTTCTTTGTTCATGATAATAGTCTTTTATTCATGCTATAACTGTATTATCCGGAAATCGTAATACACGTGTGAATACATAGACCACAATATGTCCCTAGTGAGCCTCTAGTTGACTAGCTCGTTGTGATCAACAGATAGTCATGGTTTCCTGGCTATGGATATTGGATGTTGTTGATAACGGGATCACATCATTAGGAGAATGATGTGATGGACAAGACCCAATCCTAAGCATAGCACAAAGGTCGGTTAGTTCGTTTGCTAGAGCTTTTCCAATGTCAAGTATCTCTTCCTTAGACCATGAGATTGTGTAACTCCCGGATACCGTAGGAGTGCTTTGGGTGTACCAAACGTCACAACGTAACTGGGTGACTATAAAGGTGCATTATAGGTATCTCCGAAAGTGTCTGTTGGGTTGACACGGATCGAGACTGGGATTTGTCACTCCGTGTTACGGAGAGGTATCACTGGGCCCACTCGGTAGTGCATCATCATAATGAGCTCAAGGTGGCCAAGTGTCTGGTCACGGGATCATGCATTACGGTACGAGTAAATTGACTTGCCGGTAACGAGACTGAACGAGGTATTGGGATACCGACGATCGAGTCTCGGGCAAGTAACATACCGTCTGACAAAGGGAATTGCATACGGGGTTTGATCGAATCCTCGACATCGTGGTTCATTGGATGACAACATCGAGGAGCGCGTGGGAGCCAACATGGGTATCCAGATCCCGCTGTTGGTTATTGACCTGAGGTCGTCTCGGTCATGTCTGCATGTCTCCCGAACCCGTAGGGTCTACACACTTAAGGTTCGGTGACGCTAGGGTTATCAGGAAGACAAGTATGTGATTACCGAATGTTGTTCGGAGTCCCGGATGAGATCCCGGACGTCATGAGGAGTTCCGGAATGGTCCGGAGGTAAAGATTTATATAAGGAAAGTGGTTAAACGTACACCGGAAAGTTTCGGTGGCATACCGGTATTGTACCGGGGCCACCGGAAGGGTTCCGGGGGTCCACCGGGTGGGGCCACCCCTCCTGGCGGGGCCACATGGGCTGTATGGGAGAGGGAGCCAGCCCCTAGTGGGCTGGGCGCGCCTCCCCACCTAGGCCCATGCGGCTAGGGCAAAGGGGAGGGGAAACCCTAAAGGGGGCGCCCCCCTAGCTTGGGGGGCAAGCCTCCCCTCTTTCCCCTCTCCCTTTGGCCGCCACCCCCCTCTAGGGTTTCCCCTAGAGGGCCGGCCCCCCTTGCCCCTTCCCCTATATATAGAGGGGTGAGGGGAGGGCTGCAACAAGACAAGCCAAGGCGCAGCCCCTCCCCTCCCCAACACCTCTCCTCCTCCATACGTGCTTGGCGAAGCCCTGTCGGAGTACTTCTGCACCAACTACACCACGCCGTCGTGCTACCGTTGGAGCTGCCTTCCTCAACCTCTCCTTCCTCCTTGCTGGATCAAGACGGAGGAGACGTCGCCCGTACCGTACGTGTGTTGAACGCGGAGGTGCTGTCCGTTCAGCACTTGGTCATCGGTGATCCGAATCACGTCGAGTACGACTCCATCATCACCTACCCCTTGAACGCTTCCGCACTCGATCTACAAGTGGTATGTAGATGCAAACTCACTCCCTTGACTCGTTGCTTAGATGAACTCATAGATGGATCTTGGTGAAACCGTAGGAAAAATTTTAATTTTCTGCAACGTTCCCCAACAATATAGTGGCATAATTTTTTAATTTTTATTGTCCCAAAATATATTTATCTGTCGATCCATATCTTCCACACTCCATTGCATTTTTTTTGTCGATAATGACTCTGCTATAACTTTGCATGGTGTGCACCTTTGAATAATTTGTCATTTTCTTAATTCTCCATATGAGTGGTACTAATAGTACCATTTTCATGACAATAGTTGATAGCATGTATTTTCCATTTAGCTGGTGAGATGAATGAGATTGATTATGTCATCGAATCGCCTTTTCCCTTCTGTTGATGTGTGTGTCTGTCTTTGTACCTAAGTTTCGCAAACCTACTCTAGACTCTTCGATCCTAGGTGCAGCACGAGGATCAGGGGCGCAAACAGCAGTGAAGGATGAACCGATATAATGGAAGAGGTATATTGGAGCCTAACTAGTTTGATGCCAATATTTGCCATTGCCGATATTTGGTGAAACTAAAAATTGCCAAAAATCGGTAACTTTTCTGGAGAGTGGCAAGAGCCAATTAGTAGCTATCAATTGCTATTTGGCAACTTTTTTAGTGAGTGGTAAGAACCAATTGGTAGCAAATCAATTGCTAGCCAATATTTTGGATTTGTCAATATATGGCATGCCAATTATTGGCCTCGCCAATTAAGCTTTTAACATACTACTAGTTTACCATAATCTTACCTTTTTCCAATTTTTTCGTGCGAGTTAGCTTGTTCGGATTTAATCTAGTTGCTACACTTATAGAGCACAATCATTTGTTGATCGTTATTTACTTTCATTGGATACATATAGTAGACTTTATGAAAAAAAAGATTATTTGAACTAAGTACACTACAACAAAAGGAGTTCACTGTAGAGGGAAGATCCAAAAAACTTCTTTTTAACAAGACAAAAGCAGTTCTCCATTATCAACCGCACAAATTCTACTCTCAATGACTCTTTTAGGAAATTGTGACACATTAATTAACGCTTGTTCATCTTTGCTTGCTCATATACCCCCAGCCCAACCCCCCACACACACCACATTCAGAAGTCACAAGATGAGTTTACAGTAAATTAATGCGCATTTGAGGACTTTTCACACCATGATTTCCTAGCCCTTTGGGGTACCAAAGAAGATGGGAAGGCAACATTATAGTCAATAAAGTGAGAAGGCAAATGATAAAACATATATAGTGGATGACGACCCACATGTTAGCAAAAAAGCACTTAACATAATGATAAAACATGGATATATCAATAGAGTCGAGTCAAAATCATAAAGTAAAGTGAGTGTGCGAACTGTGTACGGTGAGTTCCCGGGAAAAAAACTATATATATATATATATATATATATATATATATATATATATATATATATATATATATATATATATATATATATATATATATTATGGTGTAAGATAAGAATGGTTTCCTAGTTGTGGCCAACATGTAGCCCAGGACCACGTACATGTCAGTTAGACATGCACGTACAGAATGGCAAACCCTGAAACATCATTTGCACTATTCAAATCTGAACCGTAGCATAGCTATTGCAGAAGTACATTGTGGAATTAAAGGTGGAAAATGGAGATCTTGTTATGATTATTTTCTCAACTCAAAGGAAATTTGTTGTACGTGATATAAACTGTGAGAATAAACACAATTTCTTACTCGTATAATATAAGCTACTCTAGGGTTTGTCCATATCAAAGAATTAATGCGCGTGTGTACAAAGTGCATCTAGATGTACCATGCATGCGTGAATGTAGGTACACAGTTCCGTTTAGTACGTCAGATGGTAGAGCACAGAATACATGTATGTACTATATTAACTACCTAGATGGTACACACGTATCATTCAGCCATGTACCTACCTATCAAGTTATGAGGTTGAAACTCACCCAATGCTAACTACTCCCTCTGTCACACGTATCATTCAGCCATGTACCTACCTATCATTCTTTACGGATGGAATACTATACATTTACATCGAATAAGGAACCAAGGGCGCGCGGAGGGGGGGGGGGGGGGGGTCAATTCTAAATGTTTTTGTCGAGAGATTAATCTTTGTTAGCTCGAAAGAACATCAAGGCTTAGCCAAAAAAAAGCCTACACAGTTAATAATAGTTGCGGACATACAAATCCAGATTTCCCTTTTGAAGATGTGTAGGTATAAATCACTCCATCCTATGTGCAGTAAATTTAATTATGACAAAACTGTTCGCCTATGAAATACTCCCTCTGTCACACAACATAAGATCGTTTCTCAAGCTAACATGGCTTGAAAAACGATCTTATATTATGGGACGGAAGGAGTAGTATTTTAACAAAGTAATTCAAATAAGAAATAACCTAAAAGATGATACATAAGCACAAATATTACTGTGCTGCAGTTCTTTCAACGAACACCTAGAGATATGGAAACTACTTTTGGATATATTAACAAGAGTTAGCCATACCTATAAAGTACAAATTTATATTATCAGGTTATCATTTAATTTCAAGAATTAATATATACTCTCTGACTTACTCTATGAATATATAGTGGATTTATTCTAATAAAAAGAATATACTGGTTTGTTTCAGAGATAACGTCAAAACTCCAATCCAAACCATTTGGAGCTAGTACAACAGTACACACAGTCAAGGAGGCAGATAGTCAAAAATATCTAGAATACTCTCCAGAGAGACTTAAATTCCAATCATGCATGTTTTAATGGTTTATAGATATAAATTCAAATTAAAATTGAAGCTACGTGTTTTAAAAAAATGAATCCTAAAGTTCCATCAGGAGTTACCACATTAACCAAGCAGCCGATCATATCCTCTTGTTACAATTTGGTTGTTTATGAAGGAAAAAAAGGTTATGGGATATATGAACAATGCATCTGATCATAAACAATACCCTTATCAGGGTAGCAGAAGGAATAGGATAGATTTTGTCCGTTCCCTCTCCATAAGAAAACCCTTTTTTCTCAACTATGCATTGAAGGGACAAGCAAAATCTAAGATAGTGATAGGCAAGAACTGTTTAAACAGGAATCTGAATGTGCTCTAGGCTCTTGCCTTCCATAGTTTTCAGGCAGAAAGAATAAACTGTGAAGCCTAACAAAGATAGCAAATTAACTTTAACCACAAAGAGCATATGTATTTCTTACTCCAGGTTGATGATTGATTGAAGGCATGCATGCATGATGGAAATATACGTGTGCATACATGCATATATCTAGCATCTCTACTACTCAAATCAGGAAAGGGACAAACCAAGACAAATCAAGCCAAATCCAGTAATCCTAGCATGAACATGGAAAGAGAGCCAGGAACATCAAAGCATGGGCTAAAATAGGGGTTGCCAGATGATATTGAAACCATATATATATTTCTAGTGCCTGCCCGTCTTTCTTTTCTCTGCTCTTTTCAAAAGACTCCTCTCTTTTTCTTCTTTTGCATGGCTTTGTTTGTTTCCTCATCTATCTGTTGCCCCTTTGCAGTTTTCTACAGTGCTGCAAAAGTGAAGCTTGCTGCCCATAGCTAGCTGGTACTACATATCGTTCAAACTAGCACTACATGTCCTTGCATATTGATGCCAATATTTGCCATTGCCGATATTTGGTGAAACTAAAAATTGCCAAAAATCGGTAACTTTTCTGGAGAGTGGCAAGAGCCAATTAGTAGCTATCAATTGCTATTTGGCAACTTTTTTAGTGAGTGGTAAGAACCAATTGGTAGCAAATCAATTGCTAGCCAATATTTTGGATTTGTCAATATATGGCATGCCAATTATTGGCCTCGCCAATTAAGCTTTTAACATACTACTAGTTTACCATAATCTTACCTTTTTCCAATTTTTTCGTGCGAGTTAGCTTGTTCGGATTTAATCTAGTTGCTACACTTATAGAGCACAATCATTTGTTGATCGTTATTTACTTTCATTGGATACATATAGTAGACTTTATGAAAAAAAAGATTATTTGAACTAAGTACACTACAACAAAAGGAGTTCACTGTAGAGGGAAGATCCAAAAAACTTCTTTTTAACAAGACAAAAGCAGTTCTCCATTATCAACCGCACAAATTCTACTCTCAATGACTCTTTTAGGAAATTGTGACACATTAATTAACGCTTGTTCATCTTTGCTTGCTCATATACCCCCAGCCCAACCCCCCACACACACCACATTCAGAAGTCACAAGATGAGTTTACAGTAAATTAATGCGCATTTGAGGACTTTTCACACCATGATTTCCTAGCCCTTTGGGGTACCAAAGAAGATGGGAAGGCAACATTATAGTCAATAAAGTGAGAAGGCAAATGATAAAACATATATAGTGGATGACGACCCACATGTTAGCAAAAAAGCACTTAACATAATGATAAAACATGGATATATCAATAGAGTCGAGTCAAAATCATAAAGTAAAGTGAGTGTGCGAACTGTGTACGGTGAGTTCCCGGGAAAAAAACTATATATATATATATATATATATATATATATATATATATATATATATATATATATATATATATATATATATATATATTATGGTGTAAGATAAGAATGGTTTCCTAGTTGTGGCCAACATGTAGCCCAGGACCACGTACATGTCAGTTAGACATGCACGTACAGAATGGCAAACCCTGAAACATCATTTGCACTATTCAAATCTGAACCGTAGCATAGCTATTGCAGAAGTACATTGTGGAATTAAAGGTGGAAAATGGAGATCTTGTTATGATTATTTTCTCAACTCAAAGGAAATTTGTTGTACGTGATATAAACTGTGAGAATAAACACAATTTCTTACTCGTATAATATAAGCTACTCTAGGGTTTGTCCATATCAAAGAATTAATGCGCGTGTGTACAAAGTGCATCTAGATGTACCATGCATGCGTGAATGTAGGTACACAGTTCCGTTTAGTACGTCAGATGGTAGAGCACAGAATACATGTATGTACTATATTAACTACCTAGATGGTACACACGTATCATTCAGCCATGTACCTACCTATCAAGTTATGAGGTTGAAACTCACCCAATGCTAACTACTCCCTCTGTCACACGTATCATTCAGCCATGTACCTACCTATCATTCTTTACGGATGGAATACTATACATTTACATCGAATAAGGAACCAAGGGCGCGCGGAGGGGGGGGGGGGGGGTGCAATTCTAAATGTTTTTGTCGAGAGATTAATCTTTGTTAGCTCGAAAGAACATCAAGGCTTAGCCAAAAAAAAGCCTACACAGTTAATAATAGTTGCGGACATACAAATCCAGATTTCCCTTTTGAAGATGTGTAGGTATAAATCACTCCATCCTATGTGCAGTAAATTTAATTATGACAAAACTGTTCGCCTATGAAATACTCCCTCTGTCACACAACATAAGATCGTTTCTCAAGCTAACATGGCTTGAAAAACGATCTTATATTATGGGACGGAAGGAGTAGTATTTTAACAAAGTAATTCAAATAAGAAATAACCTAAAAGATGATACATAAGCACAAATATTACTGTGCTGCAGTTCTTTCAACGAACACCTAGAGATATGGAAACTACTTTTGGATATATTAACAAGAGTTAGCCATACCTATAAAGTACAAATTTATATTATCAGGTTATCATTTAATTTCAAGAATTAATATATACTCTCTGACTTACTCTATGAATATATAGTGGATTTATTCTAATAAAAAGAATATACTGGTTTGTTTCAGAGATAACGTCAAAACTCCAATCCAAACCATTTGGAGCTAGTACAACAGTACACACAGTCAAGGAGGCAGATAGTCAAAAATATCTAGAATACTCTCCAGAGAGACTTAAATTCCAATCATGCATGTTTTAATGGTTTATAGATATAAATTCAAATTAAAATTGAAGCTACGTGTTTTAAAAAAATGAATCCTAAAGTTCCATCAGGAGTTACCACATTAACCAAGCAGCCGATCATATCCTCTTGTTAATTTGGTTGTTTATGAAGGAAAAAAAGGTTATGGGATATATGAACAATGCATCTGATCATAAACAATACCCTTATCAGGGTAGCAGAAGGAATAGGATAGATTTTGTCCGTTCCCTCTCCATAAGAAAACCCTTTTTCTCAACTATGCATTGAAGGGACAAGCAAAATCTAAGATAGTGATAGGCAAGAACTGTTTAAACAGGAATCTGAATGTGCTCTAGGCTCTTGACTTCCATAGTTTTCAGGCAGAAAGAATAAACTGTGAAGCCTAACAAAGATAGCAAATTAACTTTAACCACAAAGAGCATATGTATTTCTTACTCCAGGTTGATGATTGATTGAAGGCATGCATGCATGATGGAAATATACGTGTGCATACATGCATATATCTAGCATCTCTACTACTCAAATCAGGAAAGGGACAAACCAAGACAAATCAAGCCAAATCCAGTAATCCTAGCATGA
This sequence comes from Triticum aestivum, assembly GCF_018294505.1. Taxonomy (NCBI): domain Eukaryota; kingdom Viridiplantae; phylum Streptophyta; class Magnoliopsida; order Poales; family Poaceae; genus Triticum; species Triticum aestivum. Next base: position 601,436,457 of record NC_057809.1, read on the forward strand.
ACATGGAAAGAGAGCCAGGAACATCAAAGCATGGGCTAAAATAGGGGTTGCCAGATGATATTGAAACCATATATATATTTCTAGTGCCTGCCCGTCTTTCTTTTCTCTGCTCTTTTCAAAAGACTCCTCTCTTTTTCTTCTTTTGCATGGCTTTGTTTGTTTCCTCATCTATCTGTTGCCCCTTTGCAGTTTTCTACAGTGCTGCAAAAGTGAAGCTTGCTGCCCATAGCTAGCTGGTACTACATATCGTTCAAACTAGCACTACATGTCCTTGCATATTGAGGAAACAGCAAGCAGTAATTTTGTAATTTTTGTGACAATGCTAGCACAACAAGCCATAGCATATAGGAAAAAAATATATGACTTGCAATTGGACAATATATAGATCATATGGATGCTCAAGGACAAGTACACTTTTTAAAGCAAGACAAGTACACAAACACATGTTGTTCCTGTCTTTAGCTACCATGACAAAAAATCACTCAACTGTGCCTTTTTAGCTCTCCTAACAATGGGAACCACCGGCAGTAGTACATATCGATGAATGAAGCATTGCTGCCAATACAACAAGTACTTGTGGCTTAGTTAGCAAAGCTCTTTTCGCAAGAGCAAATTCTATATAGTTCGATGCTAGTTTTGTTCTTGCAAGTTTCTCCAATGCCAAAATGACTCGCTGGTCACTAGTTCACTACTACTAGCTAGAGATTCTCACGAGGAGCTAGCAAACTGAAACAGGCAGAAACAAAATCAAACAGCTACCAATTGATCTCAATCTAGAGAGAACTAACAGCAACGACACAAATTAGTACTCGTCACGAATGACCTTACTTGAAGTGAAACAAATGGAAATTAAGGAGGAGAGAAATCCTTTGCAAAATGCAAGAAGCCAATTGGGGAGGCAAGTAAAGAACAATGGCGGCCTTGGCGTAGTTGATGAACCAGCACTGCAGGCATCCCAAGAAGGAGAGAAGTTGCGCGGCGGCTAGCTAGCTCAGATGGATCACCTAGCTAGGGAAAACTCACGGTACAGTCACCGAGTCACGGCATGATGAAGTGTGGCGACGCCGACGTGTCGCCCCCGCCGCTGCCGGACGGGCCAGGAGGCGGGCTCCCCTCGGACGACGGCCCCGCGGCGGCCGACGTAGACGACGACGGCTTCTTGCGCTTCTTCTTCTCGTAGCTGATCCCCCTGGCCCGCGCCTGCGTCTCGCGCACCTCGCGAAGGTAGAGGCGGACGGCGCGCGCGCCGAAGGGGTTCATCTCGGGCGTGCCGCCGTTCTCCTCGTAGGCGGCGCGGAGGCGGCCGATGAGCGCGTCGAGGGAGCCCCAGGCCTGGCGGAGCGGGCACGGGCACGGCGCCGGCGGGTTCGGGTGGCCGTAGAAGGGGCACACCGCCGTGTGCACCTTGGTCTTGCCGAACTGGTCCATGTACTTGAGGAACTCCAGCACGTGCGCGCCGCTGCACCGCGACAGCGACAGCGGCGGCCGGTGGTTCCTCAGGTACTGGCCGAACGTGTTCCAGTCCCGGCGCTTCTGCGACTCGTACCGGCTCAGCGACGGCGACGACCCTGACGGCGACGGGCCTCCTCCGCCACTGCCACCCGCCGAGGTCCCGGCGCCCCCCGCGGCGCCAGACGAGGACGAGCCGGCCCCAGACGCGCCGCCGACGCCACCGAAGATGCCGACGCCGGCGGGGCCGAGGAAGAAGTTGTCCTGGGGTGCACCGTCCCCGGCCGAAGGCTCCTGTCCAGGGATCATGTGATGATGGTGGTGGTGGTGGTGATGGTGGTGATCCATCCCTGCTAGCTCTCCTTCACTAGCTTCCCTGCGCATTGCGACATGGCCAACCAAGAAGGACGCATCATTTCTTGCTCCGATTCAAGCGAGCTCGCTAGGTCAGGAGATTTACGGAACATGGATCGATCGATCCAAGAGAGGAAGGAAGTGAAGGAGACGCGTTGAGATGCATATATACCTGAATCTGCTGGTTCAGCAGTAGTCTATCGATCGAAATCCGTAGCGCGTGTGCATGCGCGTGCTGGAATCTTGGCAGGCGAGTGTGAGCCTAGCGGCCGGTGGTGAGGACTGATCCAATCATGTGCCCACCCAAGCAGCAGCAGCAGCCCATGATTGCCATGCTCAGGTGGTCAATCCATCCTGGAGAACCTGCAGAGAGAGAAAGATGGAGGGGGGGAGAGATGGGGATGGAGGAACAGTGGATGGCGCTGGAGGAGGTGAGAGGGAGAGGAGGAGGAAGGGGAGGGGGAGGGGGATGGGGTGGATGGGGGAGATAGGTTTTAACCTTTTAGCTAGGCGGTGTGGTGTGAGGTGGGGGGTATAGTGATGGTGAGAGGGGTGGTTGGGTAGGGTAGCTTTAGACAGGGAGAGAGTGGTGGCTAGGAAGGCAACAAGATGGCTCCATCATTTTTTTCTTCTTTGGTTTTTCTGTGGCTTTTCTTGGTTAGGTTTGAATTGCCTTCCTTATATGTTGTCAACTTTGAATTAGATGATGTATCTGGTCCTGTCTGGGAATTTTCCTACATTCCAAACAGGATCTAATTTTCCTAGTTATGCCTCATACGGAACATCGCAGAGGCCTCGCCGTTTATAAGAAACAAAGAATGTCGAATCAAATTGATTGTGTTCACTATCCTGCCATGGCTAAATTCACAAAAGATTAATTGTTGTGTATTGTTGAAATATGTTGTGTAAGGTGTGTGGCGCAATGAAAAAATAGCACGCTATACCAAAATAGTGCCGCCGCTAAAATACGTCATTAGGTGCTATATCGTGCTATTGCGTGTTATTAGTAAGACATTATACACTTATTTATTTAGCGAGACATGATTCAGAACGCTGTAGCGCGCTACTTTTTCAGTGGTGTGGGGTGCGTATTTAAAATCTTAGGGTCGGTTTAATTGGGCTTGATCTCTATCTGTACAATCATGTACGGGGTGTCAATAGCGTGAAGATTAAGTCTTAATTACCAAGTCATAATCTCCATAAACTCTTCTGTCCTCGAGCCTTATATAACACATACCGTCCCTGTAGTAACGCATATGCTTCCACCAAATTTACATGTATCGACCGCTGACTTAATTTTGTAAAACAAAACTTGCTAGTATTCATCCTCAAAAAACATGCCTGAGGTTTTATCTCAAGTCAAGCTTCTTTGAATTTAAACTAATATATAGAAAAACTATCAATACTTAATATCTCCTAATAAATATAATACTTCCTCTGTTCACTTTTATAAGTTGTTTCAGACAACTGAAATTGACCTGTTTTACATGTTGTCTGAAATGTCTACAAGGTCTTATAAAAGTGAACAAAGAGAGTACTTAATAAATCCAAATAAATATTTTAAAAATACATATTTTAGGAGCAATATGTTGATGTACATTTGACAAAGATATATAAGTATTGATGTTTTTCTGCAGACTTGGTCAAAGTTAAGTTTGACTTGAGGCAAAAAAGAAAGCGAAACATGCAAGAGAACTGCATGAGGAGGCCGTACTTACTTATGCATCTTGTGAAGAGTGTATGCATGTAATTCCTTCCATGCCCTGCATCTGCATGACATGACTGCAGGATAATCTGGAGTGATGGCCACTTCCTTCTTCTTTTTTAATCCTGCCATTGCAGGCCGGCCAACTAGGATGGGATGGTGCTTCCATCGGCGTTGCACGGGCACTGATAGAAAAATGAGGCACAAAGGAACAGCCCACTCATGTTACTACTGTAGACGACATGAAATATGGTACGCTGTGCACAAATATCATATACGTGTGTCCCTGGAATATACACGTACGTACATATATTGTATCCATAGTTTTGGAAACAGTAGGCCATTGACTACTGGTCAAGATTCCCTGTTCCACCTGACATCACCAATCCCATCTCATTACTATTTGTATTTGTACGTACTGGTCCCTGTTTGTTACAACAAAATTTCTCCCTTTTTAAGATCCGTTTACAAATAAAATATGAAATTTAGCAGCATTGCCGTCCAAAAACAAAGTGAATCCGATCACCCCACCCCATCAAACACATGCAAGAACTGTCATTTAGGCTTTCGTTTCGCTCTAACGGGCTTAACCTACAAACCTTCGGCAAACATTACATACTAATGAACCCATAGAAAATTAGTACTCCCTCCGATTCAAATTAATTAACGCTGATTTAGTACAAAACCCCTCTAATCCATATTAATTATGGATGATTTAGTATAACATATGTTTATGCTGAATCAGTCGGCCGTGCGTCAAAATACCGCCCCTTTCTTGTGCCAACCTTGGTGTGCTTCCCCAACACCGTAAGTACACATTCTCAATACTTTTGCACTAACCTTCTTGGTCTTGGTCACCCTTCCAACTCTACATGTAACTTCCTCTCTCAAATGCCTACCGTAGCCTTATTCCCCAACTTCACTATCTTGTCGACCTCCACTGGGAAATAACATACTCCATCAATTCTATGAACCTAAATACTAGCTTTGGCCCTGGCAGTTCTACCCCAAGGTTTCTATAGAAAATACTAGAGTCATCTCAAACCCCTCATCTTTTCATGATTCTACTCCTTCGACAACTCCTCTCTCTAGACAAAACATTTCAACCCAGTTCATATCGTGCTTCTCCTAAAAATGACACTTCTAGCTCGGCCCTTATCACTTCAAATCTGCCCCATGGAAGTCATTCATAACCTCTTAACCACTAGGCTTAAACCCATCATCCCCTCCTCATGAATAGTGACCACGCATGCTTCATCTCAGGGTTTTTTTTGCAATAGAACTTCAAAACTACTATCATGCCCAAAAGCTCCCGCCGAGGTGGTCAAGCAATACTTTAGTAAAGCCTTCGACTCCATTGACTAGGATCCTCCTCATCTTAAAGCTCGTGGCTTCCTTTCGCGCTCGTATTCTTGGATCCACAAAATCCTCTCCACTGGTAAAATGGCTATCCTCCTCCATGAAGTCTATAGAGATAAGATAAACTAAAAAACCAGTCTTCACTAAGGGAATCCGCTCCCCCCCCCCCCATACATGTATCATCGCCAGTAGCGGAGTCAGGAACATCACACGCCCCGTGCCAGCACCTATAGCTATAGTGTTCTACATTGTGCTATAGTGCTATAGTATCTATAGTGAGGAAGTGTTTCTTCTCCACGCCCTAGGCGGAGGCCCGGGCTGCTTGGGTCCTCACGCCTCCCTTGATCATATCGTCATTGAGCACCTTTAGAGACTTTTCGCTAAAGGCCATCACAACCACCTTCTTTCCCACCCCCCTTAAAAACACTCTCCTATCACCCATCCTGCAGTATGCCGACGACATCCTAATTATTGTCAAAGCCTCCTTTGTAGCTCTTACCCTGAAAAAATTTCTAGATAATTTTGCCACTGCCACTGGCATAGCCTTCAACTTCAGCAAAACCTAGCTTCATCGATCCATCTCCACATTCCTGGTGATCTGATATATAATGTTACCTCTGCTCGGCCATGACATCTCTTCAATCTCAAATCCTATCTAGATCTTACAATATCTTCCACGAAATTCCACTCTTCTCCCTTTCTTCCCATTATTGCTAAATGAGAAAAATACCTAACTGGTTGGAAAGCTAAGCTTATGTCTAAGGGAGGTTGTTTAATGTTAGTTTTGTTGTCCTTGACTGTTTAGTTATCTATTTTATGGCATATTTCCTTGTCCCAAAATATGTGCTTCTCTCTATTGAATTAGGAGAACTTGTTTTGGGTAGCAAAGAAACTTGTAACTGTGCTATTCATTGCCTAGAAAGGAAAAAATTGCAAGCCTAAAAGGTTTTGTGGTCTCAACAACAAAACCCTATCTACCCAAAAAACGCATGCTCCTAGATTTTTTTACAAGGTTCTTCACCCCTCTAGCCTCTCCTGCATTAAAGGTCTTATTGAAGAAAACTACCACTCAATTGAATCTCCTCGCTCTCACCCTTTCATACTTGTGGAAGTTTATTGCAATCAACACTTCAACCCAGAATAATATTAGTTTCGCGCTTCATGGAAATGGGCGGAACACCTTTTTCCAACATGATGCCCTTCGTAATCCGTCCCTCCTAGACTTCACCTTTCCAAACTTGCTCTCCCATACACCACTGCCCCAGTCTTCTGCCTAACCTACGTAACCAGTCAACCTTTTTGTTCAAAAAGGAGAAGGCCCCGGCTTCTGCATCATCATGATGCACACATCCAAGATGTAATCGGTCAACTTTTGTGGCCTAGTCCGTGATGCCTTCCTTCGCCTCTTTGTTGCAGGATTCTAGGCCATCGACTAGCGGTTCATTGTCGAAGGGCAAGATTTCTCTCACGTTGTTTATAGGAGCTCACCCTCTACCACTATGAGGACCCAAATGTTGTTATTCTCTGGGGATCATGGTTCCCAAACAACACATATCTTGACCATAATGATGTGTTGCCTCGATGGCAGGATCATGTCAAGTCTAGGCACCACTTGTTATTCATCTGTTGAATATGATATGCATTGAACCTCTTGAATCTTTTGATGATCTATAGTGTTCACCCTCAAATGAGATCCCAATATTTTGAGCCTAGACATCGTCGTCCCCATTTTTTCAAGATATAGTGAAAGTTTTATGGTTTTGCAGTGATCATTTTTAAGAGAAAAATGTGGTGGTGGGGTCTATGTTGGTGGAAGAACGGCAATGGGGAACAATGGTGGCCAGGTAGGATGGAGCTACAACTGAAGGAGAATGTCAAGAACAAAAAAATTGAATCCATGTGACTTTTCTTCCAAGCACACGTGTGTGTATTGAGATTTCTCAAGATATATAGACGATGTTGCACTATCACCGTATAAGGAATTACATTACTATAATGTTTTCTCCTGCAACTTCCTTTCAAAAACCTAGTATGGTTTGTCATGTTGTTGACACATTTTCTTGTACTGCCCACAACCTAATATATGAGCTTTCTAGACATTGACCTGCGGTCTTCAAGATGGTATTTTGGTCATCAATTTATGCACGAAAATCCTTCCTCGCATAAAAATTGTTTGTTGATAATTCTAGTAATATCATTTATGATGTTTTGGGTGCCGTGACATTTTCATTATAGATGGCCAGACTTTTTTTTAGGAACTGGCAGGAGCAATGCATTTCCGTTTAGGCGAGAAAGAGCATTTGTGTACAGTAGTGTGTTACTTTTTTTAGGCCCTGTTGCAAATCTGATGTTAGATTTTCAAACATGGAAAATTGGACGTATTTTATGCAAAATAACGTGTCGCGAGCCTGGCAATTCCCTTCAGCAAGCATGGCAAATCATGGCATGTTAAGTTTTTTTTACCGGGATTTGCTGTACTTGCATGGCAAATCCTGGCATGTTAGCTTTTTTATCGGGATTTGCTGCACTTGCTGAAGAGAATTGCCATGCTCGTGACACGTAATTTGCCATAACAATGTTTGATTTTCCATGCTTTAAAAAGTAACGCCAAATTTTTAGCATTTCCCTTTGGGGGGTGGGGTTGGGGGGGGGGGGGATAGTGCCAAAATGGTATTTTTGATGTTTTAAAAAATTCCTAAAAGCATTCACCATGTTCATGTGGATGTATACACATGTGCAAATTCTGATGATGAAATAAGTAACCATGTGAGTTACACAAAAATGATAAAATCGTGATTTTGGAAAGATGAACAATGCATGCATTATTCACTATTCATAAATCATATTTCTTTTTTCAATTTTATATAGCTCACATGTTTACTTATTTCATCACCAAACAATACACGTGTAATATACATCCATATCATCATGTACGATTCTTGTCGGATTTTTTTTAAAACTCAGAGTGTGATATTAAAGTATTTAAAATAAGGTGCTAAAAAATCCACCCTGTTTTCATTTTAGATCAAACTGTTTTTTTAGAAGTGAAAAAAATGGAAGGGGATCTAGCTATGTCCTGGACGATTTAAACCACTCATTCTGGGATTAGATCTGTTGATCATGGGCTAGGGCAGGAGACATATTTAATGCGTGGACAGAATCTAATCTCTGTGTATCTGGACCCAATAAATAAAGGGGCAGTAAATTAAACCAGCAGTGTACTCCTCCTCCTTCCTCCTCCTATGAATGAAGCGACTGGAATTGAAGCAGAGGAGACCAGCGAATGTGTGAAATGCCGGGCAGCAGGCGAAGCGACATGCGCCCGGCTCAATAATTCTCCTGGACGTGACAGGCTAATAAGCTAGGAAAATTTTTCCACTTGGAATTAATTACAACACGTCAACAACAAGTGACTCCCACAACGGTCGTCTTCTCTGCAGGTGGGCCCATGCGTCGACCACACATGCATGCATGTTCAAGGAACACGCACTCACTCGATCACCCACCACCACTCTCTCTCTCTCTCTCTTGATCTGGTGGCCAGCAGTAGTACTGTCGCTTGTCAGGAGAAAGAGTTTGAAAGTCGTTTGGGACGGCGGGGGGGGGGGGGGGGGGGGGGGGGGAGGACGACAGTGACAAGTGAAACTCAGTTGCATGCGGGAGTAAAAAATTTCTTCCGTTTGGAATCGACCGGCACGAGAGACGGCCGGCAGCGGGCAGGATACACACTACAGTGGTGCGCTAGTACCCCTCCTCGATCCCAACCTACCTAAGCTGATCTGGCCATGTCCTCTCCCGACCTCACTCACTACATCCAAAACCCTAATATTTCCTTGCCCCTCTCTAGCTCTCACGCAAGTAAATAAAACGAATCATGCATGTACACGTACGATGCCAAACCAGATAGCGAATTCGATCTCATGCTAGCTGATTGGACGGCTAATCCACGTCATGCATGTTTCACTTTCGAAAGTGGGGGCACAGAAGAAAGTAAAGAGGCGACGGCTACGTACACTGTAAGCAGTTGAGCAGACATGATTGGTCGCAGTCCAACAATCAAATCATCAAGTAACATCAAAGGAGGGGGGTAGAGAGGAACCAGATATATTTTTCGTCCTCTCCTCTGGGGCCGGCCGGAACGCCGACCGGTCGATCGGTATCCGGCCGGCCCCGGGCGTATCATGGAGTTAGCTACCTAGCGGCAGGCGGCCGGTGGATCGGCACTGTTGCGGCGGGGGCCGCGGGAGATGCTCCACCGTATGCACGGTGACGAAGACGACGCCCGCCAGGATACATGCATCCTAATCAGTCAAAAAGGCCCCGGAATGATTAGGGAGAGATGGCGTGAACTGTGAAGGATAGAAGTGGTAGAATACGCCTTGCACGGCTGGGGAGAGGGGCAAAAGATAGGCAGGGATGGGCGACGTTTGTTGGTTCGTTCCAATCCCCACTCTACCTAGCTCTTCTTTTTCTTTGTTCTTCCCTTTACTGTTTGCATACGTGCAAACGTCTGTGCACCTTGGTGCCCACTACTCCCATACATTTACGCTTTTGAATAGCAGGAATAATGTGAGTAGTATGCAAGTTACGTAGATTTATGGTTTCGCCGTCAATGTTGACCAAAGAATAACTATTTCGAAGTGTATTTAGTGCACGTACTAGGCCTTTTTGGTTATTGATCGGCCAGTAACCAGACTGCCTTCTGAGCCAAAATTTTCTAGTGTAAATAAAGTTCACAACATATGAAATGCTGCCATTTTGATTTTGTTTTCTTAAGATAAAATTAAGGGCACGAGCCTCTTATAGGATCCTACTCCTCCTCCCCCTCTTCCAACTTTGCCCCATAAAGAAAACCGTGATGTGTAATATATGTGGAGTACTTTACCATGGTACATTGTGAGAAAGATAGAGTTGCAGGAAAAAAAAAGTGTGGCACCATGCGTACATTTCTTTATAAAATGGTTAGTTGCACGCAATTTTTAAATTAAAGTTGCATTGACTACCAAAAAATATTCGATGAAGAAAATCATGCTAGTAAATTACATGATGAAGTCTATGGATGTAATTTGTGTTATAAAATATTATTTGGTATGTGCAACAGTAAGTATGTACTGTATATTTTTCCGCATGGGTCATAAACTTTGGGTCATCTTACATAAATGATCATTTTCTGATTTCTTTTAGGTTTTCCAGAAGAGTATTTTTTTATTGAGACAGCTCATAGTATTTTTATAAATTTTCACGAGTTTACAAAGTTAGTGATAGAGTTGGCAATAGTTCAGCTCTCCACAAAAAATAGCAATAGTTCCGCCATAGGCAACAGTGAGAAGCAATGAAGAAAATATACATCAACTAGACCTAGAGTGAGAGTTATCTAAAAGACTTGACCCATGCCTCAAAGTCTATGTATTTTGCCTCTGTGCCCTAAAAAGTATCCAGTTGACCTCCTCCTTGAACCACTTCCTACAAGCACACTAACCTTGAGGAGTGCATTCGAAGATAAAATCATTGCGGGTGTTCCAGATGGCACATGCTATGAAGATGACCAGTTCAAGAAACAAGGAAATTTTAAGGGAACATCTAACTGGTTTATTATCTCCTGAATGCCATTGCGCCCTGGCTCCTAATCAGGGCAAAGATAATTACAACAGTGTTTATGGGTAGAATGTATACGGATATAAGTACAAACAAAACAAAAAAGGTCAGGATGGCATTGAGCTAATTCAAAACAATATTTATGGGCAAAATGCAACTATAGTAGTGTTTATGTATCCTCCCGCCCAAGCAGACCTGAGCCCAATAGGTGTTCCCATACGATAACACAGTGTTTACAGAGTGGTTGTTATGGATCAATAGCTCCAGAAAGTAAAAACTAAAACAAGGCAAATTGTCCGATTGCAAACACATCTCCTTAATTTATCAACATGTCCGCACGGGAGCATAGATGACCTCCATCATCTCATAAATGAAGGTGGCTTGTCTTGTCATCCTAGCTTATATATCTGGAAGGGAAGATCCCCATGAGAAAATGACGTTTGTGTCAATTGATAGTGCTGCGTATTGCCCTCGCTCACCGCTCAAAATATTGGTTCTATCTTGATGCAATGAAGGCGCAATGTGCAAGAGGAGTCTGATTGAAAAGTCAAAATACTTACCAATTATAGCTTGTGGTTTAGAACTTTGATGGCTGTAGCCATCAACGCATACGATATTTTGGTGTGGTTAACTTTGTGTGTGAGGAACTGCGGTCCTATCTAAATCACGAAAACGACTGGCTGTCTGTGGCTGCAAACAGGTTCCTTATGATGTGTATCTGGCAAGTTAATTAACTTGGATGTGTATGGAATCTGGTGACAGTGATAGGGACTAGCAGCCTTGTCAATGTAGCACCCAACTAGCCAATAAATCGGTGAGGGGGACAAGACGGTCTCGGCCATTGACAGAATCGATCAATAATGAACACATCATCATGCACATGTGTCCTCTTGTCACATCAATATCCGCTCGTGGATGCCATCCATCTACTCCTTGGACTAGCAAAAAGGATAAACCACATGCATGGTGTACATATATAGTAGCTGCGAGGAGAGGAGACACGGCACGTACGTGTACGTGCGTTACACGAGTATAGGTTAGCTACATAGCTGTAGTGAGCGAGTTCCTGAGTAGTGTACGTCTGCATGCATGCATGAGTAAATGGGATTGTTAACATGCATGCATGCTTGGTCCTGGGCGGCCAGGGAAAAGGCGCGCGTCCGGATTGCTGAACAACGAATAGGAGCTGATCGACATGGATGAGCAGTAGTGGTACGTAGTGTGTGGTGTAGTCCGAGAAGACATGGGTAAGTAGTGGTAGTGGTAAGCTTAAGCTACTCTACTACACTACACTACAGGGTGGCTCTGTAGGGGATTCTGTATGTAAGCAGCACACAGCATATAGTAGGGGTAAAGGAAGAAAGGTGTGGGAGGAGGGATGGGGATGGCCATGACCATGGCCATGGTAGGCAATCAAGCGGAGGAGCAGTGGAGTTTGGCGAGCCATGGAATGTCTGTCCAAATAAAGGAAGGCATGCAGCTAAAGCGCGAGGCCCAGGCCGCGACTGTAGAGCAAAGTGGCTACCTAGCCGAGAGGCTAGCTAGCACTCTACCACCACCACCACCATCACCACCACTGGCGCAGCATGCATGCATACGACTGACCAGTAGCATAGTACTTGAGTTAGGCGCGCGCGTACATGGCAATGGCATGCATACGAGTGCCTCTCCATCGCAGTTCATGGCCATGGCCATGGCGTTGGCGCGCCGGCCATGCATACCCACACGGTCACACCACGACCACGATCCCACTCAATCGCAGGTCACAGCTGGAGTAGCTTGCTAGCCGGCCTGGGATTGAGCGCCGTGCATGCGCACACGTACAGTTTATGCCCTGCCACATTTGACCATTTGCCTCTCCACGGCCACCTGCATCCCCGTTGGCGTTGGCGTTGGCGTTGGCGAGTATGTGCGCAAGTACGCTTGCGAGCCGCGCCCTATCATCATTAATCAGAGGAAGGATGCAGTTGGCTGGCTAGCTAGCGGCCGGGCTGGGCAGGAGCTGCGCCTACAAAGGTTAGGCTGACACTGTGCTTGCACAGCGGCGGCTCGATCTGGCTCCGTCCGGTCAGGCAGGCATGCATGCACATGCATGCGAGCGGGCGACAGACAGCGCCACCTCCTCCTCTGATTCAGATTCTGATTCTCGCCACGACTAGACAGCCCAGCCCAGCCCAGCCCAGCCCAGGGGTGCGCGCGACGGACGGACGGCTGTAGCTGTTCGCTGTAGGATCATCCATGGATGTGACCGGCCGAGTAGATGTGTAGGAGTCCTCTATCTATGGTGTTGTTGGTGTTGTTGTAGTACGTTGAACATATTTGGGCCGGTCAAAAGGTGGCCGTTTTGGTGGCGGCCATATGATAACAAGTGTGTGCCTGTACGTACGTACGTACGTGTTTGTTTATTTGTTTATGTGCGTCGACGTGTGGATGGGGCCGGCGGCCAGCACGACACACATACACTGATACACACCATGTGTAGGCGTACGCCGACTTCACTGTGGCCTTAAAAGGCCGGGGCCTACGCGCGCACAGTGCGTCGCCAATCATCCACTCCATTCATCGGTCGACCGGAGGAAGAAGTCGCGGTGCATGCAGCGAGCCCAGGCCGGCACGCTCCGTGGCTCCGTCGCTGTACGTACGCCCCGCCACGGCCGGGGACCAGGGGAGCGCGCGAGCCCGGCCGGCCGGGCGGTCAGCGCCGTGCTCCCTCGCTGGCCGCATGACCCTGCCTGCGCATCATCGGCGTCGTCCCATCCGTGAGGACTGAGGACCATGGCTAAACTTAGACGGGGACATCGCCAACAGTGCCCTAGGTACGTAGGGGGCTCGCCGTCTCGGTGTGAGGGGGAAACAAACTTGACGATCAGATGCGGGCCGGGGGACAAACTCCTCAGGCATGCATGCATGCCATGCGCCCACTGCCTCGCACGTTCCACGTGTAAGCGTACGCACGTACGCACGTACGTACGTACGAGTATGATCACTGCCGGCCGGTCTCGCACATCGCCGTGCCAACTGCATGCCAAGGTAGCTAGCCACGTCGTACGTCGTGGCTTATTCGTACGTAGAACCATCATGCGGCGCGAGACCAGGAGCTGTACGTAGAACCATCATGCATGCCCGATTGTCACACACCTCGCGGATCAGATCGATGAGGCCACGCATGTATAAAATGCGCGTCCGTCCGTGCGTGCACCGGCCGGCCCACCCATGCAAGCGCACAGCGGCACACATGCGCCCATGCATGGCGTTGGCGTTGGCATTGGCGTTGGCATGGACACACGCATATGGTCCAGATATACGCGGCCGGGCGGGTGATGTAGACTAGTCGCGGCCTCGGTTTCGAACTACTGCGCGCACTATGCATGCGTGCTTGCTGCCTGTCCCGTGCACGGCGCTGCCGGTGAACAGTGTCGGCCGCGCCCTCCCTGCGCCCTAACAATAGTGGAGCTAGCCCGGCCAACCCCCGGCTAGCTAGCTCCGTTCGTTCTGCTTTAATTCCAAGATGAGTTTCAACAGTTGCTCTTTCTCCGGCCGTGCCGTGCCGTGCTTGGACTGGACCAGCTGCCACACCGCCCATGGCTCACGGGGAGATTTTTTACACACTTCGCGGAGTAGCAACGCAAACATGGATGATTAGGATTGGATTTAGGAGGTGGGAAGGGCCCACCCCCCCTGAAAAATTGCTTTCTTCCCACTTTCTGTTGGGTTTCGTCCCATTATGTATGCATGCATGTCCATGTCTGAAACTCAAGGAAGGAGAAAGAAACAATTAAAGCTAGGCGACTAGACAAAGTAGTGGTCTCTTCACAAAAAATTGAATTTTTTAAAAGTTTTCTAGTATTAGTTTTTAATTTATTGTTCACCAGGTGCAGATAGGCCCGGGCTCAGAATTGGATATTCGTTTTTGATAGAGGCGTTTTAGCTCCCAGGCTCAATGAGCCCGGGATTGAACAAAAAATTGCTTAAATTTATAAATAAATTCAAGAAATTCCAAAAAAATGAAGAAAGATGACTGAGTTCATAGTGGCCGACCTTTGCCTCGCAATTGCAACAGTTCCCCGAGACCAACATGTACCGGATAAGTTCCTTTGGCCGGCTGATCCCTCCACCAGTTACACGGCGAAGTCGGTTTACAAGAGGTTGTGTATAGGTCATGAGCGATCTCCTACAGACGGGTGCATTTGGAGGAGCTGGGCATCTTTGAAGTGTAAGATCTTTGCGCGGTTGACAACCAAATACCGCCTGTGGACGTCCGACCCACGTGCGAGACACGGGCTGTAGGACGACCCGTCACCCTACTACCTTTGCCTACAGGAAGAAGACAACGTGGATCACATTTTCGGACATTGTGTCTATACGAGGGAAGTTTGGCATGGGTGTGCTGACAGGCTCCAAATCAATATCAGCATCCCCTCCACCACCGACACGTTCCAGGATTGGTGGTTTGGGCAAAGACTACACTTCTCCGGAAAATCGCGAAGAGGGTTCGACTCTTTCGTGATAGGTACCTCTTGGTTGATATGGAAGCAGCGGAATGCGAGGGTCTTCAACAGACAACAACAGCAGAGGGCGGTGTGACAATTGGTAGACATGGCCTTGGACGAGGTGAAAGAGTGGAGGGACGCAAGATTTGGAGTAGGTGGTTTAGATCGTTTTGTGAGAGAGTGACCTTTATTTCTCTTTGGTGTAAGGTGCCAGTGTGCCTGTGTAGGTGTTCGCACCCACAGTAGGCTCTTGTAATTAAATCTTCTCCCTTCTATAAAATTAAGGTATGCCATTGGCGTACTCTCGAGAAAAAAAATGTCAGAGCATTTGGATGTCAGGGTAGCTCTTAACAAAAAATAATAATGAGACAAACCAAGCACATTATATATCAGTTTTGCTAAGTCTCAGTCGACTAAGACTTAACGAAGTCTAAGTCGATGATATATCCATAAGATCTTACGTTGAGATTCGTGCAAATTTTTTTTCAGTTTTTTTATTTTTCTCTATTGCATGTTATGTCACTTGGCTAAGACTTGATTAAATCTTAGTCGATTGAGACCTAGCCACACCCATTATATATATCCGTGAGTGCGTTCATTCTTCTTCTTCTTTTTTTGCGGGGAATGTTCGTTCTTCTTCTTTTCTTTTGATGACATTATATATATTCTTTCCTAAGGACACACACTGAGACTGAAACTGGCTACCACCGCTGCCGCTAGAGGGTACCATGCACCGTTGCGGCCGTATCAAAATGGGGCAGCTTTAATCAGTGCTTCACACCACACACACAGAGAGTCACAGACACAGCCAGCCAGGCCCTGGGAGCACAGCGCAGCGCAGGACGAGGAAGCAGGGGCACGTGAGACTGGCCAACTAACCGTCCAGTCGCCCAGATCCGACGGCCCCCAGACACCAAAGCAGAGACACCAGCATGGATCAAGGAGTGCGTGGATCACAGGCTGAGTGAGCTATGCGTGTTTACTTCCTTACCTTGGCGGCCGGCCAGCACAAGGAACAGAAGCCGATCAATAATGGACTGCGACTGAGCTGACGAGGCCATCGACTCCATTGCTTTGCTTTCTTCATCACGAGGAAAGCTGCAGGTTGCAGCCGCAGTCCTGGCGCGCAGAGCCGTATTGCCAAATGCCAGCCGGCCAGCCTCTGCTGCAGAGAAAAAGAAAGGAGAAAAGGCATCAGGAATTACCATGATCCATGAAGTGCCGGTATCCTTTTCATATCCATGATAAAAGAGATGGTAATCGACCAGGGGATGGCAGCATGCATCCAGACCGTGTTAGATGCACCGAAGACTGATACGAGCACAACGAAATCAGAACAGTATCAACGAGCCGCTGCAGCCTTGCACGCTCACTGACGAGTGACCAACCGAATCGAGGAGGGAAACCAAGATTGCCTTGCCTACAACACCAGCGGTACAGCACGGAAACAAATGCCCCAGCACGGCTTACAGCTTTTGCTTATTTAACCCTAACAGAGTCCGGCTAATCAACTAAAGAAACTAGGACATGACAGCAACAGATCCGCGGCGGCGATGAACGGAGAAAAGTTAACCTTGCTCATTTACAACTTTCTACCTAGAAAAAGGGCCTGGTCTTGGCGAAATAGGAATGGAGGGTCGTTCGGGCACATGGCCATGGCAGAAGGGAAGCAAAACGGTGGGCTCGAGCGGGACTGCCGCCACCAGCGGATCAGGACGCGTCGCTCAGTAGTGCGACCAGGTCGCCCTTCTTCATCTTCGAGTAGCCCCTGAGTCCTCGAGACTTCGCCAGCTCTCTCAGCTCCGTGACCTTGAGCGAGCTCAGGTCGGAAGCTTCCGCGGAAGGACTACCTTCCAGACTGTCATCAAGGGATGCGCTGCTATCTGGAATGTCGTCGACATCATCCAACGGTTCCAGATAATCTTCAGGTTCATCGGCATCCAGCACGTCTGACTCATCATCTGAAACAACAAAGTCATCCAAAGATGCGTCTTCTGGTGCTAGCACAGAGTCGGGTTCGTACGGGGAGACTGAATCAGGTTCATCTTGAGCAGTCTCCTCCTCCAGTGGCGTCTTGGCTTTCAGCACAGCATCGGTCATGCCATTGACGACAGGCTTGGCACCAGCTTCTGGATTGGTAACAAGCTGAAACTTAACCCCAGGGACAGGAGATCTTCGCCTGAAGCTTGAAGGCGGTCTCTGGAAGGTTGCAGGAGGTGGCTTCTGCCCTTCCTGCACGTCGTTCTTCGTGCCAAATATCCTTGAACTTTGCTTGTTTCCAGAATCACTGCTTCTCCATGTCTGATCAAAATTCTGTTCTTTCTCATCGCTGCTCTTCCGTTTTTGGTCCACCGAGTGTCTCCTGAGCAGATTAAGAAGGGAATCGACACTTCCCTTCTCACCCTGAGATTTTGCAGGTTCAGGCTTCTTGTCCTCCCTGCCTTTTCCCCTGGCTCGCAGTTGTGCTTGAACCCTTTTAAATAGCTCTACAATCTCCTTTTCCCTTTCCCCTGGAGCTGATGTTGCATGGGGGCGTGAGTTGCTTGTCAAAGACATAGGTGGTCCATTTTTGGAGGATACTGTATCACTATCAAATTCATCATTATTCTCAGAGTCGTCCCTTTCTTGGAATGGCTTGCTTTTCCCCCTTGATGATGAACCCCTCTTCTGTTGTCGTGAGATATCTGGATTCCTTGGTCTATGGTTGTTGGGGCTAGCACCACAAACCAAAGACACAGTCAATGGTCCCAAAATAGTTGATTTGCTGAGGAAACAAGATCCTGGGACGAATCTGCAATTGCCATGATAGACAGGTAGTGTCCCTCTGCTTGAAACTCCTGGACAGAAAAATAAACAGTATACATCAGTTATTGCTTTGGAAGAAGCTTGGTGGACTAATGGGAAATAGGCAGCTTAAGATGGAAAGTATGCAGCATGTCAGACAGAGGTGAAATTTGAAAATAAACATTATATTCGAGGAAACAAACAATGGCATTACGAACAATGACACTTTTAAGTTTTGACCAAACTGGCAACAGCCATATCAAGATCCACATGGGCAAAACTCACTTCATCATAGACACATGCATAAAGGTAACTTGCGGCGTTCAAGGAAAAGACAAGGCATTTGACAACTGAAAGAAAATGGACTGCACTTCAGAAGTAGCTCATATGGGAAATAACAAATATTCCAGTCACTTTCATCCCTAAATGTAAGTCATGAATAAAAGAGGAGTGTATCACAACATGAATTGCTGCCAGGCACAGCTCAATCCTGAACAGATCATAAGACGGGTTAATGAGTATGAGCCAGCTAACGTGGCCTGTCGGTCGATCTCTAAAATACATACAGAGCTATTTGATTAGTGGAGGAGAACGCCATACAGTTGCTCTGTGCATATTCATGAATCAACTAACATATGCATCCTAATTAAAGCCAAACGACGCAGAAGAGATGCACATTTACACCATGTGCAATCGAGTACAAGCGCCTGCTCCTAGCGGCAAACACGGAAATAGCGAGCAACAGCAGTCTTGTATGAATTAAATTGGGAAACCAAGTGTCTCGTGTCCAGTTTGAACAAGTTCAGATTTCAGATAGCGGGAAAATTTGCGCTAGCAGACATCTAACGGGCAACATTTAAGTCAATCCAGGAAGAGAGGACAGTGCAAGGCATCTAAAGGGACGATCCCCCAAAATAGTTAGGCAGTTGCTGTAGAACTGCAGGAAGTGTGAGCTGCACATGCCATCTAATGTGCATACTGCATACATACATATTCCACTTGAGTGGTTTATAAACCCCCAATCCACTTAATAGGTAATCGGCTATCATATTCATATATGAATAAACATGGCAAATTGATATACACTGCCTTGAGCACAACATGATTGGCATATATAAATCTAAATAAAGCAGCTCAACTTGCATAATCTGGGCCAGAAGCAAACACCACTACAGCTAGCTGAGGAATGAGGATAAGAAATAGATTCAAATCCCCTCTTAGTACCTAACGAGGTGGTTATTGCAGGTAAACCAGGCCACATTTTTCTGCCTGTCCATTAGGCATGCTGTCAGGGAGAACATAAATTCAGAAATGCTCCAACATAAAAGAGATAGGAGTATTGTCCCAAACCACTCTCTCTGTAAGCCGAATTAGCACCGCCCCTTAGTAGGGTAAGCATATAGGATCCATCTCAAAATTCACCAGTGATAACAATTAGGGGAGCGCGCACATGTATGATTCTGCCATCAATTAAGAAGGGTGAGCTCCTACACGTTGAGCCTCTCTGCGACAGGGGTGCGTACGCAGCGGCCTAACTACTGCTAGCGCAGCACCGCAGTGCTGCTGCTGCTGCTGCTGCTCCTGGCTACCACTGCTACGGGTCAGTGTACCACTGCTGGACGCCGCAGAGACAAGGGGAAACGCGCGGTGGGCGGCAGCGGCGGTGGAGCAGACAGGCCGCTCCTCGCGCCGCGGAAATCCCGAAACCCTAGACGAAACTGGACCCTACGGCGCGCGCTGCGCATGTAGACGGGTAGCCGGAAACAGTGGGGTGGGAGGCGGGTCGAGGAGGGGAGGGGAAACTGCGGGGTACCGTGGTGGTGGAGGAGGGCGGGGGCAGCGCCGGTCATGCCTCGGGATAGACGCCGGTGGAGGAGCTCGCGTCCGGGGGCGGCGGCGGCGGCGGCGCTGGTGACTGCCGCTGAGAAGAGAGGAGAAGGGAAGGGCGGAGCGATTGGTAGCCGTAACTGATAGAGTCGGCGCAAGTGGGGGATTTCCGGCGAGGGCTTAGGTCGCGACGTGGGCTGGCTGGTGTCACTCGCTCGTGGAGACAAACACGGCAAGGAAGAAGGCCGAGCTCGTGGAGGCCTGTTGGGGAGCAAGCACAAAGAGTCAGTCAAAAACACTCCAATTGGATCCCAATATTGGAGGCTACTCCAACAAATGTTTTTCACTCAGTTTTTTCTCTTCCTTTTTTTTCAGCCGGTTTTTAAATATATTTTTAAAACATATAAACAGTAAAAATAAAAATATTCAAATTAAAGATAGGATCCTAATAAGGGGCTGACGTTCCCTAAAGAAAGACCCTGACACGGATTATTTTTTAAAAAATAGAAAAGAAGAAAAAACCCCGGGCTTTGCATCTCTTGATGCACACAACCATACTATTAAAGATCCAGGTTCCGAACAAGGTCTCTAAAAGTCTTACAAAACTATTACAAAAAAATAATATGCCACAACCGGCGAAAATAGATTAAGATGACTAAACACATATTTTATTATTGGACCTCCATCCAAACTGGTTGTATATATCCCGTGCAACCACCTTTCATCGGTTGCACCGGTATCCATAAGCTCTCTGTGATCCACATGGCTAAGTAATGACCATGTATGGATCCAAGCTGACGCCCTAAAGATAACATGTAGAAAATTTGTGACGATTTGTCTGTTAAAGGCAACATCATTCCAACAATTCTAAATGGCCCAAAGTAATACACATACTCCTACACGAATATGTGCCGCAGTTTTAGCCTCAATCCCAGTTAACCAATTCCCACATAAATGTGTAACCGAGATGAGCAGAGTTACGTTAAATGCTACATGAATGGTCTGCCACAGTAAGTTAGCAAGTGGGCAGAATACAAATAGATGATTTATTACTTCTTCCTGATTGCAAAAGCAGCACCGTTTATTACCTTCCCATTTACGCTTTTCCAAGTTATCATTTGTCAAGCCCTTGACACGGATGAACATTCCCTTGGGAAGCTCATTCTAGCGAATGACGCCACTAGGGGTGTTCTCTAAAAGAAACACTCCAATGAAACGTTCAGAATTGTCATGGTGTAACAGAGATATTTGTCATGCCAAAAAAAGGGAGAAATTTTTCATGCCTAAAAAAAAAACATATGATGTGTTAAAGAAACATATGATACGGTTAAAATGTCATGCATTTTAGGGGTTTTGACATGCTGCAATAGAGACATGGTCATATGTTTCAAGGAGTTGTCATGTTGCAACAGAGAGAATTGACAGACTAAGAAAAAACAGGGCTTACCCATATGTACATGAATTGCCATGCCTTGAAGAGTGGCTACTATACATTTTTCAAGTATTTGACATGCTACATCTAGTGGGTGCCATGGTACGCACAGGTCGTTCCCTAGGAATGATGTATGGGAGAAAACAATTGTGTCATTTCTGGAAAGGCGCATGGGAGTGAACAGTGTGCCTCGCGGGGATTGCCGCATTTCACCACCTTAAGATTCATGCTTCAAAATCGAACACACCAAAGAGTGTCCCTTAGAAATATCACTCGCAGAAAACATTAGCTCTATAGGACATCTATCAAGAAATGTTCATCAAAAATCAAAATGATTGTGAATTCTAGAAAATATTCATAAAGTTAAAAATGTTTTAAAAATCATGAATGTACAAAAATTAATTTAAAAAAATTATTACAAGTTTATAAAAAAAATCACGAATCAAATGTTCTCAACATTTTTAAAAAATGTTGAGTGTATTAGAAATATTATTAGTTTTAAAATTATTCATGAATTCCCAAAAAGTCACGAATTAAAAAACGACGAGTTTTTTTTGTGAATTTCGAAAAATTTAAATTTTCAAGAAAAGGTAAAAAGAAAAAATATCGGGAAATGGAAAAGAGAAAAGAGGAAGAAAGTGGAGAAAAGAGACAAAATAATACAATGAAATACAAGCAAAGAAAAACAAACAAACAAAACAAGCAGGAGACAGAAAAGAAAACCGGCAGTCTCATCGCTACATTAGTTGGCCCGGCCCATACGCTCACTACCCTGTGTGAAATTGACTGAGAATTAGTTAATGGATATTCATAAATTTTACTAAAAAGCAAAAACAACACGTGTTAGTAGGAGGCGTGACACCAAGCGGCCAGCTTGGTAAGGTACCAGCAAAAAAAAATGCAGCAGGAGGTGTGACGCATGCCCACACATCAATTCCTTCGAGCGATGCTCTCCTTTGCACCCCTTTTTGGTTGCACCCCTTTTTTGTTGCAACTGAGAGTTTTTCCTTCTTTTGTAGATCCGTTTATTCAAAACGTTTTATGTCTTAAATCGTGCGTCCAAATCTTGAACTGTTTTCATCGTTGGATTTCTCGCGTCGAGATCTTCAAAACTAGATCCCATGTTGATAGGTTTTGACGAACTTTTTTTTTCACAAAAAAAACCAGGCGAAAAAAATCGGACCAGGAGCATGGTTTTTTTTCCTTTCCGAAAGAGGCACTTCCGTGCCTCTCGCGAAATCACAATCGTGCCTCTCGTGGAAGCAAAACCATGACTCTCGTGGAAGGAAAAAAACAGAAAACACGTTTTTTTCCGTTTCCGAGAGGCACGGACGTGACTGTCGCGAAAGCACAATCATGCCTCTCGTGAAAGCAAAACCGTGACTCTCGGGAAAGAAAAAAAAACAGAAAACGCATATTTTTTCCGTTTCCGAGAGGCACGGCCGTGACTTTCGCGAAGGCACAACCGTGCCTCTCGCGAAAGCAAAACCGTGACTCCCTCGAAAGAAAAAAAAACAGAAAACGCATTTTGTTTTTTCCTTTCTGAGAGGCACGGCCGTGACTTTCGCGAAAGCACAACCGTGCCTCTCACGGAAGCAAAACCGTGACTCTCGCGAAAGAAAAAAAATACAGAAAACACGTTTTTTTTCGTTTCCGAAAGGCACGGCCGTGACTCTCGCTAAAGCGCAACCGTGCCTCTCGCGGAAGAAAAACCGTGACTTTCGCGAAAGAGAAAAAAAGAAAACGCGTTTTTTCGCGCAAAAAAAATTCGGAATTTTTTTTGATCGAAAAGCTAAGAAAGACCGGGGGAAAACCAAAACGTCGAAAAAACCCGAAAAAAACCGTTTAAAAAGCCGAAAACACGTGCAGAAAAATAAAAAATTTCGAAGGGAGCGTCCAGAGCGCGACACGTGGCAAATGACTGAGAGCGCGCCAAGTGGCGCTGATCGTTGCGAGGCTCCCGAAGGAGCGCTCGTTAACTAGTTGCTCCCCCGAAATCCTCCTGTTAATAAAAAAAATAGAGTTGGGTTCGCTTGTATGCCGCCATAAAGGGGTGCGAAGGAGAGCAACGCTCAAAGGAATTGATATCCGGTGAAGCCCCGCGCCTCCTTTTAGTAATTTTATGAACTTACTTTATTTTACTCGCAAAAAAAGTAAATTTATGAGAATGAGTTAAAAAATATTCATAAATTTACTTATTTTACTCACAAAAAAAGTAAATTTATGAATATTTTTCAACTCATTCCCAGTCAATTTTACAAACCAATCTGATTATATAAAATATTCATGTGTTAAAATATCTAATCTACTAAAAGAATATTGCCTCGGTAGATTGAGAATCGGCTAATATTTTAGTCGGTTTTACAAACATATTCATACTGATCCAGAACAATGTTCACCATGTAATTTAAATTTGTCCATCTAGTGCAAAAAGGGTAGTGTTTGGTCTCAGAGTTCAGAAATATAAAATCTTGCATGGACCTCAATGTTAATTAAAAAAGACTAGACCAACAGGGAGGAGGCCCTGTGGCTTTATAATTAAGAAGGGCGTGACACACTTGCGAACCATAGTATTCGAATACGCACAGGCAGGGAGACGCTACTGCGCTCCCACCACTGGCTATGAGCCCATCCGCAGCTCAATGTTAATTATAGACTGAGAATTAGCAAAATCATTAAAAATGCAATGGAATCTATAGATGATATGGATAGCGATAATCTGGGAGAATGTAAGGACGGCAAATAATTCAATGGTGTAACTAGTAGCTTTTTTCCTTTTACTTAAAGAACAATTTATTTTATTATTACAAAAATTACCCGGGGGATTGAGGGCGAGGGGGGCATGCTATTGGGATTAAAGGTGAATACTTTGTGCAGGAACTAATTTTTGTGAAAGCTGTGCATTTTTTTTTCAAAAAAGGAGAAAGTCACTCTGGTCTCTATATCTATTGATGCACTTTATCACTGTGCAAAGAACACACTAAAATGGTGACTTATTGCTACTTTATCTCTTCACCACAATACAACATGTCCAGTGAAATTATGTAGGGTCAAACATTTGCACGTGTAGTTGTTTCCGAATTTTTTAAAGTTTGCGGAAGACAGTTTTTTATACACTACTCATTTTTCTTAAAAAAACAACAACAGGGAGGGTCTTCAAGGACCTCAAGAAAAGGGCCTAGAGATGTACTGTGAATCTGCTCAAGAGAGCCATGTACCCGACGAGGCAAACTGTGCTTACAGTAGTAAGCAATAGCTAGGTGGATGGATAGATCTAGTGGTTGTGTCCAGGACACAAGGCCAGTTAATGTTTCTGAGGCCACTCATTTGTACCTCTGCTTCATTCACATAGTTAATGTTTCAGTCCTCTACTCCTATCACGCGCATAGAATTGCGCCCTTGCTATTTTGTTATGGGAACACCACTCGGCCACATAGGCTGTGTATAACCTCAAGCTTGTAGATGTACTTTGGTTGATGGTTTGGTTGCCCATTGTTTAACCTTTTATAGGAGAAAACTGGCTAACTATGAAGCTAATAATGACAAAAATCATAGCCCACAGAGTTTATGTACTATATTATTTTCTATTAATAGCCGGTTATAGTCCTGATATAGCGTTGGTATAGTTGTGAGATCGCGGTACCGCTAAATGATATTCTTCACAATTGCCCGGTATGTTATAGAACAGCAGGCTATAGCCCCGCTATACCGCCGCTATGGCTATGGAGGACTTCCGCTATTCGGCATAGCCCATCATTTAAAACTATAATTAATACACATCAAATAGTAAAACATAAGTTATTTGTATACTAATCTTAAGTGATAAACCGTTGCGGAGTAATCATAGACTATATGCGAATAGTAGCATAATTAAAGTTAAATAGTGGACTTGACTATTAGGTTATAGTACCCACTACATTAATCGTACTGAAGTAGCTAGTCATTAGTACTCGACTGCTCTCATCCACGTTTATTAGCAGGTATATCGGCTCGAGACAGCTGTCGACAATAGTATTAGCCACCAACCGACGTACGAAGACTTGTCAATGCAATAATTTTATATGACGGAGAACCATATGATCGGTACCATGAGCCGATTCTTAGTGTTTTTATCATTTGGAATTATGTGTGCAGCATGTGCAATTATCTCTAGACCGAGTGGCTGACAGAAAGAAAACTTTCTTCCTTGGGGCAGCTGTAGCAATTTATCTACATCCACAAGGAGGAGGTCGGATGGCCGACCGGGGATTGAAAGTTGCACGACCCACATGTTTGTGACACACAGAAAATAAGATTCGTTTGAACGCATGTGTCCAAGCAATCCACATACCACAGTATGTACGCATGTCTGTACTGTACACAAGAGAGCATCAAGAACGCATGTGCCCAAGCAATATCATATCACCCACATGTCCGCACATACTACACACACATATATATGTGTGTGTGCATGCAATTGTTTTCAGAATATTTTAGGGTATAAAATCAATGTTCTATTTTTTAAAACTTGTTAGTGTTGAGCACCCCAAGACCACCATATTCTTGCGGCCGGCACATGATATCCCAATTCACCTTTCATTTGGCTCCGGTTGTCCTATCCGACCCAGACCATAAGAAAGCCCTTTAAAGCTTGTTGACGTGTTGTAAAATGCTCAGTGGAATGACCAGAGGAGTAATGAAGAAGACCACTTGGGAAGTGATAACAGCCTTGACGAGAGTCGTACGCCCAATGGTGGTGATGTTCTAGCCATCATATGTTGTCAACTTGCTAGCCACTTTGTCAATAAGGTATTGCAGGTCCTCCAGTTTGAGCTGCCAAATGGAGAGGGGCGGCCCCAAGTATTGCAATTGGAAAGAAGCTCTAGTTGCCAGTAGATTGTGGGTGATATGCTCCAAGTCAAGATGACTGTAGCGGATGGGGACCATGGCGCTCTTATGGAAGTTGGTGTATAGGCTTGTGACCTTCTCGAAGCCTCGCAAGATAGCTGCCAAATTGTCAATGTCTCTTTTGATCGGAGCCATGAACACTGCCATCTCATCCGCATAGAGAGAGGTCCACATCATGATTCCCCGTCCCTAGATCTTTTGGAGGAGCCCCTTTCTCATTGCCACATCAAGAATTTGTTGTAAGGGGTCAATGGCAGTGAAGACAGGAAGGGGAGAGGGGGTCCCCCTGTCAGAGCCCACACCCATGCTTGATGGGAGGGTCGGCCGCCCCATTCAGAAGAATCCTCGAAGATGAAGAACACAATAGAGTCGTGATCCAATCACGAAAGTTACTTGGGAACCCACGATGCTGAAGGAGGTCCAGAATGTACTCCCATTTTACCAAGTCAAATGCCTTGCGGATGTCGAGCTTGAATAGGAGTGCAGGGGTCTTGCTCTTGTACAGCCGCCGAGCAAGGTTACACACATACATGAAGTTGTCGTGAATACTTGTCATCTTGATGAATGCACTTTGGGCATTGGATATTAGAGTGGTCATATGGGGCCCAAGCTGGATGGATACAACCTTCGTAATAATCTTGGCAATCAATCTCATGTATAATACTAAGGGGCCTATAATAGGCAATCATTTCCGCCCTCCTTCTTGGGCAAGAGCAAAACATTGGCAGAGTTGAGCCAATGAAGGTTCGAGTGTGCAGAGAGTCGAAGGAGCTGATCACCCTCATGAGGTCGAGCTTGATAATTGTTGGAAATATGCCCTAGAGGCAATAATAAAAGTATTATTATATTTCCTTGTTCATGATAATTGTCTTTTATTCATGCTATAACTGTATTATCCGGAAATCGTAATACAGTGTGAATACATAGACCACAATATGTCCCTAGTGAGCCTCTAGTTGACTAGCTCGTTGTGATCAACAGATAGTCATGGTTTCCTGGCTATGGACATTGGATGTCGTTGATAACGGGATCACATCATTAGGAGAATGATGTGATGGACAAGACCCAATCCTAAGCCTAGCACAAAGATCGTGTAGTTCATTTGCTAGAGCTTTGCCAATGTCAAGTATCTCTTCCTTCGACCATGAGAGCGTGTAACTCCTGGATATCGTAGGAGTGCTTTGGGTGTATCAAACGTCACAACGTAACTGGGTGACTATAAAGGTGCACTACAGGTATCTCCGAAAGTATCTATTGTTTTATGCGGATCGAGACTGGGATTTGTCACTCCGTGTAAACGGAGAGGTATCTCTGGGCCCACTCGGTAGGACATCATCATATGCGCAATGTGACCAAGGAGTTGATCACGGGATGATGTGTTACGGAACGAGTAAAGTGACTTGCCGGTAACGAGATTGAACAAGGTATTGGATACCGACGATCGAATCTCGGGCAAGTAACATACCGATAGACAAAGGGAATTGAATACGGGATTGATTAAGTCCTTGACATCGTGGTTCATCCGATGAGATCATCGTGGAACATGTGGGAGCCATCATGGGTATCCAGATCCCGCTGTTGGTTACTGACCGGAGAACGTCTCGGTCATGTCTACATGTCTCCCGAACCCGTAGGGTCTACACACTTAAGGTTCGATGACGCTAGGGTTATAAAGGAAGTTTGTATGTGGTTACCGAATGTTGTTCGGAGTCCCGGATGAGATCCCGGACGTCACGAGGAGTTCCGGAATGGTCCGGAGGTAAAGATTTATATATGGGAAGTCCTATTTTGGCCACCGGAAAATGTTCGGGATTTTTCGGTATTGTACCGGGAAGGTTCTAGAAGGTTCCGGAGTGGGGCCCACCTGCATGGGGGGACCCACATGGACGTGGGTAGTGGGGGCAAGGCCCCACACCCCTGGTCAAGGCGCACCAAGATCCCCCCTTAGAAGGAATAAGATCATATCCCGAAGGGATAAGATCAAGATCCCTAAAAAGGGGGGATAACAATCGGTGGGGAAGGAAATAATGAGATTTCTTTCCTCCCACCTTGGCCAACGCCCCAATGGACTTGGAGGGAAAGAAACCAGCCCCTCCACCCCTATATATAGTGGGGAGGCGCATGGGAGCTATAGACGAAGTTCTGGCGCAGCCCTCCCCTCTCACAAGTACTCCTCCTCTCCCGCGGTGCTTGGCGAAGCCCTGCAGGATTGCCACGCTCCTCCACCACCACCACGCCGTTGTGCTGCTTCTGGATGGAGTCTTCCTCAACCTCTCCCTCTCTCCTTGCTGGATCAAGGCTTGGGAGACGTCACCGGGCTGTATGTGTGTTGAACGCGGAGGTGCCGTGCGTTCGGCACTTGATCATCGGTGATTTGAATCACGACGAGTACGACTCCATCAACCCCGTTCACTTGAACGCTTCCGCTTAGCGATCTACAAGGGTATGTAGATGCACTCTCCTTCCCCTCGTTGCTAGTCTCTCCATAGATAGATCTTGGTGACACGTAGGAAAATTTTGAATTTCTGCTACGTTCCCCAACAGTGGTATCAGAGCCAGGTTTATTGCGTAGATTCTTTGCACGAGTAGAACACAAAGTAGTTGTGGGCGTTGATTTTGTTCAATATGCTTACCGTTACTAGTCCAATCTTGTTTCGACGGTATTGTGGGATGAAGCGGCCTGGACCGACCTTACACGTACTCTTACGTGAGACAGGTTCCATCGATTGACATGCACTTGGTGCATAAGGTGGCTAGCGGGTGCCAGTCTCTCCCACTTTAGTCGGAACGGATTCGATGAAAAGGGTCCTTATGAAGGGTAAATAGCAATTGGCATATCACGTTGTGGTGTTGCGTAGGTAAGAAACGTTCTTGCTAGAAACCCATAGCAGCCACGTAAAACATGCAACAACAATTAGAGGATGTCTAACTTGTTTTTGCAGGGTATGCTATGTGATGTGATATGGCCAACAAGAATGTGATGAATGATATGTGATGTACGAGATTGATCATGTTCTTGTAATAGGATTCACGACTTGCATGTCGATGAGTATGACAACCGGCAGGAGCCTTAGGAGTTGTCTTTATTTATTGTATGACCTGCATGTCATTGAACAACGCCATGTAATTACTTTACTCTATTGCTAACCGGTAGCCATAGTAGTAGAAGTAATAAGTTGGCGAGACGACTTCATGGAGACACGATGATGGAGATCATGATGATGGAGATCATGGTGTCATGCCGGTAACGATGATGATCATGGAGCCCCGAAGATGGAGATCAATGGAGCTATATGATATTGGCCATATCATGTCACTACTATATAATTGCATGTGATGTTTATTATGTTTATGCATCTTGTTTACTTAGGACGACGGTAGTAAATAAGATGATCCCTTACACAAATTTCAAGAAGTGTTCTCCCCTAACTGTGCACCGTTGCTACAGTTCGTCGCTTCTAAGCACCACGTGATGATCGGGTGTGATGGATTCTTACGTTCACATACAACGGGTGTAAGACAGATTTACACACGCGAAAACACTTAGGGTTAACTTGACGAGCCTAGCATGTACAGACATGGCCTCGGAACACGGAGACCGAAAGGTCGAGCATGAGTCGTATAGTAGATACGATCAACATGAAGATGTTCACCGACGTTGGCTAGTCCGTCTCACGTGATGATCGGACACGGCCTAGTTGACTCGGATCATGTAATCACTTAGATGACCAGAGGGATGTCTATCTAAGTGGGAGTTCATAAGATGAACTTAATTATCTTGAACATAGTCAAAAGACTCTTTGCAAATTATGTCGTAGCTCGCGCTTTAGTTCTACTGTTTAGTTATGTTCCTAGAGAAAATATAGTTGAAAGTTGACAGTAGAGATTATGCGGACAGTAGAAAGCTTATGTCCTTAATGCACCGCTCAGTGTGCTGAACCCCAAACCTCGTCTGTGGATGTTGTGAACATCGGACATACACGTTTTGATAACTACGTGATAGTTCAGTTAAACGGTTTAGAGTTAAGGAACCAAAGATGTTTTCGAAACATCGCGGAACATATGAGATGTTTCGAGGGCTGAAATTGGGATTTCAGGCTCGTGCCCACGTCAAGAGGTATAAGACCTCCGACGATTTTCTTAGCCTGCAGACTAAGGAGAAAAGCTCAATTGTTGTGCTTGTGCTCAGACTGTCTGAGTACAACAATCGCTTGAATCGAGTGGGAGTTGATCTTCCAGATGAAATAGTGATGGTTCTCCGAAGTCATTACCACCAAGCTGCTAGAGCTTCGTGATGAACTATGATATATCAGGGACATATATGATGATCCTTGAGATATTCGCGATGTTTGACGCCACGAAAGTAGAAATCAAGAAGGAGCATCAATTGTTGATGGTTGGTGAAACCACTAGTTTCAAGAAGGGCAAGGGCAAGAAGGGATACTTCATGAAACGGCAATTCAGCTACTGCTCTAGTGAAGAAACCCAAGGTTGAACCCAAACCCGAGACTAAGTGCTTCTGTAATAAGGGGAACAACCACTGGAGCAGAATTACCCTAGATACTTGGTAGATGAGAAGGCTGGCAAAGTCGATATAAGTATATTGGATATACATTATGTTAAATGTGTACTTTACTAGTACTCCTAGTAGCACCAGGGTATTAAGATACCGGTTCGGTTGCTAAGTGTTAGTAACTCGAAATAAAAGGCTACGGAATAAACGGAGACTAGCTAAAGGTGAGCTGACGATATATGTTGGAAGTGTTTCCAAGTTTGATGTGATCAAACATCGCACGCTCCCTCTACCATCAAGATTAGTATTGAACCTGAATGGTTTATTGAATCTCGATCGTAGTGATACACATTTTCATTCCAAAAGATATAAGATAGTAATGATAGTACCACTTGCTTGTGGCACTGCCATGTAAGTCATATTGGTGTAAAACGCATGAAGAAGCTCCATGTTGATGGATCTTTGGACTCACACGTTTTTGAAAAGTTTGAGACATGCGAACCATGTCTATTGGTGTATATGCATGAAGAAACTCCATGCGAATGGACCGTTTGAACTCACTTGATCTTGAATCACTTGAGACATGCAAATCATACCACATGGGCAAGATGACTGAAATCCTCGATTTCAGTAAAATGGAACTAGAAAGCAACTTGTGGGAAGAAATACATTTTGATGTATGCAATCCAATAAGTGCTGAGGCATGTAGTGGATATCGTTATGTTCTTACTTCACAGATGATTCGAGTAGTTGTTGAGAATATTTACTTGATGAAACACAAGTCTGAATTATTGAATGGTTCAAGTAATTTCAGAGTGAAGTAGAAGATCATTGTGATAGGAGGATAAAATGTCTATGATATGATCATAGAGATGAATATCTGAGTTACGAGTTTTGGCACACAATTAAGACATTGTGGAAATTGTTTCGCAATAAATACTGCCTGGAACACCATAGTGTGATGGTGTGTCCGAACATCATAGTTGCACCCTATTGGATATGGTGGGTACCATGATGTCTCTTATCGAATTACCACTGTCATTCATGGGTTAGGCATTAGAGACAACCACATTCACTTTAAATAGGGCACCACATAATTCCGTTGAGATGACACCGTATGAACTATGGTTTAGAGAAACCTAAGTTGTCGTTTCTTAAAGGTTTGGGGCTGCGATGCTTATGTGAAAAATTTTCAGGATTGATAAGCTCGAACCCAAAGCGGATAAAATGCATCTTCATAGGACATCCAAAACAGTTGGGTATACCTCCTAATTCAGATCCGAAAGCAATATGGATTGTTTCTTGAATCGGGTCCTTTCTCGAGGAAAGATTTCTCTCGAAAGAGTTGAGTGGGAGGATGGTGGAGACTTGATGAGGTTATTGAACCATCACTTCAACAAGTGTGTAGCAGGGCACAGGAAGTTGTTCCTGTGGCACCTACACCAATTGAAGTGGAAGCTTATGATATTAATCATGAAACTTCGGATCAAGTCACTCCCAAACCTCGTAGGGTGACAAGGATGCGTACTACTTCAGAGTGGTACGTAATCCTGTCTTGAAGGTCATGTTGCTAGACAACAATGAACCTACGAGCTATGGAGAAGCGATGGTGGGCCCGGATTCCGATAAATGGCTTGAGGCCATAAAATCCGAGAGAGGATCCATGTATGAAAACAAAGTGTAGACTTTGGCAGAACGGCTCGATGGTCGTAAGGCTAATGAGTACAGATGGATTTCAAAAGGAAGACGGACAATGATGGTAAATGTCACCATTAAGAAAGCTCGACTTGTCGTTAAGATGTTTTCCGACAAGTTCAAGGAGTTGACTACGATGAGATTTTCTCACTCGTAGCGATGCTAAGAGTCTGTTGGAATTATATTAGCGATTACTGCATTATTTATGAAATCTTGCAGATAGGATGTCAAAACATTGTTTCCTCGATGATTTTAATGAGGAAAGGTTGTATGTGATACAACCGGAAGGTTTTGTCAATCCCGAAAGATGCTAATAAGTATGCAAAGCTCCAGCAATCCTTCTAAGGACTGGAGTGAGCATCTCGGAGTTGGAATGTATGCTTTGATGATGATCAAAAATTTTGGGTTTGTACAAAGTTTATGAGAAACTTGTATTTCCAAAGAAGTGAGTGGGAGCACTATAGAATTTCTGATGAGTATATGTTGTTGACATATTGTTGATCAGAAATGACGTAGAATTTCTGGAAAGCATATAGGGTTATTTTGAAAGTGTTTTTCAATGGAAAGCCTAGATTAAGCTACTTGAACATTGAGCATCAAGATCTATAAGGATAGATCAAAATGCTTAATAATACTTTCAAATGAGCACATACCTTGACATGATCTTGAAGGTGTTCAAGATGGACCAGTCAAAGAAGGAGTTCTTGCCTGAGTTGTAAGGTACGAAGTTAAGACTTAAAGCTCGACCACGGCAGAATAGAGAGAAAGGACGAAGGTCGTCCCCTATGCTTTTATCATAGGCTCTCTACAGTATGCTATGCTGTGTACCGCACCTGTAGTGTGCCTTGCCATGAGTCAGTCAAGGGGTACAAGAGTGATCCAAGAATGGATCACAGGACAGCGGTCAAAGTTATCCTTAGTAACTAGTGGACTAAGGAATTTTCTCGATTATGGAGGTGATAAAGAGTTCGACGTAAAGAGTTATGTCGATGCAAGCTTAACACCTATCCGGATAGCTCTGAGTAGAAATACCGGATACGTATAATGGAGCAACTTTTAGTATAGCTCCAAGTAGAACAGTTATTTGGAATAGCTCCAAATAGAGCGTGGTAGCTACATCTAGGAGATGACATAGAGATTTGTAAAGCACACACGGATCTAAAAGGTTCAGACCCGTTGACTATAACCTCTCTCACAAGCATAACATGATCAAACCCAGAACTCATCGAGTGTTAATCACATGGTAAATGTGAACTAGATTATTGACTCTAGTAAACTCTTTGGGTGTAAGTCACATGGGGATGTGACCTTGAGTGTTAATCACATATCGATGTGAACTAGATTATTGACTCTAGTGCAAGTGGGAGACTGTTGGAAATATGCCCTAGAGGCAATAATAAAAGTATTATTATATTTCCTTGTTCATGATAATTGTCTTTTATTCATGCTATAACTGTATTATCCGGAAATCGTAATACACGTGTGAATACATAGACCACAATATGTCCCTAGTGAGCCTCTAGTTGACTAGCTCGTTGTGATCAACAGATAGTCATGGTTTCCTGGCTATGGACATTGGATGTCGTTGATAACGGGATCACATCATTAGGAGAATGATGTGATGGACAAGACCCAATCCTAAGCCTAGCACAAAGATCGTGTAGTTCATTTGCTAGAGCTTTGCCAATGTCAAGTATCTCTTCCTTCGACCATGAGAGCGTGTAACTCCTGGATACCGTAGGAGTGCTTTGGGTGTATCAAACGTCACAACGTAACTGGGTGACTATAAAGGTGCACTACAGGTATCTCCGAAAGTATCTATTGTTTTATGCGGATCGAGACTGGGATTTGTCACTCCGTGTAAACGGAGAGGTATCTCTGGGCCCACTCGGTAGGACATCATCATATGCGCAATGTGACCAAGGAGTTGATCACGGGATGATGTGTTACGGAACGAGTAAAGTGACTTGCCGGTAACGAGATTGAACAAGGTATTGGATACCGACGATCGAATCTCGGGCAAGTAACATACCGATAGACAAAGGGAATTGAATACGGGATTGATTAAGTCCTTGACATCGTGGTTCATCCGATGAGATCATCGTGGAACATGTGGGAGCCATCATGGGTATCCATATCCCGTTGTTGGTTATTGACCGGAGAACGTCTCGGTCATGTCTACATGTCTCCCGAACCCGTAGGGTCTACACACTTAAGGTTCGATGACGCTAGGGTTATAAAGGAAGTTTGTATGTGGTTACCGAATGTTGTTCGGAGTCCCGGATGAGATCCCGGACGTCACGAGGAGTTCCGGAATGGTCCGGAGGTAAAGATTTATATATGGGAAGTCCTATTTTGGCCACCGGAAAATGTTCGGGATTTTTCGGTATTGTACCGGGAAGGTTCTAGAAGGTTCCGGAGTGGGGCCCACCTGCATGGGGGGACCCACATGGACGTGGGTAGTGGGGGCAAGGCCCCACACCCCTGGTCAAGGCGCACCAAGATCCCCCCTTAGAAGGAATAAGATCATATCCCGAAGGGATAAGATCAAGATCCCTAAAAAGGGGGGATAACAATCGGTGGGGAAGGAAATAATGAGATTTCTTTCCTCCCACCTTGGCCAACGCCCCAATGGACTTGGAGGGCAAGAAACCAGCCCCTCCACCCCTATATATAGTGGGGAGGCGCATGGGAGCTATAGACGAAGTTCTGGCGCAGCCCTCCCCTCTCACAAGTACTCCTCCTCTCCCGCGGTGCTTGGCGAAGCCCTGCAGGATTGCCACGCTCCTCCACCACCACCACGCCGTTGTGCTGCTTCTGGATGGAGTCTTCCTCAACCTCTCCCTCTCTCCTTGCTGGATCAAGGCTTGGGAGACGTCACCGGGCTGTATGTGTGTTGAACGCGGAGGTGCCGTGCGTTCGGCACTTGATCATCGGTGATTTGAATCACGACGAGTACGACTCCATCAACCCCGTTCACTTGAACGCTTCCGCTTAGCGATCTACAAGGGTATGTAGATGCACTCTCCTTCCCCTCGTTGCTAGTCTCTCCATAGATAGATCTTGGTGGCACGTAGGAAAATTTTGAATTTCTGCTACGTTCCCCAACAATAATATCCCAACACTTCTTAAAGAGTAGCCCGTAAAGCCATCCGGCCCGGGCACCTTGTCACTAGGCATTTGATCGCCTCTAGCACTTCTCAGTAATAGGTGAGTCCAGATTGTGCAAACCATGCAACTCCACATTAAGCTCCTCCCAATCAACGTCTTTTGTGCCCCTACAACCTTTCATCATGACATTTGAGAAGTGGTCCGCGATTATTTTCTCTTTGGCATCATGCTTGGTTATCCAACCATGGTCGTCCATAATTCTTTGAATATGGTTCTTTCTCCTCCTAGCATTGACCCGGTGGTGGAATAATTTTGTGTCAGCGTCCTCTTCTTTGACGTTTGAGACTCTAGCACACTGCTTCTTGTGATCTTTCACAAGCACGACCAAGCTTATGACCCTCCTTTTTAGCCTAGCCCGGAGATCATGCTCTTCAGGGGAGAGCTGCCTCTCCTCTTGAGCAATGTCGAGATGAAGAATCACCAAGAGGGCGGCCTGAAGCTGAATGCTTGACTTAGAGAAAAGGCCCCTACTCCACTTAGAAAAGCGAAGCCCAATCTTCTTGAGCTTGTTGAATAATATTAGCTAAGGCTTTGTGTGCTCAACGCGCTCATTCCACGCCTTCTGCACAACGTCCTTGAAGTCGGGAAAAGATGCCAAAAGTTTTTGAATTTGAAGGTCATTGGCCTTCTAGGTGCCTTATCATCGGCAAGCAAGAGAGGGCAGTGGTCAGAGAGGGAGGATGCTAGTGCATGGAGCACGAGGGTGTTGAACGTTGTGTCCCACTCACAGTTCCAAAAGTAGGTGCCAATTTTGCTCAAGGTTGGGTTCACTCTCTCGTTGCTCCAAGTGAAACGTTGAGTCTGGAGATAGATTTCTTTGAGCTCGTAGCTATGAAGCGTTGCCCGAAATCTGTTGATCCTACTATGGTCATACTATTTAAGAAAAAAAGTATATATTTTTCGTCCCTCGACTCTCTCGAGAGTATATGAATAGTTCCTCAACTTCAAAACCAGTAAATCATAGTCCCTCAATTTTTCAAACCGGATAATGTTAGTCCCTCATACCACTTTAGGTGGTTTTGCTGATCACGTGGCATGGTTTTGACCCTGTTAGAAGTGGCAGCTTCTGTGAGGGAAGAGGCCTGGAGCTTGGCCAATGTTCACGCCACCCCTAGCTTGGTCACCATACTCGCCATGTCGAGCTTTGACGAGGTCCTTGGCTGGCACCATGCTACCTCTTGAGCATTGCGTTGGTTTTCCCTTGAAGAGGAAAGGGTGATGCAACAAAGTAGTGTAAGTATTTCCCTCAGTTTTTGAGAACCAAGGTATCAATCTAGTAGGAGGCCACACGCAAGTCCCTCGTACCTACACAAACAAATAAGAAGCTCGCAACCAACGCGATAAAGGGGTTGTCAATCCCTTCACGGTCACTTACGAGAGTGAGATCTGATAGATATGATAATGATAAGATAAATATTTTTGGTATTTTTATGATATAGATTAAAGTAAAAATTGCAAAGTAAAATAGATTGGAAACTTATACGATGGAGAATAGACCCGGGGCCATAGGTTTCACTAGTGGATTCTCTCAAGATAGCATAAGTATTACGGTGGGTGAACTAATTACTGTCGAGAAATTGATAGAATTGAGCATAGTTATGAGAATATCTAGGCATGATCATGAATATAGGCATCACGTCCGTGACAAGTAGACCGACTCCTGCCTGCATCTACTACTATTACTCCACACATCGACCGCTATCCAGCATGCATCTAGAGTATTAAGTTCATAAGAACAGAGTAACACATTAGGTAAGATGACATGATGTAGAGGGATAAACTCAAGCAATATGATATAAACCCCATCTTTTTATCCTCGATGGCAACAATACAATACGTGTCGTTTCCCTTTCTGTCATTGGGATCGAGCACCGCAAGATTGAACCCAAAGCTAAGCACTTCTCCCATTGCAAGAAAGATCAATCTAGTAGGCCAAACCAAACTGATAATTCAAAGAGACTTGCAAAGATAACCAATCATGCATAAAAGAATTCAGAGAAGATTCAAATATTGTTCATAGATAGACTTGATCATAAACCCACAATTCATCGGTTCTCGACAAACACACCGCAAAAAGAGTTACATAGAATAGATCTCCAAGAAGATCGAGGGGAACATTGTATTGAGATCCAAATAGAGAGAAGAAGCCATCTAGCTACTAGCTATGGACCCGAAGGTCTGAAATAAACTACTCACACATCACCGGAGAGGCCATGGAGTTGATGTAGAGGCCCTCCATGATCGATGCCCCCTCTAGCGGAGCTTCGAAAAAGGCCCCAAGATGGGATCTCTTGGGTACAGAAGGTTGCGGCGGTGGAAATAGGGTTTCATGGTGCTCCTGGATGTTTTCAGGGTATATGAATATATATAGGAGGAAGAAGTAGGTCGGTGGAGCAACAAGGGGCCCATGAGGGTGGAGGGCGCCCCCCTACCTTGTGGCCTCCTCGATTGTTTCTTGACGTCCACTCCAAGTCCCATAGATCACGTTTGTTCCAAAAATAACTCTCCCGAAGGTTTCATTCCGTTTGATATTCCTTTTCTGCGAAACACTGAAATAGACAAAAAAACAGCAATTTGCACTAGGCCTTGGGTTAATAGGTTAGTCTAAAAAATAATATAAAAGTGTAAAATAAAGCCCATTAACATCCAAAACAGAATATATAATAGCATGGAACAATAAAAAATTATAGATACGTTGGAGACGTATCAGCATCCCCAAGCTTAATTCCTGAGCGTCCTCGAGTAGGTAAATGATAAAAACAGAATTTTTGATGTGAAATGCTTTCTAGCATATTCTCAATGTAAATCTCTTTATTGTGGCATGAATATTCAGATCCGTGAAAGATTCAAGATAAAAGTTTAATATTGATATAAAGATAGTAATACTTCAAGCATACTAACTAAGCAATCATGTCTTCTCAAAATGACATGGCCAAAGAAAGTTATCCCTGCAAAATCGTATAGTCTGGCTATGCTCTATGTTCACCACACAAAATATTTAAATCATGCACAACCCTGATGACAGGCCAAGCAATTGTTTCATACTTTTGATGGTCTTAAAATTTTTCAATCTTCACGCAATATATGAGCGTGAGCCATGGATATAGCACTATAGGTGGAATAGAATGGTGGTTGTGGAGAAGACAGAAAAGGAGAAGATAGTCTCACATCAACATGCTATGGAGATGCCCATTAATAGATATCAATGTGAGTGAGTAGGGATTGCCATGCAACGAATGCACTAGAGCTATAAGTGTATGAAAGCTCAACAAAAGAAACTAAGTGGGTACGCATCCAACTTGCTTGCTCATGAAGACCTAGGGAATTTTGAGGAAGCCCATCATTGGAATATACAAGCCAAGTTCTATAATGCGAAATTCCCAATAGTATATGAAGGTGACAACATAGGAGACTCTCTATCATGAAGATCTTGGTGCTACTTTGAAGCACAAGTGTGGTAAAAGGATAGTAACATTGTCCCTTCTCTCTTTCTCTCTCTTTTTTGGGACTTTTCTCTTTTTTATGGCCTCTTTTTCACTTTTTTTTCGTCTGGAGTCTCATCCCGACTTGTGGGGGAATCATAGTCTCCATCATACTTTCCTCCCTTGGGACAATGCTCTAATAATGATGATCATCACACTTTATTTACTTACAACTCAATAATTAGAACAAAATATGACTCTATGTGAATGTCTCCGGTGGAGTACCGGGATACACAATGAATCAAGAGTGACATGTATTAAAGAATTATGAACGGTGGCTTTGCCACAAATACGATGTCAACTACATGATCATGCAAAGCAATATGACAATGATGAAGCGTGTCATAATAATGGAACGGTGGAAAGTTGCATGGCAATATATCTCGGAATGGCTATGAAAATGCCATAATAGGTAGGTATGGTGGCTATTTTGAGGGTGTGATACCGGCGAAAGGTGCGCGGTATTAGAGAGGCTAGCAATGGTGGAAGGGTGAGAATGTGTATAATCCATGGACTCAACATTAGTCATAAAGAACTCACATATTGCAAAAACCTATTAGTTATCGAAACAAAGTACTACGCACATGCTCCTAGGGGGATAGATTGGTAGGAAAACACCATCACTCGTCCCCGACCGCCACTCATAAGGAAGACAATCAATAAATAAATCATGCTCCGACTTCATCACATAACGGTTCACCATACGTGCATGCTACGGGAATCACAAACTTTAACACAAGAATTTCTCAAATCCAAAACTACTCAACTAGCATGACTCTAATATCACCATCTTCATCTCTCAAAACAATTATCAAGTATCAAACTTCTCATAATATCCAATGCACTTTTTGTATGATAGTTTTTATTATACCGATCTTGGATGCCTATTATATTAGGACTAAATTCATACCCAAAGCAAATTACCATGCTTTTCTAAAGGACTCTAAAAATAATATAAGTGAAGCATGAGAGATCAATTATTTCTATAAAATAGAACCACCACCGTGCTCTAAAAAGATATAAGTGAAGCACTAGAGCAAAATTATCTAGCTCAAAAAATATAAGTGAAGCACATAGAGTATTCTAACAAATTCCAATTTATGTGTGTCTCTCCCAAAAGGTGTGTACAGCAAGGATGATTGTGGTAAACTAGAAAGCAAAGACTCAAATCATACAAGACGCGCCAATCAAAACACATATCATGTGGTGAAAAAAAATATAGCTCCAAGTAAAGTTACCGATGGACGAAGACAAAAGAGGGGATGCCTTCCGGGGCATCCCCAAGCTTAGGCTTTTGGTTGTCCTTGGATTTTACCTTGGGGTGCCTTGTAAATCCACAAGCTTAGGCTCTTGCCACTCCTTGTTCCATAATCCATCAAATCCTTACCCAAAACTTAAAAACTTCACAACACAAAACTCAAATAGAAAATCTCATGAGCTCCGTTAGTAAAAGAAAATAAACTACCACTTCAAGGTACTGTAATGAACTCATTCTTTATTTATATTTCTGTTAAACCTAATGTATTCCAACTTCTCTATGGTTCATAAACTCTATTACTAGCCATAGATTCATCAAAATAAGCAAACAACACACGAAAAACAGAATCTGTCAAAAACAGAACAGTCTGTAGTAATCTGTAGGTTTCGACTACTTCTGGAACCCCCAAAATTCTAAAATAAATTGCTGGACGTGAGTAATTTATCTATTAATCATATGCAAAAAGAATTAACTAAATATCACTCTTCAATAAAAAAATGGCAGCAATTCTCGTGAGCGCTAAAGTTTCTATTTTTTACAGCAAGATCACAAAGACTTTCCCCAAGTCTTCCCAAAGGTTCTACTTGGCACAAAAACTAATTAAAAGCATAAAACCACATCTAAACAGAGGCTAGATGAATTATTTATTACTAAACAGAATCAAAAAGTAAGGAACAAAAATAAAATTGGGTTGCCTCCCAACAAGCGCTATCGTTTAACGCCCCTAGCTAGGCATAAAAGCAATGATAGATCTAGGTATTGCCATCTTTGGTAGGCAATCCATAAGTGGCTCTCATAATAGATTCATAAGGTAATTTAATTTTATTTCTATAAAAGTGTTCCATGACTTTCCTTAACGGAAATTGGAATATAATATTCCCTTCTTTCATATCAATAATTGCACCAATCGTTTCAAGGAAAGGTCTACCAAGAATAATAGGACATGAAGGATTGCAATCTATATCAAGGACAATGAAATCTACGGGCACATAATTCCTATTTGCAACAATAAGAACATCATTAATTCTTCCCATAGGTTTCTTAATGGTGGAATCCGCAAGATGCAAGTTTAAAGAGCAATCATCAAATTCACAGAAACCTAGCAAATCACACAAAGTTTTTGGAATTGTGGAAACACTAGCACCCAAATCACACAAAGCAAAATCATTCATGATCTTTAATTTTAATTTTAATAGTAGGTTCCCACTCATCATAAAGTTTTCTAGGGATAGAAACTTCCAATTCAAGTTTTTCTTCATAAGATTGCATCAAAGCATCAACGATGTGTTTGGTAAAAGCATTATTTTGACTATAAGCATGCGGAGAATTTAGCACGGATTGCAACAAGGAAATACAATCTATCAAAGAGCAATTATCATAATTAAATTCCTTCAAATCCAAAATAGCGGGTTTATTGCTATCCAAAGTTTTGACCTCTCCAATCCCACTTTTATCAATTTTTGCATCAAGATATAAAAACTCCAAATCATTGGGACGCCTTCTAACTAAAGTTGACTCATCTCCATTCCCATCATTATCAAGATTCATATTGCAAAACAAAGATTTAATAGGAGACACATCAATAACTTTTAGATCTTCATCATTATTATCAAACTCTTTTGGTTTAGCGGCCATCTTATTAACTAAGGTAGCCTGCTTATCAGATAATTGGGCAACTAATTTTTCAAGGTGAGCAAACTAAGATTTCAAACCATAAAATTCTTTAGACATATCATCGAGCTCTTTATTCATGAAACCGATAAAACCTTTCTCTTCTTTAAGCTCGTTTCTAAAGAAATTATTATGCTCAAACTGCAAGGACATAACATTTCTAACGTTGTTTTCGATTTCTTCCAACCTTCTAAGTTGAGGATCAACAACTTTCGGTAAAGCCATCATGACAAGGAAGCGATCCAACACACAAGCAAACAAGAAACAAGCAAAAAAAGACGAACTAGAAAAGAGAAGGGGAACGGAGAAAGAGGGCGAATAAAACGGCAAGGGTGAAGTGGGGGAGAGGAAAACGAGAGGCAAATGGCAAATAATGTAATGTGAGGGATAAGAGTTTGTGATGGGTATTTGGTATGTCTTGATTTTTGCGTAGACTCCCCGGCAACGGCGCCAGAAATCCTTCTTGCTACCTCTTGAGCACCGCGTTGGTTTTCCCTTGAAGAGGAAAGGGTGATGCAGCAAAGTAGCGTAAGTATTTCCCTCAGTTTTTGTGAACCAAGGTATTAATCCAGTAGGAGGCCACACGCAAGTCCCTCATACATACACAAACAAATAAGAACCTCACAACGAACGCGATAAAGGGGTTGTCAATCCCTTCACGATCACATACGAGAGTGAGATATGATAGATATGATAATGATAAGATAAATATTTTTGGTATTTTTATGATATGGATTGAAAGTAAAAATTGCAAAGTAAAATAGATTGGAAACTTATATGATGGAGAATAGACCCGGGGGCCATAGGTTTCACTAGTGGCTTCTCTCAAGATA
This sequence comes from Triticum aestivum, assembly GCF_018294505.1. Taxonomy (NCBI): domain Eukaryota; kingdom Viridiplantae; phylum Streptophyta; class Magnoliopsida; order Poales; family Poaceae; genus Triticum; species Triticum aestivum. Next base: position 601,478,962 of record NC_057809.1, read on the forward strand.
GCATAAGTATTACGGTGGGTGAACGAATTACTGTCGAGCAATTGATAGAATTGAGCATAGTTATGAGAATATCTATGCATGATCATGAATATAGGCATCACGTCCGTGACAAGTAGACCGACTCCTACCTGCATCTACTATTATTACTCCACACATCGACCGCTATCCAGCATGCATCTAGAGTATCAAGTTCATAAGAACAGAGTAACGCATTAGGTAAGATGACATGATGTAGAGGGATAAACTCAAGCAATATGATATAAACCCCATCTTTTTATCCTTGATGGCAACAATACAATACGTGTCATTTCCCTTTCTGTCACTGGGATCGAGCACCACAAGATTGAACCCAAAGCTAAGCACTTCTCCCGTTGCAAGAAAGATCAATCTAGTAGGCAAAACCAAACTGATATTTCGAAGAGACTTGCAAAGATAACCAATCATGCATAAAAGAATTCAGAGAAGATTCAAATATTCATAGATAGACTTGATCATAAACCCACAATTCATCGAATCTCGACAAACACACCACAAAAAGAGTTACATCGAATAGATCTCCAATACGATCGAGCAGAACATTGTATTGAGATCCAAAGAGAGAGAAGAAGCCATCTAGCTACTAGCTATGGACCCGAAGGTCTGAAGTAAACTACTCACACATCACCGGACAGGCCATGGAGTTGATGTAGAGGCCCTCCGTGATCGATGCCCCCTTAGACGGAGCTCCGGAAAAGGCCACAAGATGGGATCTCTTGGGCACAGAAGGTTGCGGCGGTGAAAATAGGGTTTCGTGGTGCTCCTGGATGTTTTCGGGATATATGAATATATAGGAGGAAGAAGTAGGTCGGTGGAGCAACGAGGGGCCCACGAGGGTGGAGGGCGCGCCCGGGGGGTAGGCGCGCCCCTCTGCCTCGTGGCTGATGAAGCTATGTACCTGGGGTAGGGGCATGGACCTGTCCTAAGTACCCTACCCAAGGACATCCCTAGAAGAAGTCACCTTTCAATCGACTTGGAGGTATCCCACTCGACGGATTCAAGACACTCGACCACAAAGCAATCACTCGACCAAGATCCAACCACTCGACTGCCCGGAGATCTAAAGTCACCCTGCACGCAAACGGTCGGTCATTAAGTAGCTTTTATGGTCATCATAGCACTTTATTAGGGGCGTTACCAGTAACCCCCAGTCTTAATGTACTTTAAACCCTGCATTACTGAGGGCTGGAGGGGCCTGGCGAACTCTATATAAGCCACCCCCTCCTCAGTATCAAGGGTTCGCACCCCTGTTATTCACACACACATAATTCAGTCGACCGCCTCCGGGCACCGAGACGTAGGGCTGTTACTTCCTCCGAGAAGGGCCTGAACTCGTAATCCTCGTGTGTTTACAACTCCTCCATAGCTAAGATCTAGCCTCTCCATACATACCCCCCTACATCACTGTCAGAGTCAGAACCACGACAGTTGGCGCCCACCGTGGGGCTAGGAGTCATAGCGCCTAGTTGGAGAAGTTGCGATTTTTTCCGATCTCTTTGATCATGGTTTCGGGCGGAGCTTTGGTGGAGGGCCGCGAGATCCGTCTCAGCGCACTCACGTTCATCGCCGACGACTCCGCTTGGCTTCAGGAGGCTCCACTCGACGTCGACGCGCTCCCCGTCCGCGGGGCGACGCACTTTCGCGCATGCGTCCGTGGCGTCCTCCTGCAGCAGCCGTCGACCCAGTATCGGTCGGCTCCTGTGGCATCTCCCCGCCCTGTTTCTCACCGGCGCAAGCGCTCCGGTCGGTCGAGGCTTCAGAGGTGGGTGAGGCATGCGGTGGCCCGCCAGTCGGCCACCCCACAAGTCGCGGCAGTCGAGCCCGACGAATCCCTCTACGGCCTGTTCGACCTGTCGACTGGCTCCGCACAGACCGCATCCGAATGCGACAGCAGTGACCCAGCTGCAGAGGTTCTGGTGATCGATAGGCCACACAGTCCTCCCGGTTTCCCCCGCACTGACGGAGGCACGGATGGGGGCGACCCGTCGCGTCCTCACGAGGAGTATCTCCCCGAGCCTCTCACGTCATTGCAGCGGGAGGAGCTTCGCCACCGGAACATGGATGCACTCCACACTCCTATCGTTGGAGAAACCCCCGAGGCCTGAGCCTTGAAGGACGCGCGCTTGGCTAACTTGGCCGAGTGCACTCGACTGGAGAATCTCCAGCGAATACTCGACGAGCAAGCGCGTCAACGGGCTCCAGAATCCAATCGACGTCAACTCTTTCCGCCCCCGCAGGTATATCGTACTCCGATTCAGAATTTGGCGCCTGCGGCCCGTATAGCAGAGTCGATTCAGCCCTCCCAGTCAGAGGCTGGCAGAGGCTTGTTGCAAATTAGAGCGTTGCTCCGGGCAGCGGGAGACCAGAATTCCGCTGTTTCTCAGTCGCGGAACATGATCCACAGTCGATCCGTTGCAGCGGATACAGTCCAGTCGGCTCACAGCCCAAGATCGCCTCCGAGGCGTGAGGGACGTGGAGACCGGCATGAGCGGTACAGAAGGAATGAGCAGCATGATCACCGATTCGATCATGATGATCGACGTCGAGTGCCAACCCCTCCCCCGAGGAGTGGATCATATGTGCCTCGACAGCAGGATGACAGACGCCCTCATAGCGTTGGGCGGAGAATTCCAGTCGACCCCAGGGAACCAGGCTTTGATGCGAGATCCATTCTCGTTCAAGGTTTGGTCGACAGGAATAGAGCTCACCGAGAAGGCCACGACAGAGATGCGCCTACCAGTAGCAGAGTACATGTTTCAGGGCCGGAGTGTTTCAGTCGAGCCATCAGAGCCGCTGTAATTCCTCCCAACTTCAGGTTGGCGACTAGAGTTAGTAAGTTCACTGGTGAGTCCAAGCCCGATACTTGGCTCGAAGATTACCGAGTGGCTGTCCAGATTGGCGGTGGGAATGATGAGGTAGCCATGAAGCACCTTCCTCTCATGTTAGAAGGCTCGGCCAGAGCATGGCTGAATCAGTTAGCACCCAGCAGCATTTACACTTGGGAGGATCTCTCCCGAGTGTTTGTCACCACATTTGAAGGAACATGCAAGCGACCTGCAGGCCTTACGGAATTGCAGTCTTGCATGCAGAAACCGAATGAAACTCTGAGGGATTACATCCAGAGGTGGATCACATTGCATCACACAGTTGAAAATGTACCAGATCATCAAGCAGTTTGTGCCTTTAAAGAAGGCGTTAAGTACAGAGAATTGAATCTGAAGTTCGGTCGAACCGGAGAGATGTCTCTGAATCGGATGATGGAGATTGCCACCAAATACGCTAATGGTGAAGATGAGGATCGACTCCGGAGTGGGAAGCATAAAATAGTCGCCCAGGAAACCAGAGGAAATTCCAGTCGGAAACAGAAGCGAAAAGCCGAGCCAGCCGCTCCTAGGGAGGCCCTGGCCGTAACCCAGGGAAAATTTAAGGGAAAACCCAAAGGACCTTGGAACCCCAAGAAAGTTAAAGACCAAGATGGAAATGATGTTTTGGATCTACCGTGTCACATCCACACCAAGAAAGATGAAGATGGTAAACTCATTTACCCAAAGCATACCACTCGACAGTGTTGGCTTCTGATCCAGCAGTTTCAGGGCAAGCAGTCCAAAGATAAGGAAAAGGAGTCGGACAAAGTTGAGGACAAGGAAGATAGTGATGATGGGTACCCCCAGGTCAATTCCACCCTGACGATTTTTGCTGATGTTGAGAGAAAAAGTCGACTGAAGGTTATTAACCGTGAGGTAAATATGGTTGCTTCGGCAACACCCAATTATCTAAAGTGGTCCCAGACTGCCATCACATTCGACCAGTCTGATCACCCTACACACATTGCCACCCCTGGGAGGCAAGCTCTGGTGGTCGACCCAATTGTCGAAGGCACTAGACTGACCAAAGTCCTGATGGATGGAGGCAGCGGTTTGAACATACTGTATGCAGAAACATTGAAAGGGATGGGCATTCCGATGTCCAGGCTCAGTACCAGTAACATGAGTTTCCATGGAGTCATTCCTGGGAAGAAAGCCGAGTCACTCGGCCAAATTGCTCTTGATGTGGTTTTCGGTGATTCCAAGAATTACTGCAAGGAAAAGTTGACATTCGAAGTTGTGGATTTCCAAAGTGCTTATCACGCTATTTTGGGCAAGCCAGCTTATGCACGCTTCATGGCTCGACCATGTTATGTGTATCTCAAGTTGAAGATGCCTGGTCCCAAAGGTGTGATCACTGTTACAGGCAATCGAAAGAAAGCAGAAGAGTGTTTTCAGAAAGGCTCAAAGATTGCTGACGCTCAGATGGCAGTGGTCGAGCAGCAAGAGTATCAGAAGACTGCAGATCCGAGTGAGTTGCTACGAGCTAAGAAGCCTGCTTCAGAATCAGCTTTTCAGTCGTCCGGTGAAACGAAGGCAGTTCACATTCACCCGATCGATCCAAACGCTGCTCCGACTCACATCTCAATGACGGTCGACTCCAAATAGGAAGAAGCGCTCATCCAGTTCCTCCGTGAGAACTGGGACATCTTCGCATGGAAGCCTGCTGACATGCCTGGAGTTCCCAGGGGGCTGGCTGAGCATCGTCTACGAGTCGACCCAAAATTTAAACCTGTGAAAGAACATCTTCGACGGTCCGCCGTCTAGAAGAGGAAGGCCATTGGCGAGGAGGTGGCTCGGCTCTTAGTAGCGGAGTTCATCCGAGAAATTTACCACTCCGAGTGGCTCGCCAATGTTGTCATGGTCCCCAAGAAGGACAAGTCACTTCGCATGTGCATTGATTTCAAGCATATCAATCGGGCCTGCCCGAAAGATCATTTTCCTCTCCCCCGCATCGACCAGATAGTCGACTCGACTGCGGGATGTGAGCGTTTGTCTTTTCTAGACGCCTATTCTGGGTACCATCAGATCCGTCTGTACGGGCCCGACGAGATCAAAACAACTTTCATCACCCCATTCGGGTGCTTCTGTTATGTCACCATGCCGTTCAGCCTCAAGAATGCCGGGGCCACGTTCATGAGGATGATTCAGAAGTGTTTGCTCACTCAAATTAGTCGGAATGTGGAGGCATACATGGATGATATTGTGGTCAAGTCACCGAAGGGTTCCGACCTGCTGACTGACCTTGCTGAAACCTTTGCCAACCTCAGGAGGTATGATATCAAGTTCAATCCGTCAAAGTGCACATTCGGAGTTCCAGGTGGGAAGTTACTCGGTTTTCTTGTTTCCGAACGGGTAATCGACGCCAATCCTGAAAAAATTGGTACTATACTCCAGATGAAACGTCCTGTGCGTGTGCATGACGTCCAGAAGCTTACAGGATGCTTGGCCGCTTTAAGTCGATTCATCTCTCGCCTCGGTGAAAAGGCATTGCCTCTTTACCGACTGATGAAGAAGTCCGACAAGTTTGAGTGGACTCCAGAAGCTGATGCAGCGTTTATAGAGCTCAAAGCTCTGCTCTCCACCTAGCCGGTGCTTGCTGCCCCAATCAGCAAGGAGCCTTTGCTGATTTACATTGCAGCCACAGGACAAGTTGTCAGTACAGTACTTATAGTCGAGCGGGAAGAAGAAGGAAAGGCCTTCAAAGTTCAGCGCCCAGTATATTATGTTTCTGAAGTTTTGACTCCTTCAAAGCAAAGATATCCTCATTACCAGAAGCTTGTATATGGTATTTATATGACCACGAAGAAGGTTGCACATTACTTCTCTGATCATTCCATTACAGTCATCAGCGACGCTCCACTATCAGAGATTTTGCACAACAGAGATGCAACTGGTCGAGTGGCCAAATGGGCGATTGAACTTCTTCCCCTAGATATCAAGTTTGAGGCAAAGAAAGCTATCAAGTCCCAAGCAATTGTAGATTTCGTCGCCGAGTGGATCGAACAACAACTTCCGACTCAAGTTCACTCGAAGCACTGGACCATGTTCTTCGATGGATCTAAGATGCTGAATGGTTCCGGTGCTGGGGTGGTATTGGTTTCCCCTCGAGGAGATAAGCTCAGATATGTTCTCCAGATTCACTTTGATTCCTCCAATAACGAAGCAGAATATGAAGCACTTTTGTATGGGTTGCGCATGGCCATTTCACTCGGCGTCCGTCGCCTCATGGTTTATGGCGACTTAGATTTGGTGGTTAATTAGGTGATGAAAGAGTGGGACGTCAGAAGTCCAGCTATGACTAGTTATTGCAATGCAGTGAGAAAGTTAGAGAAGAAATTCGAGGGGTTAGAGCTTCATCACATCCCCCGACTGAAAAATCAAACGGCTGATGATTTGGCAAAGATAGGCTCCAAGAGAGAAGCCATCCCCAGCAATGTGTTTTTGGAACACATCCACTCGCCATCAGTCCAAGAAGATCCTTTTACAGATGAAGCCCCGCAGCCAAAGAGTGCCAGAGATCCGACTGAAGTTGAAATTCCGGCAATGGTCGACCTAATCATGGAAGTTTTGGCAATCACCCCCGACTGGACGATACCATTCATCGCGTATATCCTGAGAAAGGAACTCCCGGAGGACGAAGAAGAGGCTCGACAGATCATCCGTCGATCCAAGGCCTTTACAATCATAAAGGGACAGTTGTATAGAGAAAGCGCGACTAGAGTCGGTCAGAAGTGTATAACACCAGAAGAAGGTCAGATAATCCTTGATGATATCCACTCGGGGACCTGTGGTCATCATGCGTCCTCTCTGAACATTGTGGCTAAAGCATACCGAGCGGGATTTTACTGGCCAAGAGCGAATGAAATGGCAAAAGAGATAGTCGACAAGTGTGAAGGGTGCCAATTCTACTCCAACATGTCGCACAAGCCTGCATCAGCCCTGAAGACCATTCCACTCGTCTGGCCCTTCGCTGTTTGGGGACTGGACATGGTTGGGCCATTGAGAACAGGCAGGAGCGGTTTCACACATGTGCTTGTGGCAGTCGACAAGTTTACCAAATGGATTGAAGCTAAGCCTATCAAGAATCTTGATGCTTGCACTGCTATCAGTTTCGTCAGAGAGTTAACATTCAGATATGGAGTCCCACATAGCATCATCACCGACAATGAAGGAAATATGCCCTAGAGGCAATAATAAAAGTTATTATTTATTTCCTTATAATCATGATAAATGTTTATTATTCATGCTAGAATTGTATTAACCGGAAACATAATACATGTGTGAATACATAGACAAACAAAGTGTCACTAGTATGCCTCTACTTGACTAGCTCGTTAATCAAAGATGGTTATGTTTCCTAACCATGAACAATGAGTTGTTATTTGATTAACGAGGTCACATCATTAGTTGAATGATCTGATTGACATGACCCATTCCATTAGCTTAGCACCCGATCGTTTAGTATGTTGCTATTGCTTTCTTCATAACTTATACATGTTCCTATAACTATGAGATTATGCAACTGCCGTTTACCGGAGGAACACTTTGGGTACTACCAAACGTCACAACGTAACTGGGTGATTATAAAGGAGTACTACAGGTGTCTCCAAAGGTACATGTTGGGTTGGCGTATTTCAAGATTAGGTTTTGTCACTCCGATTGTCGGAGAGGTATCTCTGGGCCCTCTCAGTAATGCACATCACATAAGCCTTGCAAGCATTGCAACTAATGAGTTAGTTGCGGGATGATGTATTACAGAACGAGTAAAGAGACTTGCCGGTAACGAGATTGAACTAGGTATTGGATACCGACGATCGAATCTCGGGCAAGTAACATACCGATGACAAAGGGAACAACGTATGTTGTTATGCGGTCTGACCGATAAAGATCTTCGTAGAATATGTAGGAGCCAATATGGGCATCCAGGTCCCGCTATTGGTTATTGACCGGAGACATGTCTCGGTCATGTCTACATTGTTCTCGAACCCGTAGGGTCCGCACGCTTAAGGTTACGATGATAGTTATATTATGAGTTTATGCATTTTGATGTACCGAAGGTTGTTCGGAGTCCCGGATGTGATCACGGACATGACGAGGAGTCTCGAAATGGTCGAGAAGTAAAGATTGATATATTGGAAGCCTAAGTTTGGATATCGGAAGTGTTCCGGGTGAAATCGGGATTTTACCGGAGTACCGGGAAGGTTACCGGAACCCCCCGGGAGCTAAATGGGCCATGATGGGCCTTAGTGGAAAAGAGAAGAGGCAGCCCTACATGGGCTGTGCGCCTCCCCCTTCCCCTAGTCATATTAGGACTAGGAGAGGTGGCCGGCCCCCTCTCTCTCTTTCCCCCCTCCGCGAATCCTATTCCAACTAGGATTGGGGGGGAATCCTACTCCCAGAGGGAGTAGGACTCTCCTGGCGCACCCCTTGTGGCCGGCCAGCCTCCCCCCTTTGGTCCTTTATATACTGAGGTAGAGGCACCCTAGAACACACAAGTTGATCCACGTGATCTATTCCTTAGCCGTGTGCGGTGCCCCCAGCCACCATAGTCCTCGATAATACTGTAGCGGAGTTTAGGCGAAGCCCTGCTGCTGTAGTGCATCAAGATCGTAACCACGCCGTCGTGCTGACGGAACTCTTCCCCGACACTTTGCTGGATCGGAGTCCGGGGATCGTCATCGAGCTGAACGTGTGCTCGAACTCGGAGGTGCCGTAGTTTCGGTACTTGATCGGTTGGATCGTGAAGACGTACGACTACTTCCTCTATGTTGCATCAACGCTTCCGCAGTCGGTCTGCGTGGGTACGTAGACAACACTCTCCCATCTCGTTGCTATGCATCACATGATCTTGCATGAGCGTAGGAAATTTTTTGAAATTACTACGAAACCCAACAGACAATGGGTCAAACTTTGATTCAGACAAGTTCAGAGCTTTTTGCGCCTCTCAAGGCACACGAGTCGACTACGCATCGGCCGCCCACCCCCAGTCGAATGGACAAAAAGAAAGGGCAAATGGTCTGATTCTCAAAGGACTAAAGCCTCGGCTGATGCGTGATCTCAAGCACGCAGCAGGCGCTTGGGTCGACGAGCTTCCGTCAGTTCTGTGGGGATTGAGGACCACCCCAAATCGGTCGACTGGAAGAACTCCGTTCTTTCTGGTTTACGGAGCGGAAGCAGTCCTGCCGAGTGATCTACTTCACAATGCACCCGGAGTCGAGCTTTATACCGAATATGAAGCAGAACAAGCCCGGCAAGACGCAGTCGACCTCCTGGAAGAAGAAAGAGAAATGGCTATGATCCGATCGACCATTTATCAGCAAGACTTGCGTCGATTCCATGCCAGAAATGTGAAGAGTCGAGCCTTCCAAGAAGGAGATTTGGTCCTCCGAGTGGATCAACAGAAACCACACAAGCTCGCTCCTACTTGGGAAGGTCCCTTCATCGTCACCAGAATCCTCTACAATGGAGCGTATCACCTTTACATTGTTGATCGCCAGATCGATGAGCCACGAGCTTGGAATGCAGAACTGCTCCGCCCCTTTTATACTTGAATTCTCACTCGGATGAGATGTAATAAGAAAAACTTCTGTAGTCTATTTATCAAAGACAAGAGTGTTACAAATTTTCCTATAATTGTTGTCGCTTTTGTTTGCGTGTGAAATCCCCCAGTGGGTGGCTTAGCTGCGAATCCGTTTCGCTTAAGTTTGTAAAAAAAATCCTACCGAGTGGTGAGCCAGACTCCCACTCGGAGGCTTAGCTGCATCCCAGTGCTCGCCTAAGTTTTTAAAAATCCTACCGAGTGGTGAGCCAGACTCCCACTCGGAGGCTTAGCTGCAGCCCAGTGCTCGCCTAAGTGTTTAAAAATCCTACCGAGTGGAGAGCAAACCTCCCACTCGGAGGCTTAGCTGCAGCCCAGTGCTCGCCTAAGTGTTTAAAAATCCTACCGAGTGGTGAGCCAGACTCCCACTCGGAGGCTTAGCTGCAGCCCAGTGCTCGCCTAAGTGTTTAAAAATCCTACCGAGTGGCGAGCCAGACTTCCACTCCGAGGCTTAGCTGCAGCCCAGTGCTCGCCTAAGTGTTTAAAATCCTACCGAGTGGCGAGCCAGACTCCCACTCGGAGGCTTAGCTGCAGCCCAGTGCTCGCCTAAGTGTTTAAAAATCCTACCGAGTGGTGAGCCAGACTCCCACTCAGAGGCTTAGCTGCAGCCCAGTGCTTGCCTAAGTGTTTAAAAATCCTACCGAGTGGCGAGCCAGACTCCCACTCAGAGGCTTAGCTGCAGCCCAGTGCTCGCCTAAGTGTTTAAAAATTCTACCGAGTGGTGAGCCAGACTCCCACTCGGAGGCTTAGCTGCAGCCCAGTGCTCGCCTAAGTGTTTAAAATCCTACCGAGTGGTGAGCCAGACTCCCACTCGGAGGCTTAGCTACAACCCAGTGCTCGCCTAAGCGTTTAAAAATCCTACCGAGTGGAGAGCAAACCTCCCACTCGGAGGCTTAGCTGCAGCCCAGTGCTCGCCTAAGTATTTAAAAATCCTACCGAGTGGTGAGCAGACCTCCCACTCGGGGGCTTAGCTGCAGTCCAGTACTCGCCTAAGTTTGAAAAAATCCTATCGAGTGGAGAGCAGACCTCCCACTCGAGGGCTTAGCTGCAGTCCAGTACTCGCCTAAGTTTGAAAAAATCCTACCGAGTGGAGAGCAGACCTCCCACTCGGGGGCTTAGCTGCAGTCCAGTACTCGCCTAAGTTTGAAAAAATCCTACCGAGTGGAGAGCAGACCTCCCACTCGGGGTCTTAGCTGCAGTCCAGTACTCGCCTAAGTTTGAAAAAATCCTACCAAGTGGAGAGCAGACCTCCCACTCAGGGGCTTAGCTGCAGTCCAGTACTCGCCTAAGTTTGAAAAAAATCCTACCGACTGGAGAGCAGACCTCCCACTCAGGGGCTTAGCTGCAGTCCAGTACTCGCCTAAGTTTGAAAAAATCCTACCGAGTGGAGAGCAGAGCTCCCACTCGGGGGCTTAGCTGCAGTCCAGTACTCGCCTAAGTTTTTAAAATCCTACCGAGTGGAGAGCAGACCTTCCACTCGGAGGCTTAGCTGCAGCCTAGTACTCGCCTAAGTACGGAACACATCCCAATCCGCAAGGACGACGAGGTGTAAATCGACTGCTACCTTCTCCTTCGGAGCTGCACCACAAATACAAAGTTATTTCGAGTGAAGAACAAGTTCCACTCGACAGATAATTCATGAAGATATTCAACGATAAATCAAGTTCAGATAAGATCCAAAGGTCCTAGACCGCGGATCAAAGTACTCGAGGCTCCAGCTCGACAGAGTTTAACGGTTACAAAATCCACTCGGCATTCCGAGGCAAATTTAAAGTGAATCATATAAGTTTTTATTCCTCAGGCGGAGGACTGGAAGGGGCGACGAACTTGTCCAAGTCGACCCCATCTGCAATGCGAGTGGCAGCAGCAATGAAAGTCTCCATGAAGTCTTGAAAGTTGTGCTTCCTGGTATTGGCAACTTGGATGGTGGCCAACTTTTCTTCACGCGCCTCCTTGTAGTGGACGCGGACCAGAGACAGAGCGACGTCAGCGCCACATCTAGCAGAAGATTTCTTCCATTCCGCCACTCGACCTGGGACTTCATTCAATCGAGTCATCAGGGACTCGAGGTCATTCTGAAGCGTCGTCCTAGGCCAGAGCGACGTGTCGATCCGCGACATCGCAACCTTCAACCGAGCAAGATAGTCAACAACGCCGGCAACACGAGATTCCAGTCGGAGCACGTTCATAGCAGCCTCGTCCTTCACTGGAGAATTGATGGGGTCCAAGTCTGTCTCCACTCGACTGGTCTCCTCTTCGAAGTTCTAGCAGAATTCTGTAAACACAATTCAAGGATAAGTCAGTGGCTCTACGCAGGTTTGGTAACTGCAAGTCAGTCGGGCCGGAGTAATTACCCTCGAGCATGACGAACAGCTTCTTGGCGAGTCCACCGAGATAAGCCTCCAGATCGTTCCTCTTCCCCGCCAGTTCACTTGCCTTGTCATTCAGAGCTATATTGCCATTCTTCAGACGGCTGACCTCTTGATTAGCCGCGTCGAGAGCAGTTTTCAGCCTGGAGTTTTCCTTTTCAAGAGTACCGACTGAGGCCAGTTTTTCTTCAGCAAGCTTCGTTTTGTTCAGGGCCTCCTTCTGTGCTTCGGCAAGGTCTTGATCCTTCTTCTTCAGAGCCTCCTCCATTTTTTCTGCGAAATAGCAAGTGAGATCAACATCGAGGACGACCAGAAAGAAAGGACAGTTGACAAAAGCTCACCAGCCATACCTTTTGCTTCGTCCCTCGCCTTCTGCAAGTTCTCCTGAGCAAGCTTCAAGTCAAGGTTCAGCTGGATCTGTTTGTTCTCCAACTTAGTGTAGCGAGCCACAAGTTCGCAGGATTTCTGCAAAAAATCAGTCGACAGACATCCAAGATAAGTTGCTTCCGAGCAACCAAGAGACAATGATGGCGTTTCTAAGACTACAGCCGAATCAAAAACATTCGACAGTAGTCTCGGGGACTACACCAAGTGGGTGCACTCAGCGTGCCCCCACTGGTTCGACCAAAAAAAATCGACTGCCCGCAGTCGACCGTGTACAGTTCCATTCGACATGGCTTGACCAGACCGAGTGAAGAAGTTCAGCTAAAGCAACACAATATAAAGACTATAGTCGACTGCCAGCAGTCCACCGCAGTCTCGGGGACTACACCCAGTGGGTGCACTTAGCGTGCCCCCACTCGTCAAAAAGATTAATAGACACACCCAGTGGGTGTACAGATATAAAGATCTTCGGAAAAGAGATTCTTCAGATAGCATATCCTAACAGAACAAGCGGTGAATCGACTGACCTGGACGTTGCTCTGAAGAGCTGAACTCGCGTCATAAGCTGCTTGGCTGGCTTCCCGAACCACCTTCACTTGCTCCATCATGATCCCCGCCTGGCGTATAGCCTCTTTAACGGCACCCACTTGGTCCTCAGGGACGTGGTGTGTGGCAAAAAGCGAAGGCGGATTTGTAGTCAACGTCGAAGGCCGGACACTCGTCAGAGGTTCAGCGAAGGTCACAGAAGCCCGAGTGGTATCACCACCCTCCCGGTCTGCGGCCTCAGGCGCCGGAGTAGTTTGTGGGGTCTTGCCAGCCGGCGCCCTCCTGTTCCTTCGCGCCCTCAGCGGCACTTCGTCGTCATCATCAGGGAGGTCAATGACATGAGGAGGAGCTACAAGAAAAATTCAATCGACCGGAATTATAAGAAATCGTCAGTCGACTAAAAGCAGAGCATTAGTAATCGTACCGGGGTTGGAGGTAACAACATCTTCCATCTCTTGATCATCGTCCTTGGCGGAGATCTCCGAGGTGGCATCACTGCAAATTTCAAAAGTTAGTCAGCTTATTCATTTAGTCGACCAAGAGTCAATCACGTTCGACAAAGGAAAACAAATTCTACTATTACCCAGAAATGGTGGGGACAGTCATCTTCATCTTGGGCAGAGCCTTGGGCGGCTTGGACGGCGTCGCGCGTGGGTGCTTGGGAGCTTTTTCTGTCGGTGCTGGAGATGAGGTCCGAGGGCGCTTCGATGACTGTCCAACAGGGACAGTCGCATTACCACGTTCCCGCGCAGGTTCGTGTGTAAGCTTGGATCGCCGTTCCGAGCGGGGAGGTTCGACTTCTTCCTCCTCCTCTTCACTGGAGTCGTCGTCGTCATCCCCCTCTCCTTCGCCGTCAGATTCCCACTCTTCTCTCTCGTCTCCACTTTCGCCTCCGCTCGCCTCTCCTTCCTCGGCCTGCTCCTGTGCTCCATTGGGTGTTGAGTACATCTCAGTAGTGGCCTAGAGGACAACAAACAAGACAAAAGTCAATCGACTGATCCAAAAAGAACAAATAAAGAAAGCAAGATCACAGTCAGAAACGTAAGGTCAGACCTTGTCCACTTCGTATGTTTGGTCGAGTGGAGGAATCCTCCTGGCTCCTCGGGGGTTGTCCTTGTTCCCTGTGATACTCGACAGCCACCCTTCCAACATCTCGTCAGTGACCTCCTCTGGGTGAATCCGAGTGGTGTCTTCGAGACCCGAGTACAACCACATCGGGTGGTCACGAGCCTGAAGCGGTTGGATGCGCGTCCGAAGGAAGACTTCCAACAAGTCCATGCCAGTCACACCCTCGCGGACAAGCTGAACCACTCGACCGACCAGCACCTTGACTTGCGCCTTTTCCTCCGGCATCACTTTCAGAGAGGCAGGTTTTTGTGCTCGATTCAGAGAAAAAGGGGGATGCCCAGTCGACTGTCCTAGGGTCACCTGGTCTTTACAGTAAAACCAAGTCGACTGCCACCCACGGACTGACTCGGGAAAAGTGATAGACGGAAAGGAACTTTTTCCCCTCATATGGATCGCCAGGCCCCCGCACAGCTGGATCACCTGCGTCCGTTCGTCACTCGACTTGGCCTTCTTGACCGACTGAGAGCGGCAAGTGAAGATGTGCTTGAAGAGTCCCCAATGGCGGCGGCAACCCAAGAAGTTTTCACACAAGGAAATGAAAGCAGCAAGATACACAATAGAATTGGGAGTAAAGTGATGGAGCTGCGCTCCGAAGAAGTTCAAGAAGCTCCGGAAAAAAGGATGAGGAGGTAGAGAGAATCCACGATCGATATGGGTGGTGAGGAGGACGCACTCACCATCAAGAGGCTGGGGTTTGACTTCTTTCCCCGGGAGGCGCACAGATTCGTGGGGAATGAATCCCCCCTCGACCAGATCATCGAGATCATCCTGCCGAATCACCAACGGCATCCAGTCGCCCTAGATCCAATCCTTGGGCAGAACAGTCCTCGAGGAAGATCCGCCCCGAGCGGACTTCTTCCCCTTCCCCTGCACCGCCGCCTTCTTCGCGCGCTCCAGAGCCGATGTCTTCTCCTTCACCATCATCGCCGGCGAAGCTCGAACAGACCTACGACACCAAGGTGAGAGCGGAGGTGGCGGAGGATCTTGTGAAGGGAGGGGGAAAAGTGAAGGCGCACTGTTCGGGGGTCCCGAGCCGGCAGCTTATAAGAGGCCGCTTCCGAGTGGCTGACTGGTAGGCCCAGGCAATCCCATCAAATCCCACAACAGGCGCGCGCGCGGTACGTGGCGAAAAAGGTGGCGCGGGGATTGAGGAGCTTCCGTCCTATCCCATCCGATTACTGCGGCCGCCCCCGTCCCGCGCGCTTCCCGAAATTCAAATCCCGCAAAATCTGCGGGCCGCAGCACAACTCGTCAAATAGAAGATCCCTTTCACACAGTCACTCGGAACTTCACAAGTAAAGAAATTCACTCGACAAGAGGCGAAGAATGGATCAAGGCGACTGAAAGAAGTTGATGACGTCATCCGTGACAATTGATCCAAAACAAGACGTTCATATAACATGCAGAACCAGTCGGAAAGATCCCCAACTCCTTCCCCACTCGAACCTCGATCCATTCGGGGGCTAATGATGAAGCTATGTACCTGGGGTAGGGGCATGGACCTGTCCTAAGTACCCTACCCAAGGACATCCCTAGAAGAAGTCACCTTTCAATCGACTTGGAGGTATCCCACTCGACGGATTCAGGACACTCGACCACGAAGCAATCACTCGACCAAGATCCAACCACTCGACTGCCCGGAGATCTAAAGTCACCCTGCACGCAAACGGTCGGTCATTAAGTAGCTTTTATGGTCATCATAGCACTTTATTAGGGGCGTTACCAGTAACCCCCAGTCTTAATATACTTTAAACCCTGCATTACTGAGGGCTGGAGGGGCCTGGCGAACTCTATATAAGCCACCCCCTCCTCAGTATCAAGGGTTCACACCCCTGTTATTCACACACACATAATTCAGTCGACCGCCTCCGGGCACCGAGACGTAGGGCTGTTACTTCCTCCGAGAAGGGCCTGAACTCGTAATCCTCGTGTGTTTACAACTCCTCCGTAGCTAAGATCTAGCCTCTCCATACATACCCCCCTACATCACTGTCAGAGTCAGAATCACGACAGTGGCCTCCTCGATTGTTTCTTGACGTCCACTCCAAGTCCCCTAGATCACGTTTGTTCCAAAAATAACTCTCCCGAAGGTTTCATTCCATTTGGATTCTGTTTGATATTCCTTTTCTGTGAAACACTGAAATAGGCAAAAAAACATCAATTTGCACTGGGCCTTGGGTTAATAGGTTAGTCCCAAAAATAATATAAAAGTGTAAAATAAAGCCCATTAACATCCAAAGCAGAATATATAATAGCATGGAACAATCAAAAATTATAGATACGTTGGAGACGTATCACACCACGTCTCATGGGCATTGAGCAGAACACCATGGTCCAGTTTATTTTGCATCCCCATTTTTTTGCTTCCTCATCACCTAAAACTCTAAGCTCCCTTGAGAGGGAGGCTCCTAGTTGATCGGGTGTGTGACCTGCGGGTGGGTCCTCCCATTAAGTGGACTGCTCATTCGTATGGGCCTCTCGGTCTGGTTGTGTGTCTTCGTGGCACTTGGGTGGGTACGCGACGCTTTGCAGGCGGCGCTGCCTCGCCTTTTCCCCTGGTCAGTTGCGGTGCTTTATTTTTCCCCTTTCGATTTTGGGTGAGTCTTGTGGTGGCGCTGGTCTGGGTTTGTGGTGTTCGTCTTTTGGTAGAGCAAGGAGGGTGGTGGTTGTCGTCTCTTCAATGAGGGGGGACTGCGGGGTCAACCCTTGCGTCTTCGTCCAGGGCGAATCCTGTGTAGGCCGGCTACTTCTTCTTCCTCTGCATCACTTACTTTGGAGGGAGGCCGCGGGCTGCATCGACTCGTAGGTTTGCGTCTTCTGCATCATTCTTCTTGTCGTGTTTGGAGGTTTGTGATTTCTGTGATTTATTTTCGTTGCTGATGGATCTGCGCTACTCGTGTTGCTGCTGTGTTGAAGATTGTGTGTTTGGTGGTGGTCCGTGCCTACTTCAGTGCGCTTCTTTGTCTCTCTTATGGCGAGAGGTATGGAAGCCTTGCCTGAAGATGAGCGCAAGATGGGTCGGCCCAGGCGTGCGCTAGGCCACAGGCCGCAAGCCACAACTCTCTCATTTTTTGTTTTCTTTTATGTTTTTGTCTGTTATCTTTGCTTTTTTTACTCTCGTGTACACACACAGACACACACACACACACACACACACACACACACACACACACACACACACACACACACACACACACACACTACAAAAACCACTATACATAAAATATCTAAAAATGTTAATTAAGCATTTGAAAAATGTTAAATATGTATATAAAAAATGTGTCTCATGAATACAAAAAATGTATACATAGTCTATATAATGTATATGAAAAGAGTTGATCACGTATTTAAAATATGTTAATCAAGCATTTGAAAAAAATGTTAATGTCCCATATACTATCATGTGGTAGTATATATACCACTTTATCATTCTAAATATATCATATACTATATCTAATATATTTCAAAGCAAGCTATACAAAAAAAATTGCATGTGAGTCCATATTTTTTGTATATTTTGAAAATACTTTCATATTTGTACATATAAAACAATATACTAAAAAAATAATACATACTACATACAATTAGAATATATATACAGTCAAAATATTATTATATACTTTTTTTGTGGGGCAATATTTTTATATACTACATACTACATGTCCATACTCTCGATTTTGTCAGATAGCACATACAATATACAAAGCTCACGTGAGGGTAACCACCACTGCTGGTAGGAAATATTTGATATGTGTGTGTGTGTGTGTGTGTGTGTGTGTGACAAAAATGTCGATCATGTATTTAGAAATGTTAAACTTGTACCCGTTAGTACAAAGTTGAGTCACTTATTTTCGGATAGAGAGAGAGAGAGTATAAAAAATGCTATATTCAAAAATTTAGAAGCTGTATGTAAAAAATAGAAATAAAGACATATTTAAAAAAATGCTGCTCCCTCCGTACCATATTATAATAGCGTTGTGACACTAGTGTAATGTCACAAACAGTCTTATTATGAGACAGAGAGAGTAATGACATATTAGGAAAAACTATAATCATGTATTTGTAAACTGTTAATTATATGTATAAGAAATGTTCCTGATTTATACGAAAAATATACAATGTGTATGAAATATAAAATCTACATAAAACATATATTTTCATGAAATTTAATCGTGTATTTGAAATTGTTAAAGATTATTAAAAAATGCACCCGATGTATATGTAAAATGTACACTTGTTCTGAAAAATATATGAAGAAAACTTAGAAATAAACAAAAGAAAAACCAAAAAAGGAAACAAGAAAAACCCAGAGAAAAACTATGCGAAAAAGAAAAGGATAAATAAATGAAAATAAGAAACCCAGAGAAGTCCAAGAAAGTAATTAAAAAATATAAAAAGATGGAAGTAAATTAAACTTGAAGAAAAAAGGAAACAATAAAACAGGAGACAAGCAATGCAGAAAAAGGAAAAGAAATAAAGAAACCAATAAAACCAAAAGAAAACGAAGAAAGCAACAAATAAAACCATAGAAAAACAAAGAAAAAAAGGAATAAAACCAAAAAATTGTGAAAACTGAGAAAGAAACAAAAAAAAGTGAAAACTGAAGTTATATGAAAGAAGAAAAACCAAAGAAATCGGGTGTAAAAACAAAAAAAAAACAAAAAAGGAAGAAAACGTACAGCGAGCGAGTCCTAGGCTAATGGGCATAGATCAGCCTGCGTGCGCTCCTTACGCGAGAGCACCTTCCATCTTTCTAGGGAGCTCCTATGCAGCGCTACAGGCGCCCGTTAATGATCCGGCGCCTGCAGCGGTGCTAGCATGGGCTGGCCCACTAGCATACTGCCCCATTTTTTATTTTTGTTACGAAATTAAAAATATGAAATCAAAAAAGGTTTACAGATTTAAATAGAAAAAGGTTCATCATTGGAAAAAATGTCATATCTTTAAAAAAGGTTCATCAATTTTGAAAAAAGTCCATCAATTTTAGAAAAAGTTCATTCAAATTGAAAAAAAATCATCCAATTTAGCAAAAGTTCATGATTTTTTTTTAAAGTTCATCAAATGTAAAAAGAAGTTCATGTATTTTTAGAAAAAGTTCATTGAACATAAAAAAGTTCATCAATATTTCCAAAAGTTCATTAATCTGAAAAAATCTGTTAAAATTTTAAAAAAGTTCATAGAATTTTCAAAAAATGAATCGTCAGCCGGCACCTAGATGGGCCGGCCCATTTATGAACGCCACAGGCGCCAGTTAACAAAAATGCATGTTAACTGGGGCCTTTGGCGACAAATAGGAAATGCCATCTTTCTATATGATATTGGCAAGGTGGAGAATTAGCGTACATGGCCCATTTGAGCGCGACGATCCAATCATAAATTTATTGGATCACAAAGGGTTTCCTACATGTTTCGTCCCCTCGAGGATTAGAGGGGGGCCAAGTGGAGTATGTGTGCATCGCCAAAACTATATCTCTATTCCTAGTGGAGCTGTTGGTAGTCTCCGCCGGTCAATTTTCATCCCACCACTTTCGTCCGGGTTTTTTCGTAGGTTAACCTTGGTAGATTTTTTTCGTCCTCGATCCCACCTTACGGTTCCAAAAAAACCAACCAAAACCAACTGAGCCCCGTCCCACGAAACGAAACCAGAGGAACGAGGCCCCCTCGACTCCTCTCTCGATCTGTTTCCTTGGGACTGAACGCCGCCGCCGCCGCCGCCGATCCCATCCTCCCCGGCGACATGCCTCGCTGGCGGCCTCCTCTCCCCCATCCATGCCGGCGACCTCCCTCTACCCCGCCCTCTCCGTCAACCCATCTCTCCAGCAGCTCGGGCGAAACCCTAGCCCACCCGATGCCACGACGACCTAGTAGGCAGGCGCGAGGAGCCCTGCCCAGCCATGGCGACACCGTCGGTGGCCTCCTCCCCCCTCACCTTCTCTCCCTCTCCCAAGGGAGGGAAGGGAATGGAAGGGATCCGGCGGCAAGGGAAGGCAGCGCCCAGATCCGCAGCCGCACCGGCGGGCCGCTATCCCTCAAGGTCGTCCATGGAGGTCCGAACGTGATACAGGCTTGAGGCCACGCCAACAAGATAGGTACGTCGCCGCGCCCTCGACATATTCTCACTCCCGTGCACGTATGGTCAATCATGTATCGCTTATCTTGCCCCATATGGCCTTGGCAAATCTCAATGCTTGCTTGCTAATGTGCGTGTGTGGACGTTGCCGGTTGCTGCTGCTGTGCACGTGTGCTTGGTGTGCCCCTGCTGTTTTGTGTTCTCACCACCACATCCACGACAAATAAAATTTCTTAGTTTTCTTAGGATCATGTGTGCCATGATCTTCATGCCTGGCAGGGTTTACATGACGCCTGTGGACAACAGGATTTTGATGTCCAGTTAAACTATCATATGGTTGTGCATATGCACTATCTATTAAACTGACAATCCTTGTTTTTCAGGTTCAGGTTCGATATGTTCAGGGCTGAAGTACGCTCCTGAGTTAAAGAAAGACCTTGAGAAACTCTTAGTGTGTTGTTGTCAGTACTACTCCAATACTTTGGTGTGGGGTTGCATAGTACTCCAATAATTTAGTGTGGGGTAGTAAAAATGTATTCGTGGTGGGAAAGCATCAGTGGTTCGTATTTGCAGAATAGGGAAATCAATAAATATTACCATTAAGAAAGCATGCATGGTATAGTGAATACTTAGTATACCAGTCATATTTTCTTGTCAACATGCACCTATTTGGAGGCTTATTCAATATTATTGCAATCTGGTAGAACTGTGTTACTACTAAGAATTGAATATTTTTAGTTGGAATACTATTTTAATGATCAATCACAATGTTGGACGTGACCACCTATTTATTCCCAAGACTTTAAGTCTTGGGTGGCTTAAGCACAATATGCCAGGCATATGTTCTACATCTGTGGCATGTAATGACCCTACTGGCATTTCAAGAGGTCTTGTAAATACAACACTAAGTGTTCACCTCGTGAGATTTATTAAATGTTTTAGATATCTCGCTTGTGGATGCTCATCGGTAGCTAATATCCTGAGTATATTGATAACAGGTTTAGGTCTGGACAGTTATTGAGCCTGCATTGATGAAATAGTTGACAAAGAAGCAACTCAAATGAGGTTATTGAGCCTGCATTGAAGAATCTTGGTTGATGAGCTGATATCTGACCAAAAACTCAAGAACTAGAAGCAAGCCTGACATCCTTTTTTTGTAATCGGTATGTTCTCGGTAGCAAGCCTGTCATCCTTTTCTATCCACATGAGGCTTACTGTTTTTTGTACTTGTTGTCACCAATCAATAAAACATTGTGTATTCATTGCATATGGTGAATGGCCTTCTAGATTTGTAAGTTCATAGGTAGTTATACAACGGCAGAGCCATGTTCTAAAAACAGATTCGAGCCTTTCCTTGGTTTGGAGTTGGGCCCCGACGAAACGTTCGAGCGCATGAAATCAGTTCTTTTCAAGAATGCAACTGCTTTTTCTCTCTCATAGTTTCCACCCGTAACATATCACAAGTATCTTCAGTCTAATAAAATAAGAAAAGTGAGCTTACATGATTTTTTTAAATTACTAAATAACTTACTAGATAATGTATATTTCCGTTTGAGCATTCCAAAAACTGAATGACACTCCATTAAGCTGTAGGATGCATAAGGTAAGGGAAATATAGGAAGCCAAGACATCTGTAGTAATACCAGAAGTGGAAGAACAAGGGCAAGAAAACATTTAAAAGGGCCAATGATAGGCGGAAAAAGTTTCACGTGGTTAATAGTTCATGTTTTACACCAAGGAAGAACAGAGGAATGGAACCAAAGAGAAATGAGTGAGCATACACCTTTGCTAGATTTTATGAACTGGACTAATGTACAAAAACACATATTGTCATCTTGGTGCATGTAGATATTTAATTTAACAACTTGAATTCCACATGAAGCATACTGTACTAGACTTCTTTGGGCTTTACATGTGCTCATATTCCATAATTCGGATCAGAAATGAAGCCTATGCGTATGTATAAAGCATTTGCATTATACTAATATTGTGTGTGTTGTTTTTAATGCCAAAGGTAAATCTGAACCTGCTCAGACCACGGGGAGGATTTCTCTGGTGGACTATCGCTGGCAAGTTTGGCATGGGAGTAGGCCCGTACCATGGGTTCGTGTAGCTGGAGGACCGTGGCCAGTGCTGCGATTGCCTAATGTCCATGTGGAGCATAGCTCGGCATGAGGTGATATCCTTTTATGATAACCTAGCTGTACACAATTTCTTCAAAGAAAATTAAGATTGATATCAAACTTGAGATTTGCAATGTATTTAAATTAGTTCTTAAATTGCTCCAAAGCTACTGAAATCTCCCTTATTATATTTTTCTGTAGATACTGATTGTTCTAAATTAAACTCACTACTTAAATTCCATAGAAATGAGAGGCTCAAGGAAGCAACAAGTAGGATGAAGGAGTTAACGGGCAGAAGCATAGATCACAGAAAAACAAGAATATGTTTGCTCCCCATGCTTTGCATTGATGTATAGGTTCGGAAGTTTAAAAGCTTCATGCGCTCCCCATGCTTTGTATTGATGTATAGGTATGGAATTTAGAAGCTTCATGCTTTGTATCTCAGTATGTTCACAGTGGCTTCAATCTACAATTTAAAAAGGTGAATATTGGTTGGATCATGACACAAGTGATGTGGCTTCAGTCATGTTTCTTAAGCTACCGTGGTTATATCATCACTAGGCCATATAGCTTACCAATAACCTTCTTAAGTACTTCCACTGAACCATCATGATTGCCGACTAATTTTTGTGTTCATGGTTATATTTCAGAGAACCGGTTCAAAGAAATGTGAACACTGGTTGGGGGTTCTAAGAAGGATGACCCTAAATGGGAGCATGACAGACACCGTGGTCCAGGAAATAAGGGGGAATCCCGTGGTGTCTACTATGCTTTCAGAAATCCTATGCAGTCAGGGAGATTCCTTCAGATTTTTGCATGATGAGCAGGTAGTTGTAAAGGGTCGTGGTGTCTACTATGCTTATCAGAAAAGTGAGTGCATTTGTGAAGCTTCCTGCAGAGTTTCACATGATGAGTAGGTAAATGTGCTGCTTGTGCATTTACCAAGTAGTTATATAGGAGAGCACACAAGCAACAGACCACACATCTTGTGCTAATTTCCATGATAAGTTTTAGCGCATATGAACAAGTTATAGTGCCAGTTAAGTTATGAATAGAAATTGAGTTGCTTATCATTGAGTAAAAGACGTTCCTTTAGAGTATTTATAGTTTTATACTAATACTTTATCAAGGTGATATGCTGAAGATTTGTGATTATCACAGTATGGCCTTTACATTGCTTCTGTATGATCTGACCTGTTGAGCTCATCACAAAGACCATAAAAATTGGCTCTATCCCTGATGTCCAATAAAAAAGGGGAACTATAGCCTCAGATCGAAAAATTTCTTTTCCTATGTGATTTTGCAGCGGGACTTGCTTATGGAGACGTTCGCTCTGGGTCAAAGCTTAAGAGGACTGATGCTTTTGACCATTTAATTAGTGTTTAGGTATGCCCTCCTCTCCTTGCCCTTCAGCTGGAATCTCTGATAAGGTTGTAATTTGCTGGTGCAGTGTTGCTCTGCTTTTATTTGGGGATTTCTCTGGGATCTAATTTTGAACTGTCAAAACTGGTTTGTTGGGTGCCGGTTGGTTTAACATGATGCTATAATGCCGTAGAGAGAGATATGTTTTTCCAGTAGAAGTGGCCGGTTAGTTAATTTGAGATTTGTGCCTTTTGTTCTTCAGGCCTGAAGCTTTTGGTTTCAGGCCGACAGTTAAAAGTTGCATTGGCTTGTAAAAAACTTCATGTGACTGGACCAGTAGGGGGAGGATAGCTTCATATGGAAAATAATTCTCCATGGTGGGAAAATTTGTTATTTGACATGATTATATACAGAGATACAACTAGCAGTGTTTAAATATGGGTTCATCTCAACCTATGATTCCTATGTATATAATTTTTGGGGCTAGAACTGCGGCCACTGCCCACCACCATTACAAGTCAATGATAGGAGCTCCTTGGATGTACTCATGCATGCTTTGTCAGATCCTTTTCTTTTGAATCGATTGATGAACCGATGGCATCTCAGGACTAACTACCCTGTACGTGTACTCCACTAACTAAGGATAGCTCGTGAATATTTCAGCCTTTTTGTCGAAACGCTAACCAAAATCACTGAAATTCACTAAATTTAGGTGGTTTCGGTTGGTGATGAAAATTTTCTGAAACTGAAAGTGAAAACCATAGAATACTGAAGGTGTTTGCAGCCTGTAATTAGCGCCCTACTTAGCATCAAGCATTGAGAGAGGGCATTTAGATGATTTTAGATTTTACGACTTCGTATCTATTTTCTTAATCTCTAAGCATTTACATAGGCGACTCGCATTGTAGATGCTATTAGCCTGCTGCTGCTATCGTCTCTCTGTACACACATGCACATTTGACTGATGAAGAAAATGCCTCAAATCATCAAACCCCTGATTATGTGTTGTGCTCTTGCAAGACTGAAACTGACACATTCTCTTCTGGATGTTAATGATGTTTGATTGCATGTGGTGGTTGTGTCGTTGAAGCTCACATGATCGAGTGTTTATGCACAACTGAAGTTGGCACATTCAGTTCTTCATATATTGAACAACTTACAAAACTTATGAAAGCAAAGAGCAGGCGAACCATCCTCTAGGCTCTACTGTACCTCCCATAGATTTTTTTACTTCCAAAACTTATAATGAACACAACAGGTTCCAATGCAATCTCACTTGACAAATGTTGTTATTTAGGTTTTAATCATACTATATCAGCTTCAAAGTTTATTATTACTCTCAAGTAGTCAATATCTGAGCAGGAACACTCAAACAATTGCAGGGGGAGGATTTCCACAGTAACCCTGGGCTGGTTAACCTATTTGGAATAGAATTCCCTGATTTGAATATCAAGCATTCACAAATGCAGAATACATTGTCTCGAGGTACAATCCCACTTGATTATCAAACAATCACTAATTCATGAATTGCAGTAGGGTGAGCCCAAGATGTCCGGAGCCTCTCTTGTGAATCACATTGCTTACAATGATTTCATGATTGAGATCTCGGGATTTAACAGTTGTATTTTCTTGTGGAGGAGAACAAGATGCATCTTTTAAAGGTGTGACTGTAGAAGTTTAGCTAAATAAACAGAATATATCTACTACAAGTTGATATATAGAAAAGTGGATTTTTGCATAGGTTTTGTATTATATATATAGTTAAGTCGGTACTTCCTTTTCTTGCTTTGGAGTGATTGTTTTGCTTGACTCAGCATCCCTATGGTTCTGAGAGGGGCTGGGTGGCTAGATACAGAGGGCCTGGGTGCATGTGCTCTAATATATATTTTCTTTTGGGGAGGGTCACCTGAATGCACTATTAAGAGGTTCACTCTTAACTGCTCTTGCGGAACTAGGCCATCAGGCTACTATATATGTCCATTGATTTAATCACCATTGTCTGTTTTAGACGTTCACAGATCTGGATGCCTTTGCTTGCCAAATAAAATATGAACAATAATTATGTTAGGAAGTTACACTAGCTTTGACGATCTGATCATTCATGGAATGTTTTCCGGCATTGCCAACATATTGAGTACTTCAGTTGTAAGTCTGTAAGCAGTTCTCTTTGAAAGAGAAAAATGCATACATGCTTCAGTGAATGGCCACCCCCTTCTATTTTAGTAACACTGCACTTCTTAGTAGTACTTGCTAATCAGTATGGTTATTGCACTAGTAGAAAAAGGGTCAAACGTGAAGCACATTAGTGCCGGTTTGAATTTGAGCCGGCACTAATGGTACCATTAGTGCCGATTCGAACGACTATGCATTAATGTCGGTTCGTGTTGAACCTTTAGTACCGGTTCGTGCCACGAACTGGTACTAAAGGGGTGATGGCAGGCTAGCGTCAGGCCGGGGCCCCACGATCACCTTTAGTACCGATTCGTGTCACAAACCGATACTAAAGGGCTAACCTTTAGTACCGGTTTGTGCCACGAACCGGTACTAAAGGGGTCTGACCTATAGTACTGGTTTGTGACACAAACCGGCACTATAGGGTAATTTTCAAACTCTACCCCCCGCCCCCCGTGTGTCGCCATTTCAGTTCTGAAAAAATCAAAAGAAAATGATAAAAACTTCAAAAAATAAAATCCTTCGAGAGGTAGTTATATTACTACATCTACTAGTTAGGAAAATTTGAAAACTTAAATTTGGACATGTTTTGCAAAAAGTGTTGGGAAAATGTAAAACGGCTATAACTTTTGCATACGATATCGGAAAAAAACGTATAATATATCAAAAATTTCAGCACGAAAATCCGCATTCGATTTTGACATCCTATGGCCTATTTGAAATTTTTGAGAATCTTCAAATTCCAAAAGGAAAAAAAGATATGCTCAAATTTCAGTTTTTTCCTAAATTTTGGTTAAATTTGGTCAAACTACTTATTCAAGAGGTATTAATGTTACTACATAATTATTCAAGAATATTAGTGTTACTAAATAATTATTTCAATTTTTTGAATTTTGGTCAAATCTGGTCAAACTATGCTCAAACTTATTCAAGAAATATTAGTGTTACTAAATAATTACTGTTTTTTTAGAATAATAGTTTCAAATTCAAACGGTGAAACGTGTGACCTAATGCTCAAGCTAAATTGCTGAGGGTTAATAGGATTGATAGCTTACATTTGTCAGGAAAACAACAAGTGCAGACTTGGAATGTAGGGGGAATAGAACTCCGAAGTTAAGCGTGCTTAGGCTGGGGGAGTGAGAGGATGGGTGACCGGCCGGGAAGTCAGGCGATTTGGAATGAGTGATCCACATTTGAGCAGTTAAGAGAGGTGATTAGAGACTAAATCATCAAATAATTCAGAAAAATTAAAAATCGAAAAAAAATCAAATTTTTTTCCAAAATTTTCAAAAAAAATTCAAAAAAAACCTTTAGTACCGGTTGGTAACACCAACCGGTACTAAAGGTCCCCCATACCAGGGCGCGAGCTCACGCCACGTGGTGGCACTTTAGCGCCGGTTCGTGCCGAACCGGTACAAAAGGGGGGGGGGCTTTAGTGCCCACCCCCTAGTGCCAGTTATGGAACCGGCACTAAAGGCCCTTACGAACCGGCGCTAATGCTCCGTTTTCTACTAGTGTTGGTCTGTAATCTTATTGTTTCTACATTAATTCTTTGTACGTAGGCCGGATCAAGCGCATCGCCGATGCCACGACCGCCGGTCTGCCGTGCTGCTCCTCTCATGTGCGCCCTCGACGCTGACGCCGTCCTATTTTCTGCAGCCACCGCCGTCGGGCTCCGCGTCCACGTGCCCCTTCGAACCTACTGGATGCAATCTCGCATTGCGCTGTCATCCGCACTGTCTGGCACCACCTATGGACACAGAACGACGGATCAAGGTTTAATGACTTTTATCAGGCAAGATACATTCTGCCCGCTCATCTCCCTGTGTTGCCGTTGGTAAGTATGGTGGTATTCTCCATGCTTCTTTTAGTGCTTCTCTCTAAATTCGCTGGGATCTAATTTTGTTCCTGCAAAAGTTGCTTGTGTTCTGTATAGGTGTATAGTTTTCATATTAACTGGAAAGTACCAAAGTTATCTATCCTAGCTGCATCAAACTACAATTTTCTTGTTTTATTAATAATTTAATATGAGATATACAAGAAAGTGCAGCGGGCATGGCTTGTACTCATGCTTGAGGATATTTGGCTCAGGCTCCTGGACTGTGTCATGGCCACACTGAAGATGGGACACTTGTGGTTATCTTCATGTGTCATTGATGGTCAGAGAAACCAAACAAAGCTGGAGTGAAAGGTCTATGAGTTTCAATACAGAACAAAGGGTCTACGAGTTTCAATCATTGTCGAAAAATTGTGCCAAACATTAAGGTTGATTTCAGTTCCTTCATCCTTCTAGAGCATAAGAAAAATATGGTGCTTTGCTTGAAAAAATTATGGCTTAATTCTGGAAAGCATTAAGTTTCCATGCATGCTGATACTGATCAATCCATAACTCTAAAAACATGATACCCTCTTTCACATGCTTCATATAAGTTATGCACATGCCATCTCGCTAAGCACTGATAACAAGTTTCGTTTAACAGATCATCTGAGATTTGCATAATTGGTTTGAGAATGAGCAGGGCAGCATCGACACCGGCCTCGATCGGTGTCGGGGCAATGGTGAACCAATGAAGAAGCTTAAGGCGGCTCAGGTAGGGTGGCACACGATATTGACTCGGCCACGACCAGCGTCGGAGGATGGGTCATTGGGACGGAAGGAGGAAGACAAAGAGGAGGAAGAAGACGATGATCACAAAATTTCAGCACTGATAAAAAACATGTGGTCGATGCATAGTTGCCCTTGTAGTATCTGCTAAAGAAATTCATAAAATATGATATATATTCGTACGACTTCACTCATGTCACATAGTCATCAGTTTGATTTATTTTCCTGTATTTTACCCGTGGCAACGCACGGGCATTGTACTAGTTTTGTTAAGATGAAACGAGCTCTTGCCTTAAGCATTTTCCTGCACGGTAGAGTACTAGGTCAACCCATAATGTTTGCTCGCTCGCGATCGATTAGCTCGTTCCCTCCAGGTCTCTTTTGTTTTTTGTTCTTTTATTGATTCTTTTGTTTTCCCTTCAGGTTTCCTTTGTTTTCACCGTTTTTTGTGTTTTAATTTTCTTCTTCATTTTTTGTTTCTTTCTTGCGTTTCTCCATTTTCTAGTTTTTTCTTTTGTTTCTTTTTCTTTTTTTCACTGATTTCTCTAGTTTTTTTGTTGACCTTTTATGATTTTTTTTGGATTTTCTCAGTTTACTTCTGTTGGGTAACGTAGTAATTTCAAAATTTTCCTACGCTCACGCAAGATCATAGTGATGCATAGCAACAAGGGGAGAGTGTGATCTACGTACCTAGTAGATCGACAACGGAAGCATTTGGTTGATATAGTCGTACGTCTCCACGGCCCGACCGATCAAGCACCGAAACTACGGCACCTCCGAGTTCTAGCACACGTTCAGCTCGATGACGATCCCCGGACTCTGATCCAGCAAAGTGTCGGGGAAGAGTTCCGTCAGCACGACGGCGTGGTGACAATTTTGATGCACTACTGTCGCAGGGCTTCGCCTAAGCACCGCTATAATATTATCGAGGACTATGGTAGAAGGGGGCACCGCACACGGCTAAGAATATGATCACGTGGATCAACTTGTGTCTCTCTGGGGTGTCCCTGCCTCCGTATATAAATGACTAAGGGGGGGGGGGTGCATCCGGTGTAGGAGAGGCGCGCCAGGAGAGTCCTACTCCCTCTGGGAGTAGGATTCCCCCCCAATCCTAGTTGGAATAGGATTCGCGGAGGGGGGAAAAGAGAGAGAGGGTCCGGCCCCCTCTCCTTGTCCTATTCGGACCAAGGGAGGGGAGGGGCGCGCAACCCATGTTGGGCTGCCTCTTCTCTTTTCCACTAAGGCCCACTATGGCCCATATAGCTCCCGGGGGGTTCCGGTAACCTCCCGGTACTCCGGTAAAATCCCAATTTCACCCAGAACACTTCCGATATCCAAACATAGGCTTCCAATATATCAATCTTTATGTCTCGACCATTTCGAGACTCCTTGTCATGTTCGTGATCACATCCGGGACTCCGAACAACCTTCGGTACATCAAAATGCATAAACTCATAATATAACTGTCATCGTAACCTTAAGCGTGCGGACCCTACGGGTTCGAGAACAATGTAGACATGACCGAGACATGTCTCCGGTCAATAACCAATAGCGGAACCTGGATGCTCATATTGGCTCCTACATATTCTACGAAGATCTTTGTCATTGGTATGTTACTTGCCCGAGATTCGGTCGTCGGTATCTCAATACCTAGTTCAATCTCGTTACCGGCAAGTCTCTTTACTCGTTCTGTAATACATCATCCTGCAACTAACTCATTAGTTGCAATGCTTGCAAGGCTTAAGTGATGTGCATTACCGAGAGGGCCCAGAGATACCTCTCTGACAATCTGAGTGACAAATCCTAATCTCGAAATACGCCAACCCAACATGTACCTTTGGAGACACCTGTAGAGCTCCTTTATAATCACCCAGTTATGTTGTGATGTTTGGTAGCACACAAAGTGTTCCTCTGGTAAACGGGAGTTGCATAATCTCATAGTCATAGGAACATGCATAAGTCATGAAGAAAGTAATAGCAACATACTAAACGATCGGGTGCTAAGCTAATGGAATGGGTCATGTCAATCAGATCATTCACTTAATGATGTGACCCCGTTAATCAAATAACAACTCCTTGTTCATGGTTAGGAAACATAACCATCTTTGATTAACGAGCTAGTCAAGTAGAGGCATACTAGTGACACTTTGTTTGTCTATGTATTCACACATGTATTATGTTTCCGGTTAATACAATTCTAGCATGAATAATAAACATTTGTCATGATATAAGGAAATAAATAATAACTTTATTATTGCCTCCAGGGCATATTTCCTTCAGTCTCCCACTTCACTAGAGTCAATAATCTAGATTACACAGTAATGATTCTAACACCCATGGAGCCTTGGTGCTGATCATGTTTTGCTCGTGGAAGAGACTTAGTCAACGGGTCTACAACATTCAGATCCGTATGTATCTTGCAAATCTCTATGTCTCCCACCTGGACTAGATCCCGGATGGAATTGAAGCGTCTCTTGATGTGCTTGGTTCTCTTGTGAAATCTGGATTCCTTTGCCAAGGCAATTGCACCAGTATTGTCACAAAAGATTTTCATTGGACCCGATGCACTAGGTATGACACCTAGATCGGATATGAACTCCTTCATCCAGACTCCTTCATTTGCTGCTTCCGAAGCAGCTATGTACTCTGCTTCACATGTAGATCCCGCTACAACGCTTTGTTTAGAACTGCACCAACTGACAGCTCCACCGTTTAATGTAAACACGTATCCGGTTTGCGATTTAGAATCGTCCGGATTAGTGTCAAAGCTTGCATCAACGTAACCTTTTACGATGAGCTCTTTGTCACCTCCATATATGAGAACCATATCCTTAGTCCTTTTCAGGTATTTCAGGATGTTCTTGACCGCTATCCAGTGATCCACTCCTGGATTACTTTGGTACCTCTCTGCTAGACTTATAGCAAGGCACACATCAGGTCTGGTACACAGCATTGCATACATGATAGATCCTATGGCTGAAGCATAGGGAACTTCTTTCATTTTCTCTCTATCTTCTGCAGTGGTCGGACATTGAGTCTTACTCAACTTCACACCTTGTAACACAGGCAAGAACCCTTTCTTTGCTTGATCCATTTTGAACTTCTTCAAAACTTTGTCAAGGTATGTGCTTTGTGAAAGTCCAATTAAGCGTCTTGATCTATCTCTATAGATCTTAATGCCTAATATGTAAGCAGCTTCACCGAGGTCTTTCATTGAAAAACTCTTATTCAAGTATCCCTTTATGCTATCCAGAAATTCTATATCATTTCGAATTAGTAATATGTCATCTACATATAATATCAGAAATGCTACTGAGCTCCCACTCACTTTCTTGTAAATACAGGCTTCTCCAAAAGTCTGTATAAAACCAAATGCTTTGATCACACTATCAAAACGTTTATTCCAACTCCGAGAGGCTTGCACCAGTCCATAAATGGATCGCTGGAGCTTGCACACTTTGTTAGCTCCCTTTGGATCGACAAAACCTTCTGGTTGCATCATATACAACTCTTCTTCCAGAAATCCATTTAGGAATGCAGTTTTGACATCCATTTGCCAAATTTCATAATCATAAAATGCGGCAATTGTTAACATGATTCGGACAGACTTAAGCATCGCTACGGGTGAGAAGGTCTCATCGTAGTCAATCCCTTGAACTTGCCGAAAACCTTTTGCGACAAGTCAAGCTTTGTAGACAGTAATATTACCGTCATCGTCAGTCTTCTTCTTGAAGATCCATTTATTCTCAATTGCTTGCCGATCATCGGGCAAGTCAACCAAAGTCCATACTTTGTTCTCATACATGGATCCCATCTCAGATTTCATGGCTTCAAGCAACTTTGCGGAATCTAGGCTCACCATCGCTTCTTCATAGTTCATAGGTTCATCATGATCTAGTATCATGACTTGCAGAACAGGATTACCGTACCACTCTGGCGCGGATCTTACTCTGGTTGATCTACGAGGTTCAGTAGTATCTTGTTCTGAAGTTTCATGATCATCATCATTAGCTTCCTCACTAACTGGTGTAGGTGTCACAGAAACAGTTTTCTGTGATGTACTACTTTCCAATAAGGGAGCAGGTACAGTTACCTCGTCAAGTTCTACTTTCCTCCCACTCACTTCTTTCGAGAGAAACTCCTTCTCTAGAAAGTTTCCGAACTTAGCAACAAAAGTCTTGCCTTCGGATCTGTGATAGAAGGTGTATCCAATAGTTTCCTTTGGATATCCTATGAAGACACATTTCTCCGATTTGGGTTCGAGCTTATCAGGTTGAAGTTTTTTCACATAAGCATCGCAGCCCCAAACTTTCAAAAATGACAACTTTGGTTTCTTGCCAAACCACAGTTCATAATGCGTCGTCTCAACGGATTTTGATGGTGCCCTATTTAACGTGAATGCGGCCGTCTCTAGAGTGTATCCCCAAAACGATAGCAATAAATCAATAAGAGACATCATAGATCGCACCATATCTAGTAAAGTACGATTACGACGTTCAGACACACCATTACGCTGTGGTGTTCCGGGTGGCGTGAGTTGCGAAACTATTCCACAATTTTTCAAATGCACACCAAACTCGTAACTCAAATATTCTCCTCTACGATCAGATCGTAGAAACTTTATTTTCTTATTACGATGATTTTCAACTTCACTCTGAAATTCTTTGAACTTTTCAAATGTTTCAGACTTATGTTTCATTAAGTAGATATACCCATATCTGCTTAAGTCATCTGTGAAGGTGAGAAAATAACGATATCCGCCACAAGCCTCAATATTCATCGGACCACATACATCTATATGTATGATTTCCAACAAATCTGTTGCTCTCTCCATAGTACCGGAGAACGGTGTTTTGGTCATCTTGCCCATGAGGCACGGTTCGCAAGTACCAAGTGATTCATAATCAAGTGGTTCCAAAAGTCCATCAGTATGGAGTTTCTTCATGCGCTTTACACCGATATGACCTAAACGGCAGTGCCACAAATATGTTGCACTGTCATTATCAACTCTGTATCTTTTGGCTTCAACATTATGAATATGTGTGTTACTACTATCGAGATTTAACAAGAATAGACCACTCTTCAAGGGTGCATGACCATAAAAGATATTACCCATATAAATAGAACAACCATTATTCTCAGATTTAAATGAATAACTGTCTCGCATCAAACAAGATCCAGATATAATGTTCATGCTTAACGCTGGCACCAAATAACAATTATTTAGGTCTAATATTAATCTCGAAGGTAGATGTAGAGGTAGCGTGCCGACTGTGATCACATCGACTTTGGAACCGTTTCCCACGCGCATCGTCACCTCGTCCTTAGCCAATCTTCACTTAATCCATAGTCCCTGTTTCAAGTTGCAAATATTAGCAACAAAACCAGTATCAAATACCCAGGTGCTACTGCGAGCATTAGTAAGGTACAGATCAATAACATGTATATCACATATACCTTTGTTCACCTTGCCATCCTTCTTATCTGCCAAATACTTGGGGCAGTTCCGCTTCCAGTGACCAGTCTGCTTGCAGTAGAAGCACTCAGTTTCAGGCTTAGGTCCAGGTTTGGGTTTCTTCTCTTGAGTAGCAACTTGCTTGCCGTTCTTTTTGAAGTTCCCCCTCTTCTTCCCTTTGCCCTTTTTCTTGAAACTAGTGGTCTTGTTGACCATCAACACTTGA
The DNA here is from genome assembly GCF_018294505.1 of Triticum aestivum. NCBI lineage: Eukaryota > Viridiplantae > Streptophyta > Magnoliopsida > Poales > Poaceae > Triticum > Triticum aestivum. The sequence goes on from NC_057809.1 coordinate 601,512,903, forward strand.
TGCTCCTTTTTGATTTCTACCTCCGCAGCTTTCAGCATCGCGAAGAGCTCGGGAATAGTCTTATTCATCCCTTGCATATTATAGTTCATCACGAAGCTCTTGTAGCTTGGTGGCAGTGATTGGAGAATTCTATCAATGACGCAATCATCTGGAAGATTAACTCCCAATTGAATCAAGTGATTATTATACCCAGACATTTTGAGTATATGCTCACTGACAGAACTGTTCTCCTCCATCTTGCAGCTATAGAACTTATTGGAGACTTCATATCTCTCAATCCGGGCATTTGCTTGAAATATTAACTTCAACTCCTGGAACATCTCATATGCTCCATGACGTTCAAAACATCGTTGAAGTCCCGATTCTAAGCCGTAAAGCATGGCACACTGAACTATTGAGTAGTCATCAGCTTTGCTCTGCCAGACGTTCATAACATCCGGCGTTGCTCCAGCAGCAGGCCTGGCACCCAGCGGTGCTTCCAGGACGTAATTCTTCTGTGCAGCAATGAGGATAATCCTCAAGTTACGGACCCAGTCCGTGTAATTGCTACCATCATCTTTCAACTTTGCTTTCTCAAGGAACGCATTAAAATTCAACGGAACAACAGCACGAGCCATCTATCTACAATCAAGCATAAACAAGCAAGATACTTATCAGGTACTAAGTTTCATGATAAATTTAAGTTCAGTAAATTTACTTAAAGAACCCCCACTTAGATAGACATCCCTCTAATCCTCTAAGTGATTACGTGATCCAAATCAACTAAACCATGTCCGATCATCACGTGAGATGGAGTAGTTTCATTGGTGAACATCACTATGTTGATCATATCTACTATATGATTCACGCTCGACCTTTCGGTCTCCGTGTTCCGAGGCCATATCTGTATATGCTTGGCTCGTCAAGTATAACCCGAGTATTCCGCGTGTGCAACTGTTTTGCACCCATTGTATTTGAACGTAGAGCCTATCACACCCGATCATCACGTGGTGTCTCAGCACGAAGAACTTTCGCAACGGTGCATACTCAGGGAGAACACTTCTTGATAATTAGTGAGAGATCATCTTATAATGCTACCGTCAATCAAAGCAAGATAAGATGCATAAAAGATAAACATCACATGCAATCAATATAAGTGATATGATATGGCCATCATCATCTTGTGCTTGTGATCTCCATCTCCGAAGCACCGTCGTGATCACCATCGTCACCGCCGTGACACCTTGATCTTCATCGTAGCATCGTTGTCGTCTCGCCAAGCTTGTGCTTCCACGACTATCGCTACCGCTTAGTGATAAAGTAAAGCATTACAGCGCGATTGCATTGCATACAATAAAGCGACAACCATATGGCTCCTGCCAGTTGCCGATAACTCGGTTACAAAACATGATCATCTCATACAATAAAATTCAGCATCATGTCTTGACCATATAACATCACAACATGCCCTGCAAAAACAAGTCAGACGTCCTCTACTTTGTTGTTGCAAGTTTTACGTGGCTGCTACGGGCTTAAGCAAGAACTAATCTTACCTACGCATCAAAACCACAACGATAGTTTGTCAAGTTGGTGCTGTTTTAACCTTCGCTAGCCACACTTGGTTCAACTAAAGTTGGAGAAACTGTCACCCGCAAGCCACCTCTGTGCAAAGCACGTCGGGAGAACCGGTCTCGCGTAAGCGTACGCGTAATGTCGGTCTGGGCCGCTTCGTCCAACAATACCGCCGAACCAAAGTATGACATGCTGCTAAGCAGTATGACTTATATCGCCCACAACTCACTTGTGTTCTACTCGTGCATATAACATCAACATATAAAACCTAGGCTCGGATGCCACTGTTGGGTAACGTAGTAATTTCAAAATTTTCCTACGCTCACGCAAGATCATAGTGATGCATAGCAACGAGGGGAGAGTGTGATCTACGTACCTAGTAGATCGACAACGGAAGCGTTTGGTTGATGTAGTCGTACGTCTCCACGGCCCGACCGATCAAGCACCGAAACTACGGCACCTATGAGTTCTAGCACACGTTCAGCTCGATGACGATCCCCGGACTCCGATACAACAAAGTGTCGGGGAAGAGTTCCGTCAGCACGACGGCGTGGTGACGATCTTGATGCACTACTGTCGCAGGGCTTCGCCTAAGCACCACTACAATATTATCGAGGACTATGGTGGAAGGGGGCACCGCACACGGCTAAGAATATGATCACGTGGATCAACTTGTGTCTCTCTGGGGTGTCCCTGCCTCCGTATATAAAGGACTAAAGGGGGGGGGGTGCGGCCGGCCTAGGAGAGGCGCACCAGGAGAGTCCTACTCCCTCTGGGAGTAGGATCCCCCCAATCCTAGTTGGAATAGGATTCGCAGAGGGGGGAAAAGAGAGAGAGGGGCCGGCCCCCTCTCCTTCTCCTATTCGGACCAAGGGAGGGGAGGGGCGCGCGGCCCATGTTGGGCTGCCTCTTCTCTTTTCCACTAAGGCCCACTATGGCCCATATAGCTCCCGGGGGGTTCCGGTAACCTCTCGGTACTCCGGTAAAATCCCGATTTCACCCGGAACACTTCTGATATCCAAACATAGGCTTCCAATATATCAATCTTTATGTCTCGACCATTTCGAGACTCCTCGTCATGTCCGTGATCACATCCGGGACTCCGAACAACCTTCGGTACATCAAAATGCATAAACTCATAATATAACTGTCATCGTAACCTTAAGCGTGCGGACCCTACGGGTTCGAGAACAATGTAGACATGACCGAGACATGTCTCCGGCCAATAACCAATAGCGGAACCTGGATGCTCATATTGGCTCCTACATATTCTACGAAGATCTTTATCGGTCAGACCGCATAACAACATACGTTGTTCCTTTTGTCATCGGTATGTTACTTGCCCGAGATTTGATCGTCGGTATCTCAGTACCTAGTTCAATCTCGTTACCGGCAAGTCTCTTTACTAGTTCTGTAATACATCATCCCGCAACTAACTCATTAGTTGCAATGCTTGCAAGGCTTAAGTGATGTGCATTACCGAGAGGGCCCAGAGATACCTCTCCGACAATCGGAGTGACAAATCCTAATCTCGAAATATGCCAACCCAACATGTACCTTTGGAGGCACCTGTAGAGCTCCTTTATAATCACCCAGTTACGTTGTGATGTTTGGTAGCACACAAAGTGTTTCTCTGGTAAACGGGAGTTGCATAATCTCATAGTCATAGGAACATGTATAAGTCATGAAGAAAGCAATAGCAACATACTAAACGATCGGGTGCTAAGCTAATGGAATGGGTCATGTCAATAAGATCATTCACTTAATGATGTGACCCCGTTAATCAAATAACAACTCCTTGTTCATGGTTAGGAAACATAACCATCTTTGATTAACGAGCTAGTCAAGTAGAGGCATACTAGTGACACTTTGTTTGTCTATGTATTCACACATGTATTATGTTTCCGGTTAATACAATTCTAGCATGAATAATAAACATTTATCATGATATAAGGAAATAAATAATAACTTTATTATTGCCTCTAGGGCATATTTCCTTCAACTTCACCCCTATTTTAACACAAGTCTACATTTTTCAGATATATCTGGTACATTTTTAATACATTTATTTTGAAATACATGATTTATAATTTTTGCAAATATATGTTTTGATGTCTATTTGTTTATCTGGTTATTATAATCTTAATTATCGAGGCAACCCCGCGTGATGGATAGGGCCTTACACACCCCCACTTCGGTTCGTAACAAGCACATCTTGATGGGTACCTTCCAGCGCATAAATTAATATCATATTTGGTACCAACACAAATACATGGTTGTAAGCATTAAGACGCCATACCCGTACCTCTTTTTATTATAAGTGTTGAATCACAAATTGCTTGATTGATCCAGTCAAAAGCTGGAATTAATCCTTTGACGGAAGCTTTCTAGAAACCATCACTTCGAGGGGACCTTCCTCTCATGGGTTCGATAATGCAGGGTCACCTCTGGGGAAAAAGATGCAGGGTACTTTCTCTTCCTTTACCAGATCACTAAAAGGAAGTATCATCCACCACCGCTCTTCCCCAGTCTGGTTATCAAACGGTGATTTAGGGGGGAATGGTGAAGGAAATATGCCCTAGAGGCAATAATAAAGTTGTTATTTTATATTTCCTTATTCATGATAAATGTTTATTATTCATGCTAGAATTGTATTGATCGGAAACCTTAATACATGTGCGAATACATAACAAACATTGTGTCCCTAGTGAGCCTCTACTAGACTAGCTCGTTGATCAAAGATGGTTAAGGTTTCCTAACCATTGACATGAGCTGTCATTTGATAACGAGATCACATCATTAGGAGAATGATGTGATGGACAAGACCCATCAGTTAGCTTAGCATAATGACCGTTCAGGTTTATTGCTATTGCTTTCTTCATGTCAAATATATATTCCTTCGACTATGAGATTATGGAACTCCCGGATATCGGAGGAATGCCTTGTGTGCTATCAAATGTCACAACGTAATTGGGTGATTATAAAGATGCTCTACAGGTATCTCCGAAGGTGTTTGTTGAGTTGGCATAGATTGAGATTAGGATTTGTCGATCCGAGTACCGGAGAGGTATCTCTGGGCCCTCTCGGTAATACACATCATAAGCTTGCAAGCAAATGACTAAAGAGTTGGTCACGAGGTCATGTATTACAAAATGAGTAAAGAGACTTGCCGGTAACGAGATTGAACTAGGTATGAAGATACCGACGATCGAATCTCGGGCAAGTAACATACCAATAGACAAAGGGAATTATGTATGTTGTCATAACGGTTTGACCGATAAAGATCTTCGTAGAATATGTAGGAGCCAACATGGGCATCCAGGTTCCGCTATTGGCTATTGACCGGAGAGGTGTCTCGGTCATGTCTACATAGTTCTCGAACCCGTAGGGTCCGCACACTTAACGTTCGTTGACGATATAGTGTTATATGAGTTATATGATTTGGTGACCGAATGTTGTTTGGAGTCCCGGATGAGATCACGGACATGACAAGGGGTCTTGAAATGGTCGAGAGGTAAAGATCGATATATAGGATGATGGTATTTGGACAGCGGAAGTGTTTCGGAACATACCAGGAAGGAATCGGGTCACTGGAAGGGGTTCCAAGCACCCCCCCGGCAAGTTATGGGTTAATGGGCCAAAGGGAGGGACAGACCAGCCCACTAGGGGGCTGGTGCGCCCCTCCACTTGTTTGGACATCCCTAGGGAAGGAAAAGGGGGAGGGCTAGCCCCTCCAGCCTTTCCCTCTTATGGGAGAAAGGAAAGGGAGGGGTGCCACCGTTCCCTACCTTTCCCTGCATTCCAAATAAGGAAAGAAGGGGGCGCGGCTTGGGAAGGACCCCAAGTAGGATTCCTCCTACTTGGGCACGTCCTTTGGCTGCTTCTTACTCTCTCCCTCCCATCTATATATGTGGGAGGGGGGCGCCCTAGCACACACCAGACAATTGCCTAGCCGTGTGCGGTGCCCCCCTCCACCGTTTACATCCTCGGTCATATTTTCATAGTGTTTAGGTGAAGCCCTGTGGAGATCACTTCACCATCACTTTCACCATGCCGTTGTGCTAACGGAACTCATCTACTACCTCGATGTCTTGTTGGATCAAGAAGGCGAGGGACGTCACCAAGCTGAAAGTGTGCAGAACGCGGAGGTGCCGTGTGTTCGGTACTTGATCGGTTCAAGCACGAGGAAGTTCGACTACATCAACTGTGTTGTGAAACGCCTCCGCTTATGGTCTAAAAGGGCACGTAGACACACTCTCCCCCTTGTTTCTATGCATCTCCATGGATAGATCATTGCGTGTGTGTAGAATTTTTTTTGTTTTCATGCAACGATTCCCAACAGTGGCATCATGAGCCAGGTCTATGCGTAGATGATATGCACGAGTCGAACACAAAGAGTTGTGGGCAGTGATAGTCATACTGCTTACCACCAACATCTTATTTTGATTCGGTGGTATTGTGGGGATGAAGCGGCCCGGACCAACCTTACATGTCCACACACATGAGACTGGTTCCACCAACTGACATGCAACTAGTTTTGCATAAAGGTGGCTGGCGGGTGTCTATCTCTCCTACTTTAGTTGAATCGAATTTGACTGCGGCCGGTCCTTGAAGAAGGTTAAAACAACAAACTTGACGAATCACCGTTGTGGTTTGATGCGTAGGTAAGGATGGTTCTTGCTAGAAGCCAGTAGCAGCCACGTAAAACTTGCAACAATAAAGTAGATGACGTCTAACTCCTTTTTGCAGGGCATGTTGTGATGTGATATGGTCAAGACATGATGTGATACACGTTATTGTATGAGACAACCATATTTTGTAAAAGTTATCGGCAACCAACAGGAGCCTTATGATTGTCTCTTCATTGTATGAAATGCAAACGCCATGTAATTGCTTTACCTTATCACTATGCGTTAGCGATAGTTGTAGAAGCAATAGTTGGCGAGACGACCATGACAGAATGATGGAGATCAAGGTGTCAAGCCGGTGACAATGGAGATCATGACGATGCTTTGGAGATGGAGATCAAAAGCACGAGATGATGATGGCCATATCATGTCACATATTTTGATTGCATGTGATGTTTATATTTTATGCATCCTATTTTGCTTAGTACGGCGATAGCGTTATAATATGATCCCTTCACTAAATTTTAAGGTAAAAGTGTTCTCCCTGAGTATGCACCGTTCTACAGTTCGTCGTGTTGAGACACCATGTGATGATCGGGTGTGATAAACTCTACGTTCACATACAACGGGTGCAAGATAATTTTGCACATGTGGAATACTTGGCTTAAACTTGACGAGCCTAGCACGTACAGACATGGCCTCGGAACATTGGAGACCGAAAGGTCGAAGGTGAATCATATAGTAGATATGATCAACATAGAGATGTTCACCATTGATGACTACCCCATCTCACGTGATGATCAGACATGGGTTAGTTGATTTGGATCACGTATCACTTAGATGACCTGAGGGATGTTTATTTAAGTGGGAGTTCATTAGTAATTTGATTAATTAGACTTAATTTATCATGAACTTAGTCCTGCTAGTATTTGCATATCTATGTTGTAGATAAATAGGTCGCGATATAGCTCCTATATATTTTTGATATGTTCCTAGAGAAAAATAAGTTGAAAGATAATAATAGCAATGATGCGGACTGGGTCCGTGATCTGAGGATTATCCTCATTGCTGCACAGAAGAATTATGTCCTTGATGCACCTCTAGGCGACAGACCTATTGCAGGAGCAGATGCAAATGTTATGAACGTTTGGCAAGCTTGGTATGATAACTACTTAAGAGTTTAGTGCGCCATGCTTTATGGCTTAGAACCGGGACTTCAAAAATGTTTTGAACGCCATGGAGTATCTGAGATGTTCCAAAAGCTAAAATTGGTATTTCAGACTCATGCCCGTGTTGAGAGGTATGAGACCTCTGACAAGTACTTTGCCTACAAGATGGAGGAGAATAGCTCAGCCAGTGAGCATGTGCTCAGAATGTCTGGGTACTACAATTGCTTGAATCAAGTCGGAGTTAATCTTCCATATAAGAGAGTGATTGACGGAGTTCTCTAGTCACTATCACTAAGTTACTAGAACTTCATGACGAACTATAATATGCAAGGGATGATGAAAATGATTCCCAAGCTCTTCGTGATGCTGAAATCGGCGAAGGTAGAAATCAAGAAAGAACAGCAAGTGTTGCTGATTAACAAGACCACTAGTTTCAAGAAAAAGGGCAAGGGAAAGAAAGGGAACTTCAAGAAGAATGGCAAGCAAGTTGTCACTCTCGGGAAGAAGCCCAAAGCTGGACCCAAGCCTGAAACTGAGTGCTTCTACTGCAAAGGAAATGGTCACTGGAAGCGGAACTTCTCCAAATACTTGACGGATAAGAATGATGGCAAAGTGAACAAAGGTATATTTGATATACTCCCTCCGTTCCAAAATAGATGACCCAACTTTGTACTAACTTTTTACTAAAATTAGTACAAAGTTGGGTCATCTATTTTGGAATGGAGGGAGTACATGTTATCGATGTGTACTTTACTAGTGTTCCTAGTAGCCCCTGGGTATTTGATACCGGTTCAGTTGCTAAGATTAGTAACTCGAAACAGGAGTTACAAAATGAATAGATACTAGTTGAGGGCGAAGTGAAGATGTGTGTTGGAAGTGATTCCACGGTTGATAAGATCACCATCGCATGCTCCCTCTACCTTCGGGATTAGTGTTGAACCTAAATAAATGTTATTTGGTGTTTGCGTTGAGCATGAATATGATTGGATCATGTTTATTGCAACATGGTTATTCATTTAAATCGGAGAATAATTGTTGTTATATTTACATGAATAAAACCTTCTATGGTCATACACCCAATGTAAATGGTTTATTGAATCACGATCGTAGTAACATACATATTCATAATATTGATGCCAAAAGATGCAAAGTTGATAATGATAGTGCAACATACTTGTGGAACTGCCATTCAGGTCATATTGGTGTAAAGCGCATGAAGAAACTGTAGATGGACTTTTGGAATCACTTGATTATGAATCATTTGATACTTGCGAACCATGCCTCATGGGAAAGATGACTAAAAATTTGTTCTCCGGAACAATGGAGCGAGCCAATGACTTATTGGAAATAATACATACAGATGTATGCAGTTCAATGAGTGTTGAGGCACGCGGCGGGTGTCATTATTTTCTCATCTTCACAGATGATTTGAGCAGATATGTGTATATCTACTTAACGAAACACAAGTCTGAAACATTCGAAAAGTTCAAAGAATTTTAGTGTGACGTGAAGAATCATCATAATAAGAAAATAAAGTTTCTACGATCTGAACATGGAGGCGAATATTTGAGTTACGAGTTTGACCTTCATTTAAAACAATGTGGAATAGTTTCACAACTCACGCCACCTGGAACACCATAGCATAATGGTGTGTCTGAACGTCGTAACCGTACTTTATTAGATATGGTGCGATCTATGATGTCTCTTACCAATTTACCACTATCGTTTTGGGGTTATGCATTAGAGACAACCGCATTGACGTTAAATAGGGCGCCATTTAAATCCGTTGAGAAGACACCGTATGAACTGTGGTTTGGCAAGAAACATAAGCTGTCGTTTCTTAAAGTTTGGGGTTGCGACGCTTATGTCAAAAGGCTTCAGCCTAATAAGCTCGAACCCAAATCAGAGAAGTGCATCTTCATAGGATACCCTAAGGAAACACTTGGGTACACCTTCTACCACAAATCCGAAGGCAAGATTTTTGTTGCCAAGAATGGATCCTTTCTAGAGAAGGAGTTTATAGAAAGAAGTGGATGGGAGGAAAGTAGAACTTAATGAGGTAAATGTACCTTCTCTCAATTTGGAAAGTAGCACATCAGAGAAATCCGTTCTCGTGATGCCTACACCAACAAGAGAGGAAGCTAATGATGATGACCATGAAACTTCGGATCAAGTTACTACTGGACCTTGTAGGTCGAACATAGCACATTTCGCACCAGGGTGGTACAGTAATCCTGTCCTACAAGTCAGGTTACTAGACCATGATGAACCTACGAACTATGAAGAAGCAATGATGAGCTCAGATTCGGACAGATGGCTTGAGGCCATGAAATGTGAGATAGGATCCATGTATGAGAACAAAGTATGGACTTTAGTGGACTTGCCCGATGATCGGCAAGCCATAGAGAATAAATGGATCTTCAAGAAGAAGACTGACGCTGATGGTAATGTTACTGTCTACAAAGCTTGACTTGTCGCAAAAGGTTTTCGACAAAGTTCAAGGGGTTGACTATGATGAGACTTTCTCATCTGTAGCGATGCTTAAGTATGTTCGAATCATTTAGCAATTGCCACATTTTATGATTATGAAATCTGGCAAATGGACGTCAAAACCGCATTCCTTAATGGATATCTTAAAGAAGAGTTGTCTATGATGGAACCAGAAGGTTTTGTCGATCCTAAATGTGCTGACAAAGTGTGCAAGCTCCAACGATCCATCTATGGACGAGTGCAAGCATCTCGGAGTTGGAATATACGCTTTGATAAGGTGATCAAAGCATATGGTTTATACGAACTTGAAGTGAAACCTGTATGTACAAGAAAGTGAGTGGGAGCTCTCACTAGTAGAAAAAGGGTCAAACGTGAAGCACATTAGTGCCGGTTTGAATTTGAGCCGACACTAATGGTACCATTAGTGCCGGTTCGAACGACTCTGCATTAATGCCAGTTCGTGTTGAACCTTTAGTACCAGTTCGTGGCACGAACCGGTACTAAAGGGGTGATGGCAGGCTGGCGTCAGGCTGGGGCCCCACGATCACCTTTAGTACCGGTTCGTGCCACGAACCGGTACTAAAGGGCTAACCTTTAGTACCGGTTTGTGCCACAAACTGGTACTAAAGGGCTAACCTTTAGTACCGGTTTGTGCCACGAACCGGTACTAAAGGGGTCTGACCTATAGTATCGGTTTGTGACACAAACCGGCACTATAGGGCAATTTTCAAACTCTACCCCCTCGGTGTGTCGCCATTTCAGTTCTGAAAAAATCAAAAGAAAATGATAAAAACTTCAAAAAATAAAATCCTTCGAGAGGTAGTTATATTACTACATCTACTAGTTAGGAAAATTTGAAAACTTAAATTTGGACATGTTTTGCAAAAAGTGTAGGGAAAATGTAAAACGACTATAACTTTTGCATACGATGTCGGAAAAAAACGTATAATATATCAAAAAATTCAGCACGAAAATCCGCATCTGATTTTGACATCCTACGGCCTGTATGAAGTTTTTGAGAATCTTCAAATTCCAAAAGGAAAAAAGATATCCTCAAATTTTAGTTTTTTCCTAAATTTTGGTTAAATCTGGTCAAACTACTTATTCAAGAAGTATTAATGTTACTACATAATTATTCAAGAATGTTAGTGTTACTAAATAATTATTTCAATTTTTTGAATTTTGGTCAAATCTGGTCAAACTGTGGTCAAACTATGCTCAAACTATGGTCAAACTATGGTCAAACTTATTCAAGAAATATTAGTGTTACTAAATAATTACTGTTTTTTAGAATAATAGTTTCAAACTCAAACAGTGAAATGTGTGACTTCATGCTCAAGCTAAACTCTTGAGGGTTAATAGGATTGGCATCTTACTATTGTCAGGAAAACACAAGTGCAGACTTGGAAAGGAAGGAGAATAGAACCCGAAAGTTAAGCGTGCTTGGGCTGGAGTAGTGAGAGGGATGGGTGATCGGTCGGGAAGTTAGATGATTTGGAATGAGTGATCCACACTTGAGCAGTTAAGAGAGGTGATTAGAGACTAAATCACCAAATAATTCAGAAAAATTAAAAATCGAAAAAAATAATCAATTTTTTTTCCAAAATTTTCAAAAAAAATTCAAAAAAAAAACCTTTAGTACCGGTTGGTACCCATACCAGGGCGCGAGCTCATGCCACGTGGTGGCACTTTAGCACCGGTTCATGCCGAACCAGTACTAAAGGGGGGGGCTTTAGTGCCCACCAATTAGTGTCGGTTGTGGAACCAGCACTAAAGGCCCTTACGAACCGGTTTTAAAGCTCCGTTTTCTACTAGTGTCTGTAGCATTTCTAATATTATATGTGGATGACATATTGTTGATTGGAAATGATATAGAATTTCTTAATAGCATAAAAGGATACATGAATAAGAATTTTTTTCAATGAAAAGACCTTAGTGAAGCTACTTATGTATTGGGCATCAAGATCTATAGGATAGATCGAGACGCTTAATAGGACTTTCACAAAGACCATACCTTGGCAAAATTTTGAAGAAGTTCAAAATAGATCATTCAAAGAAAAGGTTCTTGTCTGTATTGCAGGGTATAAAGTTGAGTAAGACTCAAAACCTGACCACGACAGAAGATAGAGAGAGAATGAAAGTCATTCCCTATGCCTCAGCCATAGGTTCTATAAAGTATGCCATGCTATGTACCAGACCTATTATGTACCTTGACATGAGTTTGATAAGTGAGTATAATAGTGATCCATGAGTAGATCACTAGATAACGGTCAAAATTATCCTTAGGTACCTAAAGAGGACTAAGGAAATGTTTCTCGGTTATGGAGGTGATGAAGAGTTCGTCGTAAAGGGTTACGTCGATGCAAAGCTTTGACACTGATCTCGATGACCCTGAGTCTCAATATGGATACATATTGAAAGTGGGAGCAATTAGCTAGAGTAGCTCCATGTAGAGCATTGTAGACATAGAAATTTGCAAAATACATACAGATCTGAATGTGGTAGACCCTTTGACTAAACCTCTCACAAGCAAAACATGATCACACCTTAGTACTCTTTGGGTGTTAATCACATGGCGATGTAAACTATATTATTGACTGTAGTAAACCCTTTTGGTCTTGGTCACATGGCAATGTGAACTATGGGTGTTAATCACATGGCGATGTGAACTATTGGTGTTACTCACATGGCAATGTGAACTAGATTATTGACTCTAGTGCAAGTGGGAGACTGAAGGAAATATGCCCTAGAGGCAATAATAAAGTTGTTATTTTATATTTCCTTATTCATGATAAAGGTTTATTATTCATGCTAGAATTGTATTGATCGGAAACCTTAATACATGTGTGAATACATAAACAAACATTTTGTCCCTATTGAGACTCTACTAGACTAGCTCGTTGATCAAAGATGGTTAAGGTTTCCTAACCATTGACATGAGTTGTCATTTGATAACGGGATCACATCATTAGGAGAATGATGTGATGGACAAGACCCATCCGTTAGCTTAGCATAATGATAGTTCAGTTTTATTGCTATTGCTTTCTTCATGTCAAATACATATTCCTTCGACTATGAGATTATGCAACTCCCAGATTCCGGATGAATGCCTTGTGTGCTATCAAATGACACAACATAACTGGATGATTACAAAGATTCTCTACAGGTATCTCCGAAGGTGTTTGTTGAGTTGGCATAGATCGAGATTAGGATTTGTCGCTCTGAGTATCGGAGAGGTCTCTCTGGGCCCTCTCGGTAATACACATCATAAGCTTGCAAGCAAAAGATTAAGGAGTTGGTCACGAGGTGATGTATTACAAAACGAGTAAAGAGACTTGCCGGTAACGAGATTGAACTAGGTATGAAGATACCGACGATCGAATCTCGGGCAAGTAACATACCGATAGACAAAGGGAATTACGTATGTTGTCATAACCGGTTCGACCGATAAAGATCTTCGTAGAATATGTAGGAGCCAATATGGGCATCCAGGTTCTGCTATTGGTTATTGAATGGAGAGGTGTCTCATTCATGTCTACATAGTTCTCAAACCCGTAGGGTCCGCACGCTTAATGTTCTTTGACGATATAGTGTTATATGAGTTATGTGATTTGGTGACCAAATGTTGTTCGGAGTCCTGGATGAGATCACAGACTTGACGAGGAGTCTCGAAATGGTCGAGAGGTAAAGATCGATATATAGGACGATGGTATTTGAACACCGGAAGTGTTTCAGGACATACCAGGAAGGAATCGGGTCACCGGAAGGGATTCCGGGCACCCCCCCGGCAAGTTATGGGCTTAATGGGCCAAAGGGAGGGACGGACCAGCCCACTAGGGGGCTGGTGTGCCCCTCCACTTGTTTGGATAGCCCTAGGAAAGGAAAAGGGGGAGGTCTAGGCCGTACTGCCTTTCCCTCTCATGGGGGAAAGGAAAGGGAGGGGCGCCACCCTTCCCTACCTTTCCCCACACTCCAAATAAGGAAAGAAGGGGGTGCGGCTTGGGAAGGACCCCAAGTAGGATTCCTCCTACTTGGGAGCCTCCTTTGGCTGATCCTCCCTCTCTCCCACCTATATATATGTGGGAGGGGGGTGCCCTAGCACATATCAGACAATTGCCTAGACGTGTGCGGCGCTCCCCTCGACCGTTTACACCCTCGGTCATATTTTCGTAGTGCTTAAGCGAAGCCCTGCGGAGATCACTTCACCATCACCGTCACCACACCGTCATGCTGACGGAACTCATGTAGTACCTAGATTTCTTGTTGGATCAAGAAGGCGAGGGACGTCACCAAGCTGAACGTGTGCAGAACACGGATGTGCCGTATGTTCGGTACTTGATCGGTTGAAGCGTGAAGAAGTTCGACTGCATCAACCGCGTTGTGAAACGCTTCCGCTTACGGTCTACGAGGGTACGTAGACACACTCTCCCCCTCATTGCTATGCATCTCCATGGATAGATCATTGTGTGTGTGTATAATTTTTTGTTTTCATGCAACGATTCCCAACAAATGGTCCCCGTGGTTGGAGCCAAAGTGGTTCCATTTACCTCTTGCTGCAATGATCCGGGATGAAGGGAGATAGGGCCTGTCACGCCACCCACCTCTGCAAACAGCCGGTTCGCCAACAGTAGTAACCCTCCATCCAAAATTGGCATATGTTGGATGGTCGACTTCACCCAACATCAAGAAGACTACTAACATAAACATGTAAAGAGGATATCATATCGTGCAAACAATTGGTGCTAGCACAAACTAGAGGTCATATTACTCCCCCAAGAACTAATTATATTACTCAAACATGGTGATGGAGTACATAGAGTTTAGGGGCAAGATACAAGCCAACACGAAGTTGGAGATGTAGGGAAACATATGACGCAGTGGTGAAGACCGGCCAATGCTGGCATGGAGGCGCCTCCTCCCTTACTTCTTCCTTGGCACGACCCTTCTATCTATGGTGGAGTTGCTGCAATGGAGTTGTGGTGGCTGTAGATGAGACTTGTGTAGGCTGGAGATGGAATGATGCGGCGGCTACGGTAGGAGGTCTTCAGATAGGAGTCCTGCTCGGGTGTCCTCCGTTTATCTAGCCTCCAACCTTTCATCCAAGGGCTCAAGGGGATCCAAATCCATGTCCAATACAAGCCTTGGTCGTCAAGGATCCCGTAGGAAAAAATGAGGACGAAGTTGGAGCACAACCAGCATAGTTATTGCTGATTTTTGGAGTTTTTAGAGTTTTGTCATACGAGCGCGCATACGAGGAGCTGCGTTCGTATGAATGGTTGTCGTTCTTTGCGGAACTTTTGGGTCACTTTGTATTTTGGTCGTCATTTCTTCATACGAATTCCGATTTTGACGTTCTTAGACTCGTTGGATTCCTAGTCAAAAGCCCGATGCGTCAAAGGCCTCTGGATCTTCATTTGGACACTTTGATAAATTTCAAATCATCAAACTCTCCAAAGGGCCTTGACCTGATGCCTAGAACTTCTCTGGTTTGAACCCCAACTTGGTTCTTTTGATTTCCAAGTATGTGAACATGTCAATGATACGTCTCCAACGTATCTATAATTTTTGATTGCTCCATGCTATATTATCTACTGTTTTGGACATTATTGGGCTTTATTATCCACTTTTATATTATTTTTGGGACCAATCTATTAACCGGAGGCCCAACCCAGAATTGCTGTTTTTTGCCTGTTTTAGGGTTTTGAAGAAAAGGAATATCAAACGGAGTCCAAACAGAATGAAACCTTCGGGAACGTGATTTTCTTAACGAACAAGACCCGGGAGACTTGGACCCTACGTCAAGACACAAAAGAGGAGGCCACGAGGTAGGGGGTGCGCCTACCCCCCCCCCCCCCCCGGCGCGCCCTTCACCCTCGTGGGCCCTCTGTTGCTCCATCGACGTACTCCTTCCTCCTATATATACCTACGTACCCCCTGTAACACCCCCAGTATCATGCTACAGTAACATCTGTGTTTAAGCTAATCATTTTTCCAAACAGTGCTTAATCACCTTTGTTCAATATCACATTTGAAATTCCAGTCAATTCAAATTCAAGTGAAGTTTGAAGTTGCTCAAAAGTTGCTGGAAAAATGTTCATCATGTGCCAAAAAATTCCATAACAATTATTTGTGAAGGAACACAACATCACTTTTGTGCAAACATGAGCATTAGCAATTATAACAGCACCAATTCAGCATTTTTAAATGCTATCCTAATTATGAAAAATACCAAATGAATTCTTCTAGTCTCCAAAATATTTGTGGCACAGTCTAAGACCACCAGGGAATAAAAGGGGCACTTCCCATATTTTTCCCAAGTAAATAGCATGCCCAACTTTTTCTTACCCACTTCCCAACATCAATGAGCTATTCGAACAACTCAAAGGTGCCCAAGTATTCTCCAAGCTTGATCTCCGTATGGGTTATCATCAGATTCGAATACGTGAGCAAGATATTCCCAAGACGGCTTTCAGGACAAGCTATGGTTCATATGAATACACTGTCATGTCTATTGGCCTCGTCAACGCTCCTCCGACTTTCACTCGCATGATGAACTTCATCTTCAACGCCTACACCAATGACTTCATTTTGGTCTATCTCGATGACATTTTGGTTTTCTCGAAGAACAAGGAAGATCATGCCAAGCACTTGCGTTTGGTACTCGATAAGTTGAGGGAACATCAGTTCTACGCCAAGTTCTCCAAGTGCGAATTTTAGCTCGATGAGGTTCTTTATCTTGGTCATATCATCTCTGCCAAGGGCATTGCCGTGAATCCTGAGAAGGTGTCTGCAATTGTGAATTGGGAACCTCCTCAGAACATGAAGCAACTCCGTAGCTTCCTCGGTCTCGCAAGCTACTGTCGAAGATTCGTTGAGAACTTTTCTAAGATCACGAAGCCTCTCTCAAATCTTCTCCAGAAGCACGTCAAGTACGTTTGGTCTCCAGAGTGTGACATTGCTTTCAACACTTTGAAAGAGAAATTGATCACTGCTCCAGTTCTGACTCCGCCTGATGAATCCAAGCCGTACGAGGTCTTTTGTGATGCCTCTCTCCAAGGTCTTGGCGCAGTGTTGACGCAAGAGAAGAAAGTTGTTTCTTATACCTCTCGCCAATTGAAGCCCAATGAGAAGAACTACCCCACTCATGATCTCGAGTTGGCGGCAGTTGTGCATGCTCTTTTGACTTGGAGACATCTCTTATTGGGAAGAAAAGTGGACATTTTCACTGATCACAAGAGTCTCAAGTACATCTTCACTCAGCCTAATCTCAACCTCAGGCAAACTCGATGGGTCGAAATGATTCAAGAGTATAATCCGAGTATCGAGTATACTCCAGGCAAGGCCAATGTGATTGCTGACGCATTGAGCAGAAAGGCTTATTGCAACAGTCTGATTCTCAAGCCTTATCAACCCGAGCTTTGTGAAGCTTTCCGCAAACTTAATCTGCAAGTTGTTCCTCAAGGTTTCCTCGCCAACCTTCAAGTATCTCCTACCTTGGAAGACCAGATTCGCCAAGCCCAGCTTCTTGATGCTATGGTGAAAAAGGTGAAGATTGGGATTGCCAAGAGTCAACCCAAGTACAAGTACTACCACCTTGACGACAAGGACACTCTCTTCTTCGAGGATCGTATTGTTGTACCCAAAGGTGACCTTCGTAAAGTGATCATGAACGAGGCTCACAATTCTCTCCTCTCCATCCACCCTGGGAGCACGAAGATGTATCAGGACCTCAAGCAGGCTTATTGGTGGACTCGAATGAAGCGCGAGATTGCTCAGTTCGTGAATGAATGTGATGTCTGCAGAAGAGTGAAGGCAGAACACCAAAGGCCAGCTGGTCTCCTCCAACCTCTTGCCATTCCAGAATGGAAGTTTGACCACATTGAAATGGACTTCGTGACTGGGTTTCCAAAGTCCAAGCGTGGCAATGATGCTATATTCATTATCATCGACAAACTCACCAAAGTGGCTCACTTTCTGCCTATCAAAGAGTCAATCACTGCAGCTCAATTGGCGGAACTCTATACCTCTCGAATTGTCTCTCTGCATGGTATTCCACAGGTGATCTCTTCAGACCGTGGTAGCATCTTTACCTCCAAGTTTTGGGATTCTTTTCAGAAGGCCATGGGCACTAACATCCGCTTCAGCACAGCTTTCCATCCTCAAACTAGCGGTCAAGTCGAGCGTGTCAACCAGATTCTTGAAGATATGCTCAGGGCTTGTGTGATCTCCTTCGGCATGAAGTGGGAGGATTGTCTTCCTTATGCTGAATTCTCCTACAACAACAGTTTTCAAGCAAGTTCGGGCAAGGCCCCATTTGAAATTCTGTATGGTAGGAAGTGCCGTACCCCTCTCAACTGGTCTGAAACCGGTGAACGTCAGCTTTTGGGTAATGACTTAATCACAGAGGCAGAGGAAATGTGCAAAGTCATTCGAGATAACCTCAAAGTAGCCCAATCCCGTCAGAAGAGCTACTATGATTGTAAGCACCGTGATTTGGCTTTCGAGATTGGAGATCATGTTTACCTCCGTGTCTCTCCTATGAAAGGTACTTGTCGCTTCGGTATCAAAGGGAAGCTTGCCCCTAGATACGTGGGACCTTTCAAGATTGTCAGCAAGAGAGGCGATCTCGCCTATCAACTCGAGCTTCCTTCAAACTTTGCAAATGTTCATGATGTGTTCCATGTCTCTCAGCTCCGAAAGTGCTTCAAGACTCCTGACCGCACCATCAACTTCGAGGACATTGAGCTCCAAGAAGATCTCTCCTATCGTGAGCACCCCATTGCTATTCTTGAAGAGACTGAACGCAAGACTCGCAATAAGTCAATCAAATTCCTCAAAGTCAAGTGGTCACACCATTCCGAATGTGAAGCTACCTGGGAACACGAGGATCACCTCCGTTCTGAGCACCCGGTGTTCTTTCAGTCCTAGATCTAGGGACGAGATCCTTTCGTAGTGGTGGAGTGTTGTAACACCCCGGATATGACTTCCCCAATTTGTACTCCAACTCTTGCCGTTTCCGGCGTTAAGTTATTTTATTTTCTTGGGTTCGGGTTTTTGTCTCCGTGTGTTGTTGTCGTTGTCATGCATCTCATATCATGTCATCATGTGCATTGCATTTGCATACGTGTTCATCTCATGCATTCGAGCATTTTCCCTGTTGTCCGTTTTGCATTCCGGCGCTTCGTTCTCCTCCGGTGGTCATTTCTAGCTTTCTTTTGTGTGTGGGGATTAAACATTTCCGGATTGGACTGAGACTTGCCAAGCGGCCTTGGTTTACTACCGGTAGACCGCCTGTCAAGTTTCGTACCATTTGGACTTCGTTTGATACTCCAACGGTTAACTGAGGGACCGAAAAGGCCTCGTGTGTGTTGCAGCCCAACACCCCTCCAATTTGGCCCAAAACCCACCAAAACCTTCTCCATCATCTAGAGTATTCGATCACGATCGCGTGGCCGAAAACCGCACCTCATTTGGACTCTCCTAGCTCCCTCTATGCCTATAAATATCTCCCCCATTCGAAATCACGGGTGAAACCCTAGTTCCCCTCCTCCTCCAGCCGCCGGACAAAATCCGGATGGCCGGACGTGTCCGCCCGATCCGCCGCCACCACTCAGCTCGCGCCACGTGGCACCGGCGCGCCCCACATCGCCGAAGCCCGCCGGGCCCAACCCCGGCCCCCGCGGCCCGCTCCGCCCCGCCTCCTCTCCGGCTCATCACGCCGCCCGCGCCGCCCCTCTCCTCCGTCTCCGGCGACCCGCGCCATCGCGGCACAGCTCGACCTCGCCGGCGACTGCGCCGCTCTGGTCACCGCCGCGCCGCGCTACCTCGTCGACGACCGCGGCCGCCTCCTCCTCACCGGCCGGCGCCGCCCCACTCCGGTGCCTCCCTCTCTCCGGCCGCCTCGCCTCCAACTCCGGCCGGCCCAAATCCGGCGACGAACCTCGGACTCCGTGCCACTACAGTACCCGCGAGATCCCGATCTGGATCTGGAAATTCCCTCTCGGTTGACTTTTTGCCCGAAACCCTAGCTCATATGCTCATGTTCATAGCATCATAACTTTGCATCCGTAGCTCCGTTTTGGGCATATAGCATATCAAAATGTTCGTCTCAGAGAGCACATCATTTCATTCCATTGCATCATTTTCATTTGGGTTCATGTTGATGCCCGAAATGCTGTTGGAAGAGTGCTACTTGAGATAATTGTCAGATCTGCTACTCCATTTAGATATTTGTCATTTTTGCCATGATTATTGTGTGCATGATATGCCCATGAGCTCTACATATGTTTTGTTAAGGGTTTTGCCATCTTTCCAGAGGTGCAACCCATGTATTTTTGTGATGTGTGTGGTGAATAGCACAAGCTTGCAAAGTGAGGCACTTGGTAATGCTGATTTCAGGGACTTAGCATTCCACTAAGTCGTTGACCTGTTTATCTCATGTTGCCATATGTTCATCTTGTTTCCTAGTGATCCGTGCCTCTTTTGAGGATGATCAGTAAGGATGTTTTGTTAATCTTGTAGTGCTCTATCCATCCATGTCTTTGTTTGCAATTATGGATCAACCTAGCTTGAGTCAATCGAGCTCTACTTTTGCTACTTCGTGAGTCTGGGCAGATTGTCTACTTGTTAGCGATTTTGCCGATGATGTTGTAGTTGATCCGTGCATGCTATGCTATTGTTCTTGCCATGTCTAGCTTGCATTTTGTGTATTCTGGATGGGTGTATGCTTAGATTGTCATGACTTGCTCCGTAGTGAGTGCATCGAGCTCGTAAACATGCCTACTTGATATCTGTTTTCAGCATGCTCCAGTTTTCACCAAGTCTGAGAACTGATTATGTTTTTGCCATGTTCACATGCTTGCAATTGTATTTTCTGATCTCTTTTGGCTCAAGGTCACTAAGGGACTTTTGTTAAGCTCTTTGAGTAGCTCCATGCCATGCTTTACTTTTCCATGTTCAGGTACTGTAGCATGTAGTTTTGTTGCTCCAAAGAGTGCTACCTGATCTGAAATTCTAGACAAGTGTTAATTTCAGTAAGTCTGGAATCTGTTTGCCATATGCATTTTTGCCATGCTTGTTTGAACCTGTTAATGGATGAATTAGCTGTAGCTCAGTGCTAGACTTTTGTTAAGCATCTTGAGTGCATCACTATCATGTATTTTGTTGCCATGTTTGGGTGCTGTAGCATGTTCATCTTGTTGCGTTTAGATGGCTACTTACTGTAAATCGCAGACCGGTGTCATATTTGAATTGCTTGCCATTTCCAAACCGTAACTCCGATTCCGGCGTTCTTTATATCGTTTTCAAGCGATTTCATCTCATCTTTCCAGTGGAACACTTGGCTTTCCAAGTTGAGGCCAGGTTCATGCATCCCTTGTCAAATCTTGCATATGCATCCCGCATCGCATCCCGCATAGCATACCATCCTTGCATCATATTGTTTGATTCTTGCACGTGGGTGATTGTGCTCCGTTTGCTTGTTTGTCTTGTTTGGGTAGAGCCGGGAGACGAGTTCGCTAACGAGGAGTCCGTTGAGTTTGCTTTCGAGGACCCAGTCAACTCTGACAACTGTGCAGGCAAGATGATCATATCCTCGAAATCACTACCGTCTTTGCTATGCCAATGCTACGATGCATACCACTTGCTTTCAAGCCTCCCAAATTTCCATGTCAAACCTCTAACCCACCATGTCCTAGCAAACCGTTGATTGGCTATGTTACCGCTTTGCTCAGCCCCTCTTATAGCGTTGCTAGTTGCAGGTGAAGATTGGAGGCCGTTCCTTGTTGAAACATTTATTTACTTGTTGGGATATCATTATATTGTCTTGTTATCTTAATGTATCTATATACTTGGTAAAGGGTGGAAGGCTCGGCCTCTCGCCTAGTGTTTTGTTCCACTCTTGCCGCCCTAGTTTCCGTCATATCGGTGTTATGTTCCCGGATTTTGCGTTCCTTACGCGGTTGGGTTATAATGGGAACCCCTTGATAGTTCGCCTTGATTAAAGCTTTTCAAGCAATGCCCAACCTTGGTTTTACCATTTGCCACCCAGCCTCTTTTTCCCTTGGGTTTTTGGAGCCCGAGGGTCATCTTATTTTAGCCCCCCCGGGCCAGTGCTCCTCTGAGTGTTGGTCCAACCGAGCGATGTCCGGGGCTACCAGGGGCAACTCTGGGCTGGCCTACCCGACGTCTTGCTCATCCGGTGTGCCCTGAGAACGAGATATGTGTAGCTCCTATCGGGATTTGTCGGCACATTTGGGCGGTGTTGCTGGTCTTGTTTTAACCTGTCGAAGTTTCTTGAAGAACCGAGGTACCGAGTCTGATCGGAACGTCTCGGGAGGAGGTCTATTCCTTCGTTGACCGTGAGAGCTTGTCATGGGCTAAGTTGGGACTCCCCTGCAGGGATTTGAACTTTCGAAAGCCGTGCCCGCAGTTATGGGAAGATGGGAATTTGTTAATGTCCGGTTGTAGATAACTTGAACCTTAACTTAATTAAAATGAATCAACTGAGTGTGTTACCGTGATGGCCTCTTCTCGGCGGAGTCCGGGAAGTGGACACGGTGTTGGAGTAATGCTTGCGCAGGTTGCTCTCTAGTTTCTCGCTCGCGCTTTGCCTCCTCTTCTCGCTCTCTTTTGCGAACAGGATAGCCACCACATATGCTAGTCGCTTGCTGCAGCTCCACTTATTGTTTACCTTGCCTTACCTATAAGCTTAAATAGTCTTGATCGCGAGGGTGCAAGATTGCTGAGTCCCTGTGGCTCACAGATTACTATTACACCAGATGCAGGGCCTGATGATTCCGTTCCAGGTGACGCGCTTGAGCTCAAGTGGGAGTTCGACGAGGACTATCAATGTTACTATGTCTCTTTTCCTGATGATCAGTAGTGGTGCCCAGTTGGGGGTGATCGGGACCGTGTCGCATGTTGGGTTATCTTTTATTTTGGTGCCGTAGTCGGGCCATGAGTGTTTGAATGATGTAATGTTACTTATGTACTTGATTGACGTGGCGAGTGTAAGCCAACTATGTTATCTCCCCTTTTATTAATTATATTACATGGGATGTTTGTGAAGATTGCCTAACTTGCGACATATGCCTTCAATGCGATTATGCCTCTAAGTCGTGCCTCGACACGTGGGAGATATAGTCGCATCGAGGGTGTTACAAATACCTGGTCCGGACACCCATTGTATGGGTTTTCTCCGGCTTGAAGTCATATTCGGCTCTGCCGATAACTTCCGCCGCGAAAAGCTGACCTTCCATATCGTCCCGTTCTCAAGTCGCTATCAAGCACTACTGGGACGCGAAGCTTTCGCTCGCTTTAACGCAATACCGCATTATGCATCTCTTACGCTTAAGATGCCCGGTCCACGAGGCATCATCTCTTTGAAGGGGAAGCACTAAAGTGCGCCTCCCCAAGCGGAGGACTGTGCGGCCGCTTTGACAGCCCCACAGCAAAATGGCCTCACCGGCCAGAAAACTTCGAAATAGGTCATTCAAGACCACGAACGCGGATAGACGAGTTCGGTGCAAAATCATCATTGATGTAGGCCTAGTGGCCATATACCCCTGCACTAGGGGCTCCATGCATATACAATAAGAGACAATAAAGCTCAATCTTATATATTTTACTTTATACTTTGTTTATTTTAAACTTTTGTTCGGCACGACCCGTTTTTCAACTCAGTTTCTCTCTTTTACAGATGAACATCGTCCGGTGCCCGTCCAGGATACGGCACAACGGAGACACATGCGTAGACGTGCAGTAGGGACCCGTCCTAAAGGATTCTTTTTAGATTAAGACCCTGCGTAAACCTTTTTTACTGTCTCTTGTTGCTACACATCCCCTGGTTTTTTCTGATATAACCAAGGAGGAGGCTGGCGTCTTGGCATGTGGCCACGTCAGAATTTTTGCATGTACCTGGACACTAGGGGCTTTTTTAATAAAGAGTGTTGTTTCGCCCGCACTCATAAAGACCGGACACCTTAGGGAGTGTTCGCCGTCGCGAGTTTTGGCATTATATGCATCGGCTCCGAATCATGTCTTTGGTCAAATGTTGGGTTGCCCGGCTCCTGAGTTCGGCTACCTTACGTTCCGCTCTATCGGCTAAGGTAGCACCAGGAGAACTACTGCGATTGTGCCCCAGTTCGGCCGGGCGAGCACCTCAGTAGAGAAAGCCGAAAACTGACTATCATGATGTAGCGTGAGACTGGTCATCCACTCGATGACCTATCGGAATCTATCGGATTCCTCTGCTTTAATGAAGGGCCGCTTCCCGGTCAGGCACATACGCGCCCCGAACTCGGGCGAGCGCAGTCGCCACCAAGGGGCTACCTAAATAGTCTCATTGTCAAGCTCCTATGGCTAAGTGGAAGTGTTAAAGCATTATAGTCCGGTTGCCTGGCCTGCTGCGCTATCACCTCCTTTGTAAGACCAAGACGTTGGGTTAAGTGTGAAAATGTGTCTTCTGCAAGCACCCCCGCACTATGTGCATGGGGGCTGAAGCCAACGACTGCCATCTTTCAGATTTTGTATATATATATATATATATATATATATATATATATATATATATATATATATATATATATATATATCTTAAAACGGCCGCACAGGAGGTGTTCCCAATACTTGAAGGCACAAGTATAAAAAGGCCACTACAGCTTATCAAAATATTACTTTATAATTACATATGCTATCATAACATAGCATCTTTCGAGCACTGCATCTCTATTACACGAGCGCCTTCAAGGACTTCCTGAAAATAGTGCTCGGAGGGTACTCGGCTTTTGTCCGAATCTCGGGACGCAACAATGGTGGTCTCCATCTCTGCCCAGTATGTCTTGACATGGGCAAGAGCCATCCTTGCGCCCTCTATGCATGCTGACCTCTTCATTGCATTAATATGCGGCACCGCATCAAGGAATTGCTGCACCAAGCTGAAATAACTCTTCGGCTCCGATCTCCCCGGCCACAGATGACCCATGACGTACTTCATGGCGAGTCCGGACAACCTATTCAGTTCGGCCCATTGAGCCAAACGATCGTCCACTGCCAGCGGACGCTCTGGATTGTGAAACTGCGACCAGAAAAGCTTTTCCACTTCGCGATCTTTCTGATCTTGAAAGTGTTCGGTCGCATCAGCAGCACTCACTGCCAAATCCAGATAGGTATCCTCCACACTCCACATCCGGTCCAACGGAGCAAACTTCGGATCACAAAATTTCCTTCGCAGCATAAAGGGCTTTCCAGCCGCAATCTGTTCGGCCTGACGCAGCTCCTCCTTTGCAGCTCTCATCATAGAGCGCGCATCCTTGGCATTGGCAACGGCCTTCTCTAAGTCCGTCTGTTTCGCCTGGTCTTCTTTCTCAAGAAGTCTGCAACGGTCTGCAGCACTCTTTAACTTTTCGGCCATCTCGGCCATCTCTTCCTTGCTTCGGCAATGAGCAGCCTGTTCGGCTCTCAGCTCTTCAAGGGCTTTCTTGGCAGCCGCATCACTTTCTCTGGCTTGTTCTTTAGCTCGGGCAAGTTCTGCCCTAAGACTCTCCACGGCGGCTGCACTATCTGCGTCAAGCACACACATCGTAAGACACTGGCATAAAAATCTTCTTACCTTATGCCGCCCGAGGAATTACATACCTTGAGCCTCATCAAGCCGCTTGTTGACAAGCGCGATGTCGGCATCTGCCACGTCTAGTTGCCGCTTTAGTTTGGCAAAATCATCAGTTCGGCTCGATTCCGGACACCCTGCCGCCTACATTCAAAGGCGACATCTTAGACCTGGGATTATGATCCTCCGCGTGCCGTCATTTCTTGACGACACGCAGAGTCTCAGGGGCTACTATCTACACAGGGCGCATCTTATTCATGCGCAACTGACAAAAGTGTACATTATCTAATGTACCTCAAAACCCGTCAATAAACTTTTGACGGCCTCATGCAATCCGCTCTCTGCGGATGAGATCCTTTCAATCACCATGCCCATCAATGCACGGTGCTCCTCCGAGATAGAAGCTCGCCCCAACAGAATCTTTAGCTCCTCCGGCCGAGCACTAGACGGTGCCAGAATTGTCCCACGACCTCTTTCGAAGGCCGGACGCGGAGAACCTCGGGGGGCCACATAGCTATCTTCCGCCCCTGCCGGATTCGGAGAAACCCTCCGCGACGACACCTCAGGGTCGCCCGCCTCGCTAGGCGGCACGGCAGGGGGAGGCGTCCCGCTCTCCATCATCTTCGAAAGGAGATCCCCCGAAGACGAGCTCTGCTGAGAAGGGCTGAGGTCCGAGCTACAAGGTAAAAATTCAGTTAATCTTCTCAGATCTAAATCAAGGATTTCCCTCATCCCTCAAAAGGAAAATCTTTCTCTACTTACGGCTCGCTGGAGGGCTGATCCCCTTGAGGGCGTAGTCCGGCCGAGGAACTCCCCGGCGTCGGACCCTCTGACGAGGATTTTTCCCCCCGCTTCGAGGCCATGGTTTCCGGGTCGTCAGAGGCGGCTCTCTTCTTCCCCTTAGGAGAGGAATTGTCGGTTCCTCCCTTCGGAGCAGCCTCCTTTGAGGAGGCCATAGTTTCCTTGTCCTCCCCCTTGCTTCCCTCCAAAGGCATTATCTCCAGCATCCTGACCAGCACGGGATCCGGCCTGGTTTCGGGAAGGGGAGCCGGACACCTGATCAGCTTTGCCTTCGCTATCCACTCATGTTTAAAAGGACGGCTCTTTTAGGGGCGAGTTTATGACAATTATACGGATAGAAGGTCCGGGCACAAGGTTGCTTACTTGAGTATCCGGGCGATTGCAGCTTAGGCCTGCGTCCTCGGTTAAATACAGACACATCTCTCATGATCTGAAGAACAGTTTATACATCTCCGCGGGCGTTTCGCCCATGAAATTCTGGAGAGCTCGCGGTCCCTCTGGATTAAACTCCCACAGGCGAAGGGAGCGACGTTTGCTGGGCAATATTCGGCGAATCAGCATGACCTGCGTCATCTTGACCAGGCTGAGGTCTCCTTCCAAGAGATCCTTAATGCGGCCATGTAACAAGGGCACGTCTCTGGGCAAACCCCAATCTAACCCTCTGTTAACCCATGACGCTAGCCGTGGTGGGGGACCCGAGTGAAAGGCGGGAAGCGCCACCCACTTGGTGCTCCGGGGAGTGGTGATATAAAACCACTCTCGTTGCCACAAGCCTAGCTCCTCTTGAAAAGAGCCCTCGGGCCATGGAGCATCAGCATTTTTGCTTATAACAGTGCCTCCGCACTCTGCGTGCCGTCCCTTGATCATCTTCGGCTCCACTTTGAAAGTCTTGAGCCATAATCCGAAGTGAGGGGTAACACAGAGGAACGCTTCGCATACAACGATAAACGAGGAGATATGGAGGATGGACTCTGGAGCTAAGTCGTGAAATTCCAGCCCGTAATAAAACAGCAGTCCCCTCACAAAGGGATCCATCGGGAAGCCTAACCCCCGAAGGAAGTGAGACACGAACACTACGCTCTCACCGGGCTGGGGACTGGGGATAGCCTGCCTTTGAGCAGGCAACCTGTGCGAAATTTCGGCGGTCAAGAACTTAGCCTCTCTCAACTTTAGCACATCCCCCTCCGTGACGGAGGAGGGCATCCATCGGCCTTGAAGGTCGGAACCGGACATTGTCGAAGGTCTGAGGTGCCCCGAATCTGGAGCCTAGGGTGTTGGAACTCGAGGCGACGGGCGAACTCGTTTTGGGATTGGAGAAAAGGAGTAAGGCCCTGGTCTCTTTATAAGAGGTTGAATACCAGGAGCCCTCCCCGTAACCGTTTGGGACTCGCCTTTAATCGAGAAAACATGCTAACGGGCACGATTGGGTTACCCACGTCCGTATTGATGAGAATCCCGTGAAAGGGGGGCACACGATCTCTGCTTTGACAAGACGTGCCAAGGAAACTGCCTCGCAAAACACGCTGAGGTGGAAAAGTGAAATCGATTCAAGTAAAGGACTTGGCTGTAGTGTGATGACGCACTGCGGGATTCGTCAGCAGATTTGATTTGTGTTAATATTATTCTCTCTATGGCAATATGTGGAGGATTATTTTGCAGAGCTAGACACAACTCTTGGTGTTTACAATCTTCTATGAAGGACTTGGAGGAGGAACCCGCCTTGCAATGCCGAAGACAATTTGCGCGTCGGACTCGTCGTCATTGAAGCCTAGTTCAGGGGCTACTGAGGGAGTCCTGGATTAGGGGGTGTTCGGGTAGCCGGACTATACCTTCAGCCGGACTCCTGGACTATGAAGATACAAGATTAAAGACTTCGTCCCGTGTCCGGATGGGACTTTCCTTGGCGTGGAAGGCAAGCTTGGTGATGCGGATATTCAAGATCTCCTACCATTGTAACCGACTCTATGTAACCCTAACCCTACCCGGTGTCTATATAAACCGGAGGGTTGTAGTCCGTAGGCAATCAACTCCATATACAACAATCATACCATAGGCTAGCTTCTAGGGTTTAGCCTCCTTGATCTCGTGGTAGATCTACTCTTGTACTACCCATATCATCAATATTAATCAAGCAGGACGTAGGGTTTTACCTCCATCAAGAGGGCCCGAACCTGGGTAAAACATCATGTTCCCTGCCTCCTGTTACCATCCGGCCTAGACGCACAGTTCGGGACCCCCTACCCGAGATCCTCCGGTTTTGACACCGACAACTCTACATGTAACCCGCCCCTCCAACATATATAAGGAGGGGCAGGGCTCCCCAAAAGGGACAAGATTCACAAGTTCCACAAGTTGGACAAGTTAGGTTTAGACAATACCTCTCGAGATAGAGCACTCTTGTAACCGTGATCATCATCATCAATATCAATGAAGCAGGATGTAGGCTTTTACCTCCACCGTGAGGGGCCGAACCTGGGTAAAACATCGCGTCTCTCGTCCCGCTCAACCCCTCTCAAGCTACCACATAAATGCGTTGTCCTCGTGACTAAGTCCTGACACTAAGGACATCTGTCGTGACAATTCCACGACACTTCTTCATCTGCCAACTTTCTGCATCAGGCTCTGATCTTTTTGGCTTGAAGTTCTACGCTCCATGGATAATGCAGCTGATTAAACTCCACTCCGCTATCTCATATCAGCCATCTGCTCGCAATCATCGGATCTTTCTGCCTGATGTGGATATGTCTGTTGAAGCCATTTGTCCTGAGCCTGCCAAGGAACCTCTTAGTCTTCAGAATGCGGAGCATCAAAGTTTTTCTCAGAACATTGAAGGAGTTGAAGCAGTCACTCGTGTTTATCCTTTGGCTGGAACTACACGTGCACCACATCCTGCCCTTACTGAAGCCACCGATAGCACAATTGCCCAACGACCCAAGAAGCGCACTCATGTTCTCAATGACCGAGAGCTTCTGGTGGCTCTTCATCAGAAACAGGATAGGCATCATGACTGGCTGAAGCGCCAAATGCAAAGTTTCTTGGTGGATGTCAACCGCATCCGCAATCTTGCCACCAAGAATGCCTTTGTTGCACATGAAACCTCTCGACGCACATGGAAAGGTCTGATGTTTATGTGCTCTGAAGATGATCTTCAAGAGGATGGCTTCTCTGAACGGTTCAAGTTTGACTCCACACCTCCTTGAAGGGCAGTGCTGCGATGAACTCCATCTCTTGAAGACTCTGAGTTCTCTTCCTCTGCGGCACTTCTTTTTCCCCCATACCCTATTGTTGCGACCAGATGATGGATCCCAGGAGCCAGACGACGCCACTGATGACTACTACTACCCGGAGGATGCCTACTACTACGTGAAGACTGCACACGACTAGGAGTAGTTAGGAGGCTCCCAGGCAAGAGGCCTTTCCTTTTCGATCGTTGCTGCTTTTGTGCTAGCCTTCTTAAGGCAACCTTGTTTAACTCATGTCTGGACTCAGATATTGTTGCTTCCGCTGACTCTTGTGTATTCGAGCCCTCGAGGCCCCTGGCTTGTAATATAAAGCTTGTGATATTTTGATTTGTGTCTAGAGTTGTGTTGTGATATCTTCCCGTGAGTCCTTGATCTTGATCGTACATATTTGCGTGTATGATTAGTGTACGATTGAATCAGGGCATCACAAGTTGGTATCAGAGCCGACTGCCTATAGGTAGCCCCCTTTCCAACTCCTTGGACGAAGTCGAGTCTAGTCACTACAAAAACTTTTACTAACATGGCTGTGTGGCTTACGGGCCCACGTCGCCATTGGGTGGTATTAGTATCTTCTATTCCTCGTCTATACTCTGGGACTCTAATCTCTCTTCCATTCGGGTTAAATGGTTTTACTAACTTGAACATTAGGATCTCGTGATCACAT
Organism: Triticum aestivum; assembly: GCF_018294505.1. NCBI lineage: Eukaryota > Viridiplantae > Streptophyta > Magnoliopsida > Poales > Poaceae > Triticum > Triticum aestivum. The sequence continues at coordinate 601,543,055 of NC_057809.1, forward strand.
CCGCCCGGAGAGCCCCTTATTTCAGATGATTGCCTGCTGCATTAGAAGATTCCGAAGATACTCTACGATATTCTCTCGAGACTTTGTGCCTATTGCCTTTGCAATTCCCTACACCGATATATCCTTATGGATAACTACATACACTTGTCATTCATACAATCATTCCTTGTTACTCTTGTTATTACAAGATGCCCTGAACTGCTCTCCTTTTCCGAGAATCCTTTGAGCTTACTGCCTTGCAGTTCCTTGTCATCTGAATACCCCTACGCATAACTTTGTGCACCTATCGAGTATCCACTCATCCTCAGTTGATTCTTGTAATTCACAAAAGTCTTCGTAATACCATTCGTTCTTGTGAAAATCCTCAACAGCCTATTGTTCTTGAATTTCCTGCTTGCTTGCATTATGGTTAATACCATAAGTCCAGTAATCTTATTGTCAGCCTTTGTCATTATCATTTTGAGTCAGTTGATACAATATGTTGCAAATGCTCGCAACCCTCAATCAGGTCCTAGAATTCATCCTTTCGGCTCAGACGTCATTTTAACATGTGCTGAATCTCGATCAATCAAATCGCCATCGATTGTACCCCTAAGGCTATTCTACCTATCCATCCCTAATCAGAGCATTGCTTCTGATCCCTTGTCATGGAATTCATAATTCCTTTGCAATTGAGCTTGAGTTAGTCAATTGTTTCTATAATCTGATCTCCTTGCATTCTTTCTTCCTTTGGTTGAATATTGATGCTCACATCAGATCTCTTGTGGACCACCAGACCCCCTTTTTCGGATTTTATCCGACAACGTCCTTCATATTCAATAAGCTTGTGAGCCTTTCCTCGGATACATAATGCTTTTGGTAAATTGTATCCTCCACTTTCTCAAGCATGCTCTACCACCGAGCTTGTGTTATTTATTCTTGGAATTTATGATATATGTTCCTAAGATACCCCGATGGGTTGAACCTATGCCTTCCCTAATCTGTGTGAACTTGAAAGTTATGCGGGTTATACTCTACTGGCTTTTCGTCAGATAAAATTTCAATATACAGCTTCATCAAGAGCGAGAAATAAAATGAAAGGTTAAGCATTATAGAAGTGGGAGTCGACCCTGAACCTTGTGTTCATGCCCACGGACACGGTGTGGGACTTATCATGAAAGCTTCTTGCCAGGATATTTAATCATTTGAATAATCTTCCGGTATCATAAATTGGATCCCTTGCAGTTATGGTCCTGACCATATTTCCTCCTTGATCCCATTTACTGGGTAAGTTAAATTACTTATCCTCTACAACTCATTTCCCCCGTCCAACCTCTACTCTGAATTACCTTCTGGCATTGCACCTAGTACTTGATACTGGGAAGCTTTATGCCCCATCACATCATTCCTAGCCTGATCGCCTATATTTTTATCTTGTGAACTTGTTAACTGTGCTACCTGGTCCTTATGCCCGGAGCAACTTCCGACGACGAGCTAAGATTACGTCGATCTTCCTCTTCTTATCATTTCACCTCGAATAACAAGCTTGACTTTGAGCTTGTGTCGAATCCATGGTTCTCATAGCCTTTCACTCCACCCTTCCTTTTCTACTCGGTGGCATCTTCTTAGAGTCTCTCGACAAAATTTGTCTTGACCACCGTCAACACTTTGGCTTCTTCAGAGATGCCAATTGAATTCATGGCTAGAAATACCATCTTTGCCTCTCGATGATTTGTGTCAGCATCAAAAACATTCTTATCTTCCCCCCAACACAAACTTGATCATATTGATTTTGGGAATACATCATTTTTTGACATGTCGATGGATTTCTACTGAGCCCGTCGGCCACACCCTCATCTTTCCCTGCTAAAATTGTATGACTTATTTTCTAAGTTGTTTCCGATGGATCCTTGGTGTATCCAAAGTCTGACCTTTGTTTGAAACCAAGTCAATGCTATCTCGAAGCATGTTTGTGGTAATCCAATCTCCAATAAGAACATTTGAAGCACGATACTAAATCTTCTTTATCAATTATCCAAACACCGTTGTATGGGTAATGTCATGAAATTTCTTTCCCCTTACCTAAATAGTTTTATACTTCTATCCTGTCGTGGATACCAGGGAAGGATATACCCCTGAAATATGTGTTTAAACACATTTTCCTTTCCATTGTTCTGTTTAGTCTGACAATTACTATTTCCTTTCCATTGGTTTCTTTAAACCTTATTGTGATCTATATTATATAAGCAGTAATATTTCCCTGCTTATATCAACACCTCATTGTATCTCTTTCTCAGTAAGACCCTGTTACTACTGTTGATGGCATTTCGGTAGCCACCGATGGACGAGAACTTTGCCTAATGGCCCGCCTCGTTCAACGAGCAGGAAAATGGTTCTCTTTGTCCCTCGCCCTTGGTACCGACGTTGTTGCCGACATAACTAACAGGCTGCCCTCTGACATGCCTTGCTATCATGACCGTGCAAAATACTAGCGCCCTTTCTACTTTTAACCCACATGGTGGGCCCATAACCCACAGTTCCACAGGATCGAAACCTGACTCTCCTGTACCCCCTGTTTCTAAGGTTATTCCTTGCACTTGGCTTCTTATCATGTCACGAGCCACCTTCCGAGAGATGATCTATTCCCTATGATCTGAACCCCCCTTTCTCACACTCTGTTCAAGTATCAATCGTTGTTCATTCAGTTGAATCCTCCTATTGTACCTTCATACCTTGCTCTCGATGTTTTATTAAGTTTCAACTCGAGAGATACTTCTGCCTCATTCCCTGAATTGTTCACCAGATAATTAACCCTATAAGGGTCATTTCTCCCGAAGTTACTCTTTACTTCCCCACTTAAATCTCGGGACGAGATTTCTTCCAGTGGAGGAGACTTGTAACACCCCCAGTATCATGCTACAGTAACCTATGTGTTTAAGCTAATCATTTTTCCAAACAATGCTTAATCACCTTTGTTCAATACCCCATTTGAAATTCCAGTCAATTCAAATTCAAGTGAAGTTTGAAGTTGCTCAAAAGTTGCTGGAAAAATGTTCATCATGTGCCAAAAAATTCCATAACAATTATTTGTTACGGAACACAACATCACTTTTGTGCAAACATGAGCATTAGCAATTATAACAGCACCAATTCAGCATTTTTAAATGCTATCCTAATTATGAAAAATACCAAAAGAATTCTTCTAGTCTCCAAAATATTTGTGGCACGGTCTAAGACCACCAGGGAATAAAAGGGGCACTTCCCATATTTTTCCCAAGTAAATAGCATGCTTAACTTTTTCTTACCCATCTTTGTTTATTAAATAAAAAGAAAAATAGGATAAGAAAGAAAAAAGGGCCGAACTGCACTGTGCACTTAGGCCTGCTAACTACAGTGAGGCCCAGCCCACCTACCCCCTCTCCTTCCTCCTCTCTTCACAGAGGGGAGGTGGACGACAACCAGCCGCCCGTGGCCGCGATGACCACACGCCGACCATCCCGCGCCTCCCCATCGTCTCCCCCGGCGGATAAGGCCACCCGCCCTTGCCAAACCCTAGCCAGACCCAGATCCGCCTACTCCCCCTCGCTCGTTCCCCTCTCCCTCACACTCTCGTTCATCCCGAGCGCCACCGTCGCCGTGCGCCGGTCGGGCCCGCGGCCACTGGGTCCCTCTGAGCCCGCCGATCTGTCCGGAAGATCCAGCAACGTCGACCCCTTCGTCCAGCACCGTTGGATCAAGTCAGGGAGCAGCACAGCAACGCCGGTGACCCGATCCCCTTCTCCGGCCATCGCGACGCCGCCGCCTCGATTCGCTGCATCGAGTCCTCCCCGAGCACGCTGCCGCCCCCCTACAGCCTCTCCGTGAGCATCTTCCTCTCCTTCCCCTCTCCATTCGCCCTCGCGCGCCTCCTAGCTAGCTCGCCCGCCGTCGCCCGAGCGCGTTGCCGCCGATGAGCTTGGCGCCATGGCCATGGGCGCCTTCACATGAGGCCGAGCGTCGCATCGTGCTCCTGGGGTTCCCAGGGGCCCAACGCGCGCGTCTGTTGCTCTCGCCGAGCCCCGTAGCCCGATCCCCGCCAACGCCTGTTCCGACCGTCCGCCCCGCTCGACGCCATTGTTGTTGCAACCCACCCCCGCTCGAGCTTAGGTCGCAGTAGGATGCGCCGCTTCTCCCGCGTCCGAACAAGCCTAGCCGCGCCCGATTTGAGCCACCGTAGCACCGTTTCCGTCGAGCACCCGTATGTGCCGCCGCCTCTGCTCATCGCCGGCGATGATTCCGGCCGAGTCCGGCCATACCACCACCACCACTCGACGCGGCATCGTTTGGCCGTTCGAATGGACCAAGTCGCGCGCCGAACGGCGCCATGTAGCAAAATCCCGACGAGGCCTGGGTGCCCCCGCCGCGTTCTAGCGTCACCGACGGCGAAACGCGGGCCGCCGCCTACGTGGTTGTCCTGGGGCCACCCCAGTGCCACTGTCAGTGGGCCCCATGGGCCCCAGTTGACTGGGTTGACCCAGTCAACTGCTGACTGGGCAGCCCCGGTCCCTGACAAGCAGGCCCCACCGCACAATTAAGTTAATTAAAACTAATTAGTTTAGCTAACTAGTTTATGACAGGTGGGGTCCAGTAGCTAATTAACCTAGGTTTGTTAGTTTAATGCATTGTTAGACTAACAGAGGTTGACATGTGGGTCCCACTGGACCCACAGGTCAGGTTTGACCTGGTCAGCCGTCTGTTGACCTGCTGATGTCACTGTGACATCATGCTCGCGTCATATATCATTTTCTGTAAATAAAATAAATCCAGAAGATAAGAAAATCTTTAGAAATTCATAGAAAATAATCCGTAACTCCGATGAAAATGTTTTCTATATGAAAGTTGCTCAGAAAAATCCAACGAATCCAAATGCGCGGTCCATTCACCTGTCACATGCCCTTAGCATGCTGAACATGGAACCGTCCCCTCTCTTTCATCTGTCTGGAATCCGCCTAACACCGGGAATTCATACTCGGATGTTTATCCCCTTCGTCTGCAACGTGTAGTACTACGTTAGGGAAACCCTAGCTCTGCCCATCGTCATGTTATGCCTTGTGATGCATTGTTTGCTCTGTATTTACTTTTTCTTCCCCCTCTTCTCTCCGGTAGACCCCGAGACCGATGATGCCGCTGTGATCGACTACGTCACCAACGACCCCTCCTTCTTGTCTGAGCAACTAGGCAAGCAAACCCCCCTTGAGCATTCTGATATCGCCCATTTCTTTCCCTCTCATGCTTGCATTAGAACTGCTACTGCTTTCTGTATGATCCTACTCTGATGCATAGCCTGTTGTTGTTTCTTGTTTTCATACCTTACCTGCTTATCCTAAACTGCTTAGTATAGGTTGGTTAGTGATCCATCAGTGACCCCCACCTTGTCCAAGTTGCCTTGCTTTATGTTCGATGACTCGATCAACGTGATCGACGTCCAGGCCCCAACACCGCACATCACTTTCCTCTTAGTTGCTCGACACTACTGGGTTACTATCGAGTGCCGAGGGTGAGACATCTTCAGCACTTATGTTGTTAACCTATAGTGTAGCTATTCGGTCATGGTCATCGAGGGTGATTTCCTCCTTAACCACTTCCGATACGGCTCAGTCGTGCAACCCCTCAAGTGTGAACCTCGAGGGTGGATCCTCTTACGTTCACCTTGATGATTACATCGAGTTGAATTCACCGGGGGTGATTCCTCGGATTTTCCCCTTGATGTTTGGACACACAGATACTTGGACTTTACCCTTGTTACTTGGAAAGACGGTCGACCCTGAGGGGTACCCGCGCGAGCTTAATAGCGAGTGATGTGGAGACGGGTTGACCTGGTAGGTGCCTGCGAGATACTTACGAGGCGTGGCCGAGCATTCTTAGCCCTTGTCACAAGTACTCGAGACGGGGCGACGGGGTCACATCGATCATGAGTCTCTGCTCGTTACCACGCGTTCCTAATCCACTACAATTTGGATATTTGATCCGAGGGGCCTCTGGCCTAATAGCACTAACCATCACGTGGGCATAGTATGGGCGTTCTGCGTCGTATACATCAGCCGAAGCTTAATAGACGTCAGCGACTGAGCGGTGCGCGGCAAGTTGGACTGCGTAAGCTCCTACCTTGTTGAAGGAGGTAGCTAGGTCTGCTCACCGGCCGCGTACACAACATGCAGGAGTTCCCGAGGAGATGGCCCATGACCCCTGGGGGCATAGGTTTAGTCTGGCGTGCTGGCCTCTCTATTAAGCCTAGGTCGGGTTGCGGCGTATTGTTTGGCCGAGGCCGGGCATGACCCAGGAAAGTGTGTCCGGCTGGAGTTAATCGAGCGTGGTGGGTAAGTTGGTGCACCCCTGCAGGGAAGAAAACATCTATCGATGGCCTGTCCTACAATAACAGACACTTGGAGTTGTATCCCAATCGATACAACTAGAACTGGATACTTGAGGTGAGAAATGAATGGATTGTGATGAGAAACGGATGGTGATGAGAATTGGATTGTGATGATAACTGGATAGTATGGCTCTGGGATTGCTTTCTCGCAGGGAGTCGAGAAAGGATCTCTGGCCAAGGTTGATAACACTTCTACTACTTTACTTTATGCTACTCTACTCCCTCCTGTTGCTGCAAGATGGTGGTTTCCAGAAGATGCTAGTCTTCGATAGGCTAGGCTTTCCCCTTCCCTTCCGGCATTCTGCAGTTTAGTCCACAGATACAACCCATTCCTTTGATACAGATGCATACTTAGTTTAGATCTGATGTAAGTCTTGCGAGTACTTTGGATGAGTACTCACGGTTGCTTTGCTACTTCTTTTTCCCCCATACCCGATTGTTGCGACCAGATGACGGATCCCAGGAGCCAGACGACACCACTGATGACTACTACTATCCGGAGGATGCCTACTACTACGTGAAGACTGCAGACGACTAGGAGTAGTTAGGAGGCTCCCAGGCAGGAGGCCTTGCCTTTTCAATCGTTGCTGCTTTTGTGCTAGCCTTCTTAAGGCAACCTTGTTTAACTCATGTCTGTACTCAGATATTGTTGCTTCCACTGACTTTTGTGTATTCGAGCCCTCGAGGCCCCTGGCTTGTAATATAAAGCTTGTGATATTTTGATTTGTGTCTAGAGTTGTGTTGTGATATCTTCCCGTGAGTCCTTGATCTTGATCGTACACATTTGCGTGTATGATTAGTGTACGATTGAATCGAGGGCGTCACACCACCAAACGATCAGATACGGAGCCAAAACCCTAATTCCACCGCCGTAACTTTCTGTATCTACGAGATCCCATCTTGGGGCCTGTTTCGGAGCTCCACCGGAGGGGGCATCGATCACGGAGGGCTTCTACATCAACACCATAGCCCCTCCGATGAAGTGTGAGTAGTTCACCTCAGACCTACGGGTCCATAGTTAGTAGCTAGATGGCTTCTTCTCTCTTTTTGGATCTCAATACAATGTTCTCCCCCTCTCTTGTGGAGAACTATTCGATGTAATCTTCTTTTTGCGGTGTGTTTGTTGAGACCGATGAATTCTTTTATGTATGATTGGTTATCTTTGCAAGTCTCTTCGAATTATCAGTTTGGTTTGGCCTACTAGATCGATCTTTCTTGCAATGGGAGATGTGCTTAGCTTTGGGTTCAATCTTGCAGTGTCCTTTCCCAGTGACAGTAGGGGCACCAAGGCACGTATTGTATTGTTGCGATCGAGGATAATAAGATGGGGTTTTCATCATATTGCATGACTTTATCCCTCTACATCTTGTCATCTTGCTTAAGGCATTACTCTGTTTTCATTAACTTAATACTCTAGATGCATGCTGGATAGCGGTCGATGAGTGGAGTAATAGTAGTAGATGCAGGCAGGAGTCGGTCTACTTGTCTCGGACGTGATGCCTATATACATGATCATACCTAGATATTCTCATAACTATGCTCAATTCTGCCAATTTCTCAACAGTAATTTGTTCACCCACCATAGAATACTTATGCTCTCGAGAGAAGCCACTAGTGAATCATATGGCCCCCGGGTCTATCTTCATCATATTAGTCTCCTACTACTTAGTTATTTCCTTTCCTTTTTTACTTTGCTTTTATTTTACTTTGCATCTTTATCACAAAATACCAAAAATATTATCTTATCATATCTATGAGATCTCACTCTCGTAAGTGGCCGTGTAGGGATTGACAACCCCTTATCGCGTTGGTTGCGAGGATTTATTTGTTTTGTGCAGGTACGAGGGTCTGGCGCATAGCCTCCTACTGGATTGATACCTTGGTTCTCAAAAATGGAGGGAAATACTTACGCTACTTTGCTGCATCATCCCTTCCTCTTCGGGGAAAACCAACGTAGTGCTCAAGAGGTAGCAACAAGGATTTCTGGCGCCGTTGCCGGGGAGGTCTACGTAAAAGTCAATATACCAAGTACCCATCATATACCCTTATCTCCCGCATTAAATTATTTGCCATTTGCCTCTCATTTTCCTCTCCCCCACTTCACCCTTGCCGTTTTATTCGCCCTCTCTCTCTATCCTCCCTCTCTTTCTCTATTTCCCTCTTTTTGCCCGCTTGCTTTTTGTTTGCTTGTGTGTTAGTTTGCTTGTTTGTCACGATAGCTCAAGATAACACTAAATTGTGTGACTTCACCAATACCAACAACAATGATTTTATTAGTACTCCGATTGCTCCTCTTACCGATGCTGAATCTTGTGAAATTAATACTGCTTTGCTTAATCTTTTCATGAAAGATCCGTTTTCCGGCCTTCCTAGTGAAGATGCCGCTACCCATCTAAATAGCTTCGTTGATTTGTGTGATATGCAAAAGAATAAAGATGTGGATAATGATATTTTTAAATTGAAGCTATTTCCTTTTTCGCTTAGAGATCATGCTAAAGCTTGGTTTTCGTCTTTGCATAAAAATAGTATTGATTCATGGAACAAGTGCAAAGATGCTTTTATCTCTAAGTATTTTCCTCCCGCTAAGATCATCTCTCTTAGAAACGATATTATGAATTTTAAGCAACTTGATCATGAACATGTTTCACAAGCTTGGGAGAGAATGAAACTAATGATACGTAATTGCCCTACTCATGGTTTAAATTTGTGGATGATTATACAAAAATTTTATGCCGGATTGAATTTTGCTTCTAGAAATCTTTTAGAGTCGGCCGCGGGACGCACTTTTATGGAAATCACTTTAGGATAAGCTACTAAACTCCTAGATAATATTATGGTTAATTATTCTCAATGGCATACTGAAAGATCTACTAATAAAAAGGTGCATGTGATAGAAGAAATTAATGTTTTGAGTGGAAAGATGGATGAACTTATGAAATTATTTGCTAGTAAGAGTGTTTCTTATGATCCTAATGATATGCCCTTGTCTACTTTGATTGAGAATAATAATGAATCTATGGATGTGAATTTTGTTGGTAGGAACAATTTTGGTAACAATGCATATAGAGGAAATCTCAATCCTAGGCCTTATCCTAGTAATCCCTCTAATAATTATGGTAATTCCTACAACAATTCCTATGGAAATTATAATAATATGCCCTCTGATTTTGAATCTAATATTAAAGAATTTATTACTTCACAAAAGAATTTTAATACTTTGATTGAAGAAAAATTGCTTAAGATTGATGAGTTGGCTAGGAACGTTGATAGAATTTCTCTTGATGTTGATTCTTTGAAACATAGATCTATTCCACCTAAGAATGATATCAATGAGTCTCTCAAAGCCATGAGAATTTCCATTGATGAGTGCAAAGAAAGAACCGCTAGGATGCGTGCTAAGAAAGATGCCTTTATAAGAGCTTGTTCTTCTAGTTCCTATGAAAATAAAGATGAAGATCTAAAAGTTATTGATGTGTCCCCTATTAAATCTTATTTTTCCAATATTAATCTTGATAATTATGGGACTGAATATGATCCACCTTTACCTAGAAGGCGTTCCAAGAATTCGGAATTTTTTGATCTTGATGCTAAAATTGATAAAAGTGGGAATGAAGAAATTAAAACCCTAGATGTTGCTAAACCCACTATTATGGATTTCAAGGAATTTAACTATGAAAATTGCTCTTTGATTGATTGTATTTCCTTGTTGCAATCCGTGCTAAATTCTCATCACACTTATAATCAAAATAAAGCGTTTACTAAACATATCGTTGACGCCTTGATGCAATCTTATGAAGAAAAACTTGAATTGGAGTTTCTATCCCTAGAAAACTTTATGATGAGTGGGAACCAACTATTAAAATTAAAATTAAAGATCATGAATGCTATGCTTTATGTGATTTGGGTGCTAGTGTTTCCATGATTCCAAAGACTTTGTGTGATTTGTTAGGTTTCCGTGATTTTGATGATTGCTCTCTAAACTTGCACCTTGAGGATTCCACTATTAAGAAACCTATGGGAAGAATTAATGATGTTCTTATTGTTGCAAATAGGAATTATGTGCCCATAGATTTTATTGTTCTTGACATAGATTGCAATCCTTCATGTCGTATTATTCTTGGTAGACCTTTCCTTAGAACGATTGGTGCAATTATTGATACGAAGGAAGGAAATATTAGATTCCAATTTCCATTAAAGAAAGGCACGGAACACTTTCCTAGAAAGAAAATTAAATTACCTTATGAATATATTATGAGAGCCACTTATGGATTGCCTACCAAAGATGGCAATACCTAGATCTATCCTTGTTTGTTATGCCTAGCTAGGGGCGTTAAACAATAGCCCTTGTTGGGAGGCAACCCATTTTTTTTATTTCTTGCTTTTTGATCCTGTTTAGTAATAAATAATTTATATAGCCTCTGTTTTGGTTGTGTTTTTTGTGTTTAGTTAGTGTTTGTGCCAAGTAGAACCGTTGGGAAGACTTGGGGAAAGTCTTGTTACACTTGCTGTAAAAAACAGAAACTTTAGCGCTCACAAGAACTGCTGCCATTTTTATTTGGAAAGTGCTATTTAGTTAATTCTTTTTGAAGATGCTTAATAGATAAATTCCTCACGTCCAGCAATTTATTTTAGAATTTTTGGGGTTCCAGATCTTGCGCTAGATACATATTACTACAGACTGTTCTGTTTTTGAAAGATTCTGTTTTTCGTGTGTTGTTTGCTTATTTTAATGAATCTATGGCTAGTAAAATAGTTTATAAACCATAGAGAAGTTGGAATACAGTATGTTTAACACCAATATAAATAAATAATGAGTTAATTACAGTACCTTGAAGTGGTCTTTTGTTTTCTTTCACTAACGGAGCTCACGAGATTTTCTACTTTAAGTTTTGTGTTGTGAAGTTTTCAAGTTTTGGGTAAAGATTTGATGGATTATGGAAAAAGGAGTGGCCAGAGCCTAAGCTTGGGGATTCCCATGGCACCCCCAAGATAATCTAAGGACACCTAAAAGCCAAAGCTTGGAGATGCCTCGGAAGGCATCCCCTCCTTCGTCTACTTCTATCGGTAACTTTACTTGGAGCTATATTTTTATTCACCACATGATATGTGTTTTGCTTGGAGCGTCTTATATGATTTGAGTCTTTATTTTTTAGTTTACCACAATCATCATTTCTGTACACACCTTTTTAGAGAGCCATACATGATTTGGAATTTGTTAGAATACTCTATGTGCTTCGCTTATATCTTTTGAGTTATATAGTTTTGCTCTAGTACTTCACTTATATCTTTTAGAGCACGGTGGTAGATTTTTTTATAGAAACTATTGATCTCTCATGATTCACTTAGATTATTTTGAGAGTATTAAATAGCATGGTAATTTACTTAAATAATCCCAATATGCTTGGTATTCAAGAATAATAAAAGAACTTCCTTATGAGTGTGTTGAATGCTATGAGAAGTTCGATACTTGATAATTGTTTTGAGATATGAAGATGGTGATATTAAAGTTATGCTAGTTGAGTAGTTGTGAATTTTAGAAATACTTGTGTTAAAGTTTGTGATTCCCGTAGCATGCACGTATGGTGAACCGTTATGTGATGAAGTCGGAGCATGATTTATTTTTTTGATTGTCTTCCTTATGAGTGGCGGTCGGGGACGAGCGATGGTCTTTTCCTGCCAATCTACCCCCCTAGGAGCATGCGCGTAATACTTTGCTTTGATAACCTGTAGATTTTTGCAATAAGTATTTGAGTTCTTTATGACTAATGTTGAGCCATGGATTATACGCACTTTTCTCACCCTTCCACCTTTGCTAGCCTCTCTAATACCGCGCACCTTTCGCCAGTATCATACATCCACCATATACCTTCCTCAAAACAGCCACCATACCTACCTATTATGGCATTTCCATAGCCATTCCGAGATATATTGCCATGCAACCTTCCATCGTTCCGTTTATTATGACACACTCCATCATTGTCATATTGCTTAGCATGATCATGTAGTTCACATTGTATTTGTGGCAAAGCCACCATTCATAATTCTTTCATACGTGTCACTCTTGATTCATTGCATATCCCGGTACACCGCCGGAGGCATTCATATAGAGTCATATTTTGTTCTAAGTATCGAGTTGTAATTGTTGAGTTGTAAGAAAAATAAAAGTGTGATGATCATCATTGTTAGAGCATTGTCCCAGTGAGGAAAGGATGATGGAGACTATGATTCCCCCACAAGTCGGGATGAGACTTCGGACGAAAAATAAAAAAAGAGAAAGAAAAGAGGCCAAAAAAAGGAGAAAAGGCCCAACTAAAAAATGAGATAAATAGAGAGAAGGGACAATGTTACTATCCTTTTACCACACTTGTGCTTCAAAGTAGCACCATGATATTCATGATAGAGAGTCTCCTATGTTATCACTTTCATTTACTAGTGGGAATTTTTCATTATAGATGGCTTGTATATTCCAATGATGACCTTCCTCAAAATGCCCTAGATCTTCATGAGCAAGCAAGTTGGATGCACGCCCACTTAGTTTCTTTTGTTGAGCTTTCATATACTTATAGCTCTAGTGCATCCGTTGCATGGCAATCCCTACTCACTCACATTGATATCTATTGATGGGCATCTCCATAGCCCGTTGAAACGCCTAGTTGATGTGAGACCATCTTCTCCCTTTTTTTCTTGCCCACAACCACCATTCTATTCCAATTATAGTGCTATATCCATGGCTCACGCTCATGTATTGCGCGAAGATTGAAAAAGTTTGAGAATACCAAAAGTATGAAACAATTGTTTGGCTTGTCATCGGGGTTGTGCATGATATAAATATTTTGTGTGGTGAAGATGGAGCATAGCTAGACTATATGATTTTGTAGGGATGACTTTCTTTAGCCATGTTATTTTGAGAAGACATGATTGCTTTGTTAGTATGCTTGAAGTATTATTATTTTTATGTCAATATTAAACTTTTGTCTTGAATCATTCGGATCTGAATATTCATACCACAATTAAAAAGAATTACATTAAAATTATGCCAAGTAGCACTCCGCATCAAAAACTCTGTTTTTATCTTTTACCTACTCGAGGACGAGCAGGAATTAAGCTTGGGGATGCTTGATACGTCTCCAATGTATCTATAATTTTTGATTGCTCCATGCTATATTATCTACTGTTTTGGACATTATTGGGCTTTATTATCCACTTTTATATTATTTTTGGGACTAACCTATGAACCGGAGGCCCAGCCCAGAATTGTTGTTTTTGCTTGTTTTAGGGTTTCGAAGAAAAGGAATATCAAACGGAGTCCAAACGGAATGAAACCTTCGGGGACGTGATTTTCTTAACGAACAAGACCCGGGAGACTTGGACCCTACGTCAAGAAACAAAAGAGGAGGCCACGAGGTAGGGGGCGCGCCTACCCCCCCCCCCCCCCAAGCGCGCCCTCCACCCTCGTGCGCCCCCTGTTGCTCCACCGACGTACTCCTTCCTCCTATATATACCTACGTACCCCCAAACGATCAGATACGGAGCCAAAACCCTAATTCCACCGCCATAACTTTCTGTATCCACGAGATCCCATCTTGGGGCCTGTTCCGGAGCTCCGCCAGAGGGGGCATCGATCACGGAGGGCTTCTACATCAACACCATAGCCCCTCCGATGAAGTGTGAGTAGTTCACCTCAGACCTACGGGTCCATAGTTAGTAGCTAGATGGCTTCTTCTCTCTCTTTGGATCTCAATACAAAGTTCTCCATGATTCTCGTGGAGATCTATTCGATGTAATCTTCTTTTTGCGGTGTGTTTGTTGAGACCGATGAATTGTGGGTTTATGATCAAGTCTATCTATGAACAATATTTGAATCTTCTCTGAATTCTTTTATGTATGATTGGTTATCTTTGCAAGTCTCTTTGAATTATCAGTTTGGTTTGGCCTACTAGATTGATCTTTCTTGCAATGGGAGAAGTGCTTAGCTTTGGGTTCAATCTTGCGGTGTCCTTTCCCAGTGACAGTAGGGGCAGCAAGGCACGTATTGTATTGTTGCCATCGAGGATAATGAGATGGGGTTTTCATCATATTGCATGAGTTTATCCCTCTACATCATGTCATCTTTCTTAAGGCATTACTCTGTTTTCATTAACTTAATACTCTAGATGCATGCTGGATAGCGGTCGATGAGTGGAGTAATAGTAGTAGATGCAGGCAGGAGTCGGTCTACTTGTCTCGGACGTGATGCCTATATACATGATCATACCTAGATATTCTCATAATTATACTCAATTCTGTCAATTGCTCAACAGTAATTTGTTCACCCACCGTAGAATACTTATGCTCTCGAGAGAAGCCACTAGTGAAACCTATGGCCCCCGGGTCTATCTTCATCATATTAGTCTCCTACTACTTAGTTATTTCCGTTGCTTTTTTATTTGGTTTTATTTTACTTTGCATCTTTATCACAAAGATACCAAAAATATTATCTTATCATAACTATCAGATCTCACTCTCGTAAGTGGCCGTGTAGGGATTGACAACCCCTTATCGCGTTGGTTGCGAGGATTTATTTGTTTTGTGCAGGTACGAGGGACTGGCGTGTAGCCTCCTACTGGATTGATACCTTGGTTCTCAAAAACTGAGGGAAAACTTATGCTACTTTGCTGCATCGTCCCTTCCTCTTCGGGGAAAACCAATGCAGTGCTCAAGAGGTAGCAGTCAACACACCTACAAAGACCACAAAAGAAAGGAAAGCTAATATAAACTAAATAGAAATAAAAAGGTTGCAACAAACTTGGTAAAACAAGTAAATATCAAAAACTATGCATTGAAGACATGAATAAGTGCTACATGGATATGATATTAGGGATTTTGCACTAGAATATACTCTAAAAAGTATGCATAAAATCCACTTATCAAGCGCCTGGATCCAGACTCTTGCTGGTAAGAAAATCCAGGAACTCGCCGTCGTCAATGGTGCATGCCCGCCAAATCTCCTTCTCCCCTCCAACTTATTAGGCATGACCACCCTCACTCGACGACTATATCGATCTAATCTAGGTAATATATGCTCAATTTTCCATTTTTCACTTTTTAAGGTATATATATTGTCGTGTTGAAAGACCTTTTTTGTAGGAAATTGTATGAAAAGATTCTTACATATATATTTATATGGATCGAACTATAAATGAGTTCTCCGAGGTGGCGTTGGAAGATATGAAACATAGAGGAAAAAAAGAGATATTATGTCCATGTAAGAAATGCGAAAACCGAGTTTTGATTGACCCTTCCACTGGTCGTGTGAAGATACACTTGTTGAAACATAGTTTCATGCCTGGTTACACATGATGGACAAGTCATGGTGAGGACGAGGAGGATACCAGAGTCGAAGAAGGGGTGACAATACATGATGATAAGCCAGAAGGAGGCATGAAGAAAGAGGCCGGACATGAAAATCAGCCGGACGGACACGAAGTCTGTGCGGGGGTTCAGGAAGTGAGGAGTCTTTTGTACAAAAGACAGAAAGAACAGAGCGATAAGGATTTGTCCAAGAAGGAAGATCTAGATGAGCATGATGATAAACAATCTGGCGTCTATCAAGAAGAAAGTGAAGTCCAGCTCAAAACAAAGTGTACGAAAAGAAGCCGAAACACGTTGTTGGGTGTAGAAAGTTATGTCGAGAGAATTCAGAAATGACACTCCACTTAATTTTACATATATCTTTTATTATTAACCAGCATTGTAGTATGTATCGACTGCATGTATTTCAATCTTAATAAAATAAATATCATCAAGTAGTATTTAGACGTAAAAGAGCTACGTGCAAAATAGCTCTAAACGGAATTTGGCGGGTGAAGATTTGCCCCAAAGTGGGTAAGGGAATGGTGAAACATAGCTATGGCATTGGCGACGTAGCTGAAAGGACATGCGGTGCCCCCATGTGTGGTTTTGGTAATTGATGACAATCTCTATGGACTAACGGTTGCCTTGAGTTATATTTGAAGCATTTGTCCATAGGATTGTCTTGAAGTCCATGTGTTGGTTTCAAGGAGTTTATGAGATGGCCAAAGTGCTTTTCAAGGAATTATCCAAAGATTGGTCATGTGTGAGTTGAGATGGCCAAAGTGATTTTTAAGGGATTATCCAAAGATTGGTCATGTGTGAGTTGAGCTTATTGCAAGCATGTCTTGAAGAAGAAGATTGTGTGATCATTCATGTTTACCTTCAAGACATCATCCAAATGAAGAGAGTTGGAAAGATTCAATGTTGATTAAGACTAAGTCAAGAGTGAATCAAGTTGATCAACTCACAAAGCATAGAAGAAGTACCGAGAGGGATCAAGTGATCCCATGGTATGGTAAGAATTGTCCATTACGCTTTGTATACTAACCCATGGTCTACGTGAGAGTTCTTTGTGGGGTTAGGTATGTTTCCATGGTCTTGCGTCAAGAGGAAGATCTCATACAACCCATGGAGGATGACATCAAGTGGTGATCGTCATCAAGTTTGCAGTGTGCAAGTTCAAGTGGAGCAACTCGAAGAGTGGCTCACCCATAATGGAGTATGGGGGAGCAATCAAGCTTGAAGCTTGCCGTCCATTGTGGTGTCAATGGAATTGTGAAGATGTGCCAAAGAGTGGCTCACCCATAGTGGAGTATGGGGGAGCAATCAACTAGTCTTCATCGAGCCAACACAATCAAGAAAGGTGGTCCAACTTGAGGAAGTCAAGATCGTCATCATCTAGCTCAAGTGGACTATGTGCAAGGCAAAGGTTTGCCCTTGATAGGTTTTCTATTTTACCGGTCTCATAGTGGTAGTTGGGAGACCGGGTTGTAGGATCGATTGCCGTACTATCAAGGGGGGCTCTCTAGGGAGTAGCTTGATCGTATCATTAGTCGAGAGCTCAAACCATTGCATCCTTGCATCATCTTTCTTGGTTCTTGTTTGGTTCCATTTGTGAGTCTTAGATCTTATGGTCATCTTGATGACAAGCTTGAGTTCATCGAAAACGGAGTTCGCATGCATCTTCTATGATGTTTTCGGTGTTGGAGGTTTTACCGGTCTTATCCGAGGAAGGGTTCTCACCATTTTATTATGGTCCTTTTCTCATTTGCTTCTTATTGATATTTCTCTCAAGATTGTGTTAGCCCTTGTCGTTAGCTTTCCAACAAACTTGGTTTCGTTGAATTCGGAGCTCGTATGCGAAAGTTGTGGTTGTTTTGATATTGCCTGTTTTACACAGAGAGGTTGTACCACCCCATGGAGAGGTTGTACCGCTTGACCGGTACAACCGGTGTTTGGAGCGGTTGTACCGCTCCAGAATTGGTCCGGAGGTTGTACGGGTCATGTACCGCTCTACCACCGGACTGGTCTCTGTTATGGTACGGTTGTTGGGCGGTTGTGGGCCGGTTGTACCGCTTATTGCCTGTTACCGGTTGTACCGGTGCTCACAGAGGTTGTACCGCTCCTATGTTGTTCTGTACATAACGGGCAGATTCATGGGGACCTATTTAAGGGGGTCTTCTTCCCCAATGGTTCCCTATCTCTTGAGTTTGTTTTTGCCCCCATTGTTGACCTTCTTTAAGCTTGCTAACTCTCACTCCCTCCATGGATTCTTGCTAGTTTTTGAGGGAAAAGAGAGAGGAGATCTAGATCCACATTTCCACCAATCACTTTCTCCTCTATGTGAGGGAAACCCTTTGGATCTAGATCTTGGAGTTCTTGGTGTTCTCCGTCTTGTTCTTCCTCTCATTTTCCCTCCCTAGCATTAGTTGCTCCGGTGGGATTTGAGAGAGAAGGACTTGGGCACTCCATGTGCCCTTGCCATTGCATTTGGTGCATCGGTTTGAGTTCTCGACGGTGATACGTGGAAGTGAATTTTGAGAAGCTTATTACTCTTGGCTGTTTGGGCACCCTAGAGCTTGTTCCTCTTGGGTGCCTTGGCGCCCTAGACGGTTGGTGTTGTTCGGAGCTCAATCATTGTGGTGTAAAGCTCCGGGCAAGCGTCGGGGTCTCCAATTAGGTTGTGGAGATCGCCCCGAGCAATTTGACGGGTACCGGTGACCGCCCCCAAGGGTTGCCAAAGTGTACGGGTTCGGTGACCGCCCCCAAGGGTTGCCATTTGTACGGGTTCGATGACCGCCCTCAAGGGTCCCTTAGTGGAATCACGGCATCTTGCATTGTGCGAGGGCGTGAGGAGATTACGGTGGCCCTAGTGGCTTCTTGGGGAGCATTATGCCTCCACACCGCTCCAAACGGAGATTAGCATCCGCAAGGGTGTGAACTTCGGGATACATCGTCGTCTCCGCGTGCCTCGGCTATCTCTTACCCGAGCTCTTTACTTATGCACTTTACTTTGTGATAGCCATATTGTTTCTTGTCATATATCTTGCTATCACATAGTTGCTTATCTTAATTAGCATAAGTTGTTGGTGCACATAGGTGAGCATAGTTGTTTTAGGTTTTGTGCTTGACAAATTAACCGCTAGGTTTATTCCGCATTTGTTTAAGCCTAAATCGTAATTATTTTAAAACGCCTATTCACCCCCCCTCTAGGCGACATCCATGATCTTTCAATTGGTATCAGAGCCTCGTCTCTCTTTATTAGGCTTTACCGCCTAGAGAGTAAAGATGTCGACTAGGGGATTAGGATTCTCTGACACTCTTAGTTTCGATGGCACAAATTTTGATGTTTGGGTAATTCGCATGCTTAATCTCTTTAGGGTCATGGACCCAAATTTAGAGCTAATTGTAGATATGGGTTTTTCTCCTCCAAAGGATACCCAAAGATTATCTTTAGAGGATGAGAAAAACTCTTATCTCAATGCTGAAGCTTCTAATGTGCTTTTTGATGCTTTGAGTGATGTAGTTATATTTCAACTCACGCCGTTCCGGGATGCTCATGAGTTGTGGACGAAGCTTCAAGAAAAATATGGTGTGTCCAAGATTTGTGGGGATGATTGTTCTCCCTCCACCTCCGTTCGTATAGTCTTCTCAACTTCTTCTACTTCACCTACATGTGGTTTGCCACAAGGTAATGATATGGTGAGTAGTGTTGGTCATTGCAATGATGATAGTATGCTTATTGTGGATGATCCTTCATCACTATCTTATTGCAATGCTCCTTCTTTGGGCTTTAACACTTCGAGCACTCGAAATGCTTCATATGCTTGTGTTGATAGTCCTTTCATATCATGTAGAAATTGCTTGACTAAATCTCATGATGATATGTTTACTATGTCTTGTTGCCATGATAAAAATGCATATATTTCCTCGAATTGTTGTGCTAAAAATGTAGAGGAAACCCAACACCCCATGGAACAAGATGTGGTCTTGAATGGTGCTTCAACGGATCCTACATCATCATCTATTGCATTTTGCCTTATGGCCAAGGCTTCAAAGGTATCTCCCACTTTGAATCCCAATATATCTTGTGATGATATTGATGATGGCAAGAGTGATGATGATGTTGATTATGATGAAGAGAATGATGATGTTGCCTCCTTAAAAATTAAGGGGGAAATGATTTTTAAAGCTCTTCTTAAGAATAAAATTGCTCGTTCCAACTTCATGGAAATCATGTCTATTGCTATTGAGGGCAAGAAATATATTGATGAGTTGGAATCTCGTCTTGAGGAGCATGAGGTCACCATTGATAAAATGGAAGGTCATGAGCGTGATTACTCTAATGAGATTGCGGACCTCTCTCAAGCTCTTGAACTTGAACAAACCACCAAGGAATCTCTTGAGGAGACTTTTGCTCTAGAATTATCTAGAGTGAGGGAATCTCATGATAGAGCTCTTGAGGTGGCCAATGATTTTGAAACTAAAAATGAGGAGCTTGAAGTTGCGCATGCTAAACTCCTTGAGGACTTTGAGCACCTCGAAAATGGATCAAGGGTCATTAAGGGTGAGCTCATCAAACTCACCGAGTCTCATGCTCAACTTAAAGCTTCTTATTCAAAAGAGCTTGCCAAGGTGTCTTCTCCTCTTGTTGCTAATGATGATGCTTGTGCTACTAACTCTATCTCTTGTGAAGCATCCATATTGAAGGAGAATGTTGAGCTTCGGGCTCAACTTGAGTTGCTATCTAGCAATTATGGGAAATTGGAAGAAAACCATGAAAAGCTCTCAAGCTCTCATGATGATCTTCTAGTATCCCATAATGAGCTAAAGATATCTCATGAGGCCATGATTTCTAAGGTAACATCTAGTGAGCCTCATGTGGATACTAGCACTAATTCTAGTCAAAATGCTATATTGCCATGTGCTAGTCCTTGTAATTCATCTACTCACAATGTTGGTACATCTTGTGATGAATTGCTTTCCTTGCCTTGTTGCTCTAACGATGAAGCTTATACTTCCTCTAGTACTTGTGTTGAGACTAACCATGTAGAGGAAATCAAAGAGCTCAAGGCCCAAGTCACTTCTTTGAAGAAAGACTTGGAAAAGAGTCATGAAGGGAAATCCACACTCAACAATATCTTGAGTGTGCAAAAATCCCCCAATGACAAAGGTGGACTTGGATTCAACTCCAACAAGAAGAAGAAGTCCAAGGTGAACAAAAGGAAGGGCCAAGAACAAGTCAAGAATTCGGCCAAGATTGTTTGCTTCAAGTGCAAAGTAGAAGGGCATCATGTTAGATCTTGCCCATTGAAGAAGAAGCCCATTAGTGACAAGCAACAAGGGAAGCGGCCACAAGTACACTCTCATTCTCAACCTCAAGTTGAAGGAAAGCCTCTTCCCAAGAAGACTCAAGCTTATGCTTCTCAAGTTGAGAAATCAAGTGAGAAGAAAGTGAAGAGTAGACGTTGCTACCTATGTCGCGAGAAAGGTCACCTCGCCTCTTCATGCACTAGTGGTAACTTATCCAACCCAATTATTATTGATGATGTCTATTCTCTTGGGAAGGATAAGGTTGGCAATGTGGTTGCCAAGTTTGTTGGTACTCAAAGTGGTTTGAAGCAAAGAACCATTTGGGTAGCCAAGCCTATTGTGACTAACCTCTTAGGACCCAACTTGGTTGGGGACCAACAAGCTCAAACTTGATCAATAGGTGATGTTGGAGGTCATTGGAGACTTGGCTACATTATGAAGAATTAAGGGTACTTCATCATTCTTATTGTCTCAAGCCAAGTCAATTGAATCATCAAGATTATATCTTATATCCAATGTGCCTCCTTGCGGTAACTTGTACCTCAATTGCTTACTTTGAAAGTTACTTGCCCCCTTGCATGTTTTGGTTTTGTTCCTTGCATGTGTTTGTATATGTTGTGCTTCCAACTTGATTATCTTGAGCAATCAAGTATGTGTGTGTTGGTTTGCACATCATGTACGCGTGTGTCATGCGTTGAGCCTTTTGCATCTTGTTTATTTCTTAGTTGTCTCTTGTGAGACATTAATGGAATATCCCATTATGGGGAAGTGATGTGCTTTGTGCACTTCACAATCCTATAAAGGTGGGTACATGGGGAATACCACTTAGTATTGATATTGCAAGCTTATCTAGTCACTATGTGGTATGTCTTCTCATGAGAAATTCAAATTCTAAATAGTCCATTAATTATATCTTGTTGGATCCTTTAATTGCCTCTTGTCTATCTTTACTTGGTATCACATTATGGGGGAGTAATATGCTATGTGTATATTACTAGCCTAGAAAATGTGTACATTTGAGATATTGTCATCTAGAGTTGATATTGTAAATTATCTTGTTCCTAGGTGGCATGTTAGCTCTACAAGTTGCAATTTGCTTTTTGTATGGTGTAAAGATGATGTCGGATATCCTTGCTATCTACCACCGGGAATTATTTCCATTTACTTCTTGTCTTTTGACAATTGGTACTCACTTTTGTGGTAGAATTTATTGATCATCTTTACATTGGCTTTTGTTTTTATTTGCCATTTCTCTTGCCAAGGATTGTATCATCTCCCTTTGTCTTCCATACCACTTGTGGATCTTTTTTAGTGTTTTCTAGATATAGTGAAAGTGGTGATCCCACCTTGTGCATTTTGTATTCAAATGCAAATTCTCTCAATGCACTAGTCTTGGGGGAGCTATCCTATTTTCTATAAAACACTCGTCTTGCGATCCTTATCAAGTGTGTGTTGGTGGAAGGCAAGCCGTTTTCATTTTGGTACTTTGTGCCATCATGAAACTTTGTAGAGAGCTTGGTTTATTTGGAACCATCCTCTCTTTTGGGAGTTTGATACCTTTTTTGAGTGTGTCAATGGATATCTCATTCCTTGATGTATCTTTTATGGATATCCTCCAAGTGATGTTTTATTCATTTGGTATCTTTTCTTCACTTGGTTTTCTTTGTCATTTGGTATCGGTTCTTGAAAGTCTTGAGCGTGCATATTAACTTCATGTAGTATCTTTGGCATGCTTTCTTTCTTCGACCCAATATATAGGGGAAACTCCACCAAGTCTCAAATTGGATGAGATGTGCATGAATTTCATTTCCTTTTCTATATGCACATATTTATGTGGAGTTTGTCCTATGTATTGTTGGTGTTTCTAACTCTTTGGTCCCAATGAGTTTGGGTACCATTTTGTTTGTGTTGTTGTTCTAGGAACAATTGGAGATACATTGGATGCTCGGCTCACTCACAAGGAAGGTGTTGTCATCATGTGCTTATTGGAGTCGAGCTAGGATGATCAATGAACTACTATCTACCTTCAATTGGTATCTACTACATACTTCCAATGTTAACTCGGTAACAAGTATCTTCATATTCTTCATGCACACATTTCTTGCATCAACCTTGTGTAGGTTGTATCATGGCATGTTATTCATTCATTCTTGTGATACGTGTTCCCTTTCTCAAAGCATCCCAACAATGATCTCTTGTTGCTAGTTGTGATGTCTTGATGGGTGTGTGGTAGGAATTCATTTATATACAATAAGACCATATCTAGCCATGTGCTATGCTTCCAAGCAAATATCTTATTGGTATATGTATGACCTCCCTTTGGATATCTTGTTCCTCGTGTTGTAACTATTTCGGGTGTACATCCTTCTTTGTAGATATATATCATCATGATTTCGTCTACCTAGAATCTTATACACTTGAGATAAGTTGCATATCTAGTTGATATCCTTTCTTTCACGTCCACCTTGTCTTTCTTATGTTATTTCTTTGGTGGCTCCGTGAAAGCTTTTGCCTTGAGTGCGTGTCTTCTATCGTTGCATCTTGATGCACTCTTGTGTGGTGAAGATTATTTTCCTCATGCTTATCTTTACGAGGCTTTTGCCATCTTAATTGGTATCCCTCGTCTTGATGAGGCTTTCATCTTCTATCTTCACGACGGGTTGTCACAAGCATATGTTCTTTATATGCTTATTAGTAAGCTTGTGAACCCATTTGTAGTTGTGTGTGGGAATGATAGGCCTTGCACCGTGTGCCTCATTCTTTCAAGACTTTATTGATGCTTAATGCTCATCCGTACTTTAGTCTTCTCAAGTGTTTTGCCTTGACTCACACACATCATTTTGGTTGAGCCCTTTCTTAAGTTGCCTCTTTTACTTGTTGCTCAACCATGTGTTTGTTGCAAGTACTAGGTTTTGTTTCCTATATGCTCACTTGCACTTGTTGTAAGTTTCTATTTATTTCGGGGGAGCTGTGATCCTATTTTATGCACTTTGTATCCAAATACAAAAATTCTTATGTGTGCACAAATCATGGGGAGCTTCTCTAGTTTCTTTAGAACACTCCTTTGCTCATATCATAATATCCTTTATTCATGTAGCTCGTAGGATCTTTGGTCTAGTTGGTTCAATTGATACCCGTTGATTGCTTGCTTCAATTGGTACCTTTTGATTGATTGATTGCTTGTGTCTCTCTTTGTTATGTCCTTGTGGCATATCATTCCTTTAGCAATCTTGGTGCCTCAATATAGTTGGTCTTCCTCCAAGTATTACCGTTGGATATGTGTATTGCATTCCACTCTCTTGTTGAGAAATACACAACTTATGGAGGAACACAATTTATATTGGCCTTCTAAGCTTTTCGCCCAATTTTGGCAATCGATGCCAATGGGGGAGAAGTTTCAGAGAGTTTTGTGGATAAGTTTAGAGAGTTTTTTCTTCTTGCTTTGGTTTTGTACCTAAGCATTTGCATCTCATACACATGCATTATTGGTTGTTGCATTGCATGGTGATAAATGATTCCTTATATAAACTCTCTTGAAAGTGATTGTCATCAATTACCAAAATGGGGGAGATTGAAAGGACATGCGGTGCCCCCATGTGTGGTTTTGGTAATTGATGACAATCTCTATGGACTAACGGTTGCCTTGAGTTATATTTGAAGCATTTGTCCATAGGATTGTCTTGAAGTCCATGTGTTGGTTTCAAGGAGTTTATGAGATGGCCAAAGTGCTTTTCAAGGAATTATCCAAAGATTGGTCATGTGTGAGTTGAGATGGCCAAAGTGATTTTCAAGGAATTATCCAAAGATTGGTCATGTGTGAGTTGAGCTTATTGCAAGCATGTCTTGAAGAAGAAGATTGTGTGATCATTCATGTTTACCTTCAAGACATCATCCAAATGAAGAGAGTTGGAAAGATTCAATGTTGATCAAGACTAAGTCAAGAGTGAATCAAGTTGATCAACTCACAAAGCGTAGAAGAAGTACCGAGAGGGATCAAGTGATCCCATGGTATGGTAAGCATTGTCCATTACGCTTTGTGTACTAACCCATGGTCTACGTGAGAGTTCTTTGTGGGGTTAGGTATGTTTCCATGGTCTTGCGTCAAGAGGAAGATCTCATACAACCCATGGAGGATGACATCAAGTGGTGATCGTCATCAAGTTTGCAGTGTGCAAGTTCAAGTGGAGCAACTCGAAGAGTGGCTCACCCATAATGGAGTATGGGGGAGCAATCAAGCTTGAAGCTTGCCGTCCATTGTGGTGTCAATGGAATTGTGAAGATGTGCCAAAGAGTGGCTCACCCATAGTGGAGTATGGGGGAGCAATCAACTAGTCTTCATCGAGCCAACACAATCAAGAAAGGTGGTCCAACTTGAGGAAGTCAAGATCGTCATCATCTAGCTCAAGTGGACTATGTGCAAGGCAAAGGTTTGCCCTTGATAGGTTTTCTATTTTACCGGTCTCATAGTGGTAGTTGGGAGACCGGGTTGTAGGATCGATTGCCGTACTATCAAGGGGGGCTCTCTAGGGAGTAGCTTGATCGTATCATTAGTCGAGAGCTCAAACCATTGCATCCTTGCATCATCTTTCTTGGTTCTTGTTTGGTTCCATTTGTGAGTCTTAGAGCTTATGGTCATCTTGATGACAAGCTTGAGTTCATCGAAAACGGAGTTCGCATGCATCTTCTATGATGTTTTCGGTGTTGGAGGTTTTACCGGTCTTATCCGAGGAAGGGTTCTCACCATTTTATTATGGTCCTTTTCTCATTTGCTTCTTATTGATATTTCTCTCAAGATTGTGTTAGCCCTTGTCGTTAGCTTTCCAACAAACTTGGTTTCGTTGAATTCGGAGCTCGTATGCGAAAGTTGTGGCTGTTTTGATATTGCCTGTTTTACACAGAGAGGTTGTACCGCCCCATGGAGAGGTTGTACCGCTTGACCGGTACAACCGGTGTTTGGAGCGGTTGTACCGCTCCAGAATTGGTCCGGAGGTTGTACCGGTCATGTACCGCTCTACCACCGGACTGGTCTCTGTTGTGGTATGGTTGTTGGGCGGTTGTGGGCCGGTTGTACCGCTTATTGCCTGTTACCGGTTGTACCGGTGCTCATAGAGGTTGTACCGCTCCTATGTTGTTCTGTACATAACGGGCAGATTCGTGGGGACCTATTTAAGGGGGTCTTCTTCCCCAATGGTTCCCTATCTCTTGAGCTTGTTTTTGCCCCCATTGTTGACCTTCTTTGAGCTTGCTAACTCTCAATCCCTCCATGGATTCTTGCTAGTTTTTGAGGGAAAAGAGAGAGGAGATCTAGATCCACATTTCCACCAATCACTTTCTCCTCTATGTGAGGGGAACCCCTTGGATCTAGATCTTGGAGTTCTTGGTGTTCTCCTTCTTGTTCTTCCTCTCATTTTCCTCCCTAGCATTAGTTGCTCCGGTGGGATTTGAGAGAGAAGGACTTGGGCACTCCGTGTGCCCTTGCCATTGCATTTGGTGCATCGGTTTGAGTTCTCCACGGTGATACGTGGAAGTGAAGTTTGAGAAGCTTATTACTCTTGGGTGTTTGGGCACCCTAGAGCTTGTTCCTCTTGGGTGCCTTGGCGCCCTAGACGGTTGGTGTTGTTCGGAGCTCAATCATTGTGGTGTAAAGCTCCGGGCAAGCGTCGGGGTCTCCAATTAGGTTGTGGAGATCGCCCCGAGCAATTTGACGGGTACCGGTGACCGCCCCCAAGGGTTGCCAAAGTGTACGGGTTCGGTGACCGCCCCCAAGGGTTGCCATTTGTACGTCTTCGGTGACCGCCCTCAAGGGTCCCTTAGTGGAATCACGGCATCTTGCATTGTGCGAGGGCGTGAGGAGATTACGGTGGCCCTAGTGGCTTCTTGGGGAGCATTGTGCCTCCACACCGCTCCAAACGGAGATTAGCATCCGCAAGGGTGTGAACTTCGGGATACATCGTCGTCTCCGCGTGCCTCGGTTATCTCTTACCCGAGCTCTTTACTTATGCACTTTACTTTGTGATAGACATATTGTTTCTTGTCATATATCTTGCTATCACATAGTTGCCTATCTTGATTAGCATAAGTTGTTGGTGCACATAGGTGAGCCTAGTTGTTTTAGGTTTTGTGCTTGAAAAATTAACCACTAGGTTTATTCCGCATTTGTTTAAGCTTAAATCGTAATTATTTTCAAACACCTATTCACCCCCCCCTCTAGACGACATCCACAATCTTTCAGTAGCCAACGCCATAGCTAAACTATAGCTAGTTTTCACCATTCCCTTAGCTGATTTGGGGGAGATTTCATTTTGCACTAGACCCACACTCCAGTTATCTCGGGCCACCGCCACCACCGGCCCTCGTCGCCACATCATCTGCGGTCGACCGCCCCCGTCGACCTCACCTCGCCCTAGCCACCTCCCTACCAAGTCCTCGCCCCTCCCCCATCGCTCGCTCGCCCCCTCCCCCACCGCTCGCTCGCCGCCCGCTCCCTCCCTAGCCGGCGGCAACCACCTCGACCTCGCCTCCGTCATCTCGGGTTGCAAAGCATCCTTCATCGCTCTGCACAGGCACGGAGACCGCAATTCCACCGATAAGTGAGATCTCTCCATTTTCTTGAAGTTCAAAGACATATTTGTTACAATTGGTACACATGTATATTTTAGCGTAAATTAGTTGTATTTGTAATATTGTGAGTTGTATTGGACATGGATTTGAGGAAATGAGGCTGAAATCACAAAGATTTAATTGTTCATGGACATGGATTTGTCAAAAAAAATTAGGAAATGTGGTTGAAATCATGTATTGTAGGTGCTGATTTGTTTGCAGGGACATTAAGGGTTGCCAATGTTTTGTCGAAACATTGATTAAATTCCGTTTCATCAAATTTCTAGCAACCAATATGTCATATTTTTAGCAAAGGTCATGCCGAAATTTTGAATTTTGTATACGAATTAAGTATATGTCGTATTTGTTTGCAGATGTCCGACATGGGCTCTTCTTCGACACATTCAGCCAACGGCGAAGATGTATTTACGGACGCGCAGGGAAACATTGATGACTATGAAGAAGATCTTCAGGGAATGGGGGATATAAATCCGGATGAGTGCTACATCAAAGTCAGTGGCTATAAAGATGTTCCTAGTGAGGATAGTAATCCTGATAAGGATGCTGATAATGATGAAGATGATACAAATGAGTATTGTGCCGAGGATGAGGAGGAGGATGCTCCAAAAAACCAAGAAGCAGCAGAAACCTAGGAGCCGAAATGCTATTGGTACCGACAGGATTGTGGTCACTCGAGTCAACTCCACTGGTGAGCCCGTTAGTCCACGAAAGGCCGCGTCTCACCACGGCAACGCCCTAGGTGTCATCCTTCGAGAAGTCTGCTCCATCAACGAGTCCAATATAAGGGATTCAGGCAAACAAAATCTGCAAGAACTCCTCATAAGAAGGGTGCACGCTAGATTGAAGTTTCCTGATGAGTACGACAACCTATCGTACCCAAAGAATCAGGTCAACAACCATGCAATCCATAAGTTCTCAAAGAATTTGAGTTCTTTGAAATCAGCCGCAAGGAAAGAGGTTAACAAAGATTACTCCATGATCAAGGAGAAGTGGCCCACCATTAGTGTAGATGACTGGAACATTTTCAAGATGCAAAATATGCAAAACCCTATGGTGAAGAGCCAGTCGACATGGGGGAAGGATATGAGATCAAAGACATTAAGTAACCACACCCTCGGAAGCCATGGTTTTGTTGGGAAGAAGCCCATGTGGGACAAGTAGGACTCTATACTTGCAGCAAAGGGCATCCCAAACTACTTTGAGCAATTCAAAGACCCCCTCGAATATAACTATGTCAGGGGTCAGTACCATTATGATTACAAGTCAGGGGAATTTTCCGCCGATCACCAAACTAGAAAACTTGAAGAAGAGCTGGCAAGGCAGCATGCAAAACTTCAGAGCTCTCAAGGGTCCACAGCCAGGTGGAACACTCCTCTTAATCGGTCGATCAATGTGACCCTCGGCAAGGACCCGTTGCATCTGCCGGCAGGTGGCCGTGTGAACGGCGCTGGATGCGGAGCCAAATGGGACGACTATTATGTTGAAGACCGTGAGCAGCGATGTCAGAGAAGGAGATCCAACAAGCAGACCATCGAACATAAAATAATTGCAGCCACAGCCGCAACCACAACTGCAGCAACTGTCAACATTGAAGCATGCGTCAACACGCAAAGCCAAGCCCATGCCCAAACCATGTTGCCTTCAATAATCGAGAGCGTCAAGCAATGGATCAAAAACGGTGAACTAGGAAACATTGTCATTAACACATCTCCCAAGGATAGCAGCCCTTCTGTCTCTTTCATTGGCAACCCGTCAGCAATGGATGCTCTTGACGGGGAAGACACTCCGTGTAGTCTCTTAGCCCATGTGAATGGTTGATATGTCTCCAACATATCTATAATTTTTTATTGCTCCATGCTATATTATCTTCTGTTGTGGACATTATTGGGCTTTATTATCCACTTTTATATTATTTTTGGGACTAACCTACTAACTGGAGGCCTAGCCCAGAATTGCTGTTTTTTTTGCCTATTTTAGGGTTTCGAAGAAAAGGAATATCAAACGGAGTCCAAACGGAATGAAACCTTTGGGAACATGATTTTTGGAACAAAAAAGATACAGGAGACTTGGACCCTACGTCAAGCAACCAACAGGGAGGCCACGAGGTAGGGGGCGAGCCTACCCCCCCAGGCGCGCCCTCCACCCTCGTGGGCCCCCTGTTGCTCCACCGACGTACTCCTTCCTCCTATATATACCTACGTGCCCCCAAACGATCAGATACGGAGCCAAAACCCTAAATCCATCGCCGTAACTTTCTGTATCCACGAGATCCCATCGTGGGGCCTGTTCCGGAGCTTCGTCGGAGGGGGCATCGATCACGGAGGGCTTCTACATCAACACCATAGCCTCTTCGATGAAGTGTGAGTAGTTTACCTCAGACCTTCGGGTCCATAATTATTAGCTTGATGGCTTCTTCTCTCTTTTTGGATCTCAATACAATGTTCTCCCCCTATCTTGTGGAGAACTATTCGATGTAATCTTCTTTTGCGGTGTGTTTGTTGAGACCGATGAATTGTCAGTTTATGATCAAGTTTATCTATGAACAATATTTGAAACTTCTCTAAATTCTTTTATGTATGATTGGTTATCTTTCCAAGTCTCTTCGAATTATCAGTTTTGTTTGGCCTACTAGATTGATCTTTCTTGCAATGCGAGAAGTGCTTAGCTTTGGGTCAAATCTTGCGGTGTCCTTTCCCAGTGACAGTAGGGGCAGCAAGGCACATATTGTATTGTTGCCATCGAGGATAACAAGATGGGGTTTTCATCATATTGCATGAGTTTATCCCTCTACAACATGTCATCTTGCTTAAGGCGTTACTCCGTTCTTATGAACTTAATACTCTAGATGCATGTTGGATAGCGGTCGATGTGTGGAGTAATAGTAGTAGATGCAGGCAGGAGTCGGTCTACTTGTCTCGGACGTGATGCCTATATACATGATCATACCTAGATATTCTCATAACTATGCTCAATTCTGTCAATTGCTCAACAATAATTTGTTCACCCACCGTAAAATACTTATGCTCTTGAGAGAAGCCACTAGTGAAACCTATGCCCCCCCGGGTCTATCTTCATCATATTAATCTTCGAATACTTAGTTATTTCCTTTGGTTTTTCCTTTGCTTTTATTTTACTTTGCATCTTTATCATAAAAATACCAAAAATATTATCTTTTCATATCTATCAGATCTCACTCTCGTAGACCGTGTAGGGATTGACAACCCCTTATCGCGTTGGTTGCGAGGATTTATTTGTTTTGTGTAGGTGCGAGGGACTCGCGCGTAGCCTCCTACAAGATTGATACCTTGGTTCTCAAAAATTGATGGAAATACTTACACTACTTTGCTGCACCACCCTTTCCTCTTCAAGGGAAAACCAACGCAAGTGCTCAAGAGGTAGCAATAAGGATTTCTAGCGCCGTTGCCGGGGAGGTCTACGCAAAAGTCAACATACCAAGTACCCATCACAAACCCCTATCTCCCGCATTACATTATTTGCCATTTTCCTCTCATTTTCCTCTCCCCCACTTCATCCTTGCTGTTTTATTCGCCCTCTCTCTCTATCCTCCCTCTCTTTCTCTATTTGCCTCTTTTTGCCCGTTCCCAGTTTGCTTGTGTGTTGGATTGCTTGCTTGTCACGATGGCTCAAGATAACACTAAATTGTGTGACTTTACCAATACCAACAACAATGATTTTATTAGCACTCCGATTGCTCCTCTTACCGATGCTAAATCTTGTGAAATTAATGCTGCCTTGCCGAATCTTGTCATGAAAGATCCGTTTTCCAGCCTTCCTAGTGAAGATGCCGCTACCCATCTAAATAGCTTTGTTGATTTGTGTGATATGCAAAAGAAGAAAGATGTGGACAATGATATTGTCAAATTGAAGCTATTTCCTTTTTCGCTTAGAGATCATGCTAAAGCTTGGTTTTCGTCTTTGCCTAAAAATAGTATTGACTCTTGGAATAAATAAAAAGATGCTTTTATCTCTAATTATTTTCCTCCTGCTAAGAACATCTCTCTTAGAAACGATATTATGAATTTTAAGCAACTTGATCATGAACATGTTGCACAAGCTTGGGAGAGGATGAAATTAATGATACGTAATTGCCCAACACATGGTTTAAATTTGTGGATGCTTATACAAAAAATTTATGCCGGATTGAATTTTGCTTCTAGAAATCTTTTAGATTTGGCCGCGGGAGGCACTTTTATGGAAATCACTTTAGGAGAACCTACTAAACTCCTAGATAATATTATGGTTAATTATTCTCAATGGCACACTGAAAGATCTACTAATAAAAAAGTGCATGCGATAGAAGAAATTAATGTTTTGAGTGGAAAGATGGATGAACTTATGAAATTATTTGCTAATAAAAGTGTTTCTTCTCATCCTAATGATATGCCTTTGTCTACTTTGATTGAGAATAATAATGAATCTATGAATGTGAATTTTGTTGGTAGGAATAATTTTGGTAACAACGCATATAGAGGAAACTTTAATCCTAGGCCGTATCCTAGTAATTCCTCTAATAATTATGGTAATTCCTACAACAATTCTTATGGAAATTTTAATAAGATGCCCTCTGATTTTGAATCTAATATTAAATAATGTATTACTTCGCAAAAGAATTTTAATGCTTTGATTGAAGAAAAATTGCTTAAGATTGATGAGTTGGCTAGGAACATTGATAAAATTTCTCTTGATGTTGATTCTTTGAAACTTAGATCTATTCCTCCTAGGCATGATATCAATGAATATCTCAAAGCCATGAGGATTTCCATTGACGAGTGCAAGGAAAGAACCGCTAGGATGCGTGCTAAGAAAGATTCCTTTATAAGAGTGTGTTCTTCTAGTTTCCATGATAATAAAGATGAAGATCTAAAAGTTATTGATGTGTCCCCTATTAAATCTTTGTTTTGCAATATGAATCTTGATAATGATGGGACTGAATATGATCCACCTTTACCTAGAAGGCGTTCCAAAAATTCGGAGTTTTTAGATCTTGATGCTAAATTTGATAAAAAGTGGTATCGAAGAGATCAAAAATCTAGATGTTAATGAACCTACTATTTTGGATTTCAAGGAATTTAATTATGATAATTTCTATTTGATAGATTGTATTTCCTTGTTGCAATCTGTGCTAAATTCTCCTCATGCTTATAGTCAAAATAA
Source organism: Triticum aestivum (assembly GCF_018294505.1). Lineage (NCBI taxonomy): Eukaryota > Viridiplantae > Streptophyta > Magnoliopsida > Poales > Poaceae > Triticum > Triticum aestivum. Next base: position 601,575,888 of record NC_057809.1, read on the forward strand.
AGCTTTTACCAAACATATGGTTGATGCTTTGACGCAATCTTATGAAGAAAAACTTGAGTTGGAAGTTTCTATCCCTAGAAAACTTTATGATGAATGGGAACCTACTATTAAAATTAAAATTAAAGATCATGAATGCTATGCTTTGTGTGATTTGGGTGCTAGTGTTTCCACGATTCCAAAGACTTTGTGTGATTTGTTAGGTTTTCGTGATTTTGATGATTGCTCTCTAAACTTGCACCTTGCGGATTCCACTATTAAGAAACCTATGGGAAGAATTAATGATGTTCTTATTGTTACAAATAGGAATTATGTGCCTATAGATTTTATCATTCTTGACATAGATTGCAATCCTTCATGTCCTATTATTCTTGGTAGACCTTTCCTTAGAACGATTGGCCCAATTATTGATATGAAGGAGGGAAATATTAGATTCCAATTTCCGTTAACAAAAGGCATGGAACACTTTACTAGAAAGAAAATTAAATTACCTTATGAATCTATTATGAGAGCCACTTATGGATTGCCTACCAAAGATGGCAATACCTAGATCTATCTTTGCTTTTTATGCCTAGCTAGGGGGCATTAAACAATAACGCTTGTTGGGAGGCAACCCAATTTTATTTTTATTCCTTGCTTTTTGATCCTGTTTAGTAATAAATAATTTATCTAGCCTCTATTTTGGTTGTGTTTTTTGTGTTTAATTAGTGTTTGTGCCAAGTAGAACTGTTGGGAAGACTTGGGGAAAGTCTTGTTAATCTTGCTGTAAAAAACAGAAACTTTAGCGCTCACGAGAACTGCTGCCATTTTTATTTGGAAAGTGATATTTAGTTAATTCTTTTTGCAGATGATTAATAGTAAATTCCTCACGTCAGCAATTTATTTTAGAATTTTTGGGGTTCCAGATCTTGCGCTAGCTACAGATTGCTACAGACTGATCTGTTTTTGACAGATTCTGTTTTTCGTGTGTTGTTTGCTTATATTGATGAATCTATGGCTAGTAAAATAGTTTATAAACCATAGAGAAGTTGGAATACAGTAGGTTTAACACCAATATAAATAAAGAATGAGTTCATTACAGTACCTTGAAGTGGTCTTTTGTTTTCTTTCGCTAACGGAGCTCACGAGATTTTCTACTTTAAGTTTTGTGTTGTGAAGTTTTCAAGTTTTGGGTAAAGATTTGATGGATTATGGAAAAAGGAGTGGCCAGAGCCTAAGCTTGGGGATGCCCATGGAACCCCCAAGATAATCTATGGAAACCTAAAAGCCAAAGCTTGGGGATGCCCATGGCACCCCAAGATAAGCTAAGGACACCTAAAAGCCAAAGCTTGGGGATGCCCCGGAAGGCATCCCCTCTTTCGTCTACTTCTATCGGTAACTTTACTTGGAGCTATATTTTTATTCACCACATGATATGTGTTTTTCTTGGAGCGTCTTGTATGATTTGAGTCTTTATTTGTTAGTTTACCACAATCATCCTAGCTATATACACCTTTTGAGAGAGACACACTTGATTCCGAAATTATTAGAATACTCTATGTGCTTCACTTATATCTTTTGAGTTATATAGTTTTGCTCTAGTACTTCACTTATATATTTTTAGAGCACGGTGGTGGATTTGTCTTATAGAAACTATTGTTCTCTCATGCTTCACTTAGATTATTTTGAGAGTCTTAAATAGCATGGTAATTTGCTTAAATTATCCTAATATGCTAGGTATACAAGATTAATAATAAAATTCTCTTATGAGTGTGTTGAATACTATGAGAAGTTTGATACTTGATAATTGTTTTGAGATATGGAGATGGTGATACTAGAGTCATGCTAGTTGAGTAGTTGTGAATTTGAGAAATACTTGTGTTAAAGTTTGTGATTCCCGTAGCATGCACGTATGGTGAACCGTTATGTGATGAAGTCGGAGCATGATTTATTTATTGATTATCTTTCTTATGAGTGGCGGTCAAGGAGGAGCGATGGTCTTTTCCTACCAATCTATCCCCCTAGGAGCATGCGCGTAATACTTTTCTTTGATAACTTGTAGATTTTTGCAATAAGTATATGAGTTCTTTATGACTAATGTTGAGTCCATGGATCATACGCACTCTCACCCTTCCACCATTGTTAGCCTCTCTAATACCGCGCACCTTTCGCCGGTATCATACACCCACCATATACCTTCCTCAAAACAGCCACCATACCTACCTATAATGGCATTTCCATAGCCATTCCGAGATATATTGCCATGCAACTTTTCACTGTTCCGTTTACTATGACACGCTCCATCATTGTCATATTGCTTTGCATGATCATGTAGTTGACATTGTATTTGTGGCAAAGCCACCGTTCATAATTCTTTCATGTGTGTCACTCATGAGTCATTGCATATCCCGGTACACCGCTGGAGGCATTCATATAGAGTCATATCTTGTTCTAAGTATCGAGTAGTAATTCTTGAGTTGTAAGAAAATAAAAGTACGATGATCATCATTATTAGAGCACTGTCCCGGTGAGGAAAGCATGATGGAGACTATGATTCCCCCACAAGTCGGGATGAGACTCCGGACGAAAAATAAAAAATAAAAAAAGAGGCCATAAAAAAGAAAGAGAAAAGGCCCAAATAAAAAAATATGAGAGAAAAAGAGAGAAGGGACAATGCTACTATCCTTTTACCACACTTGTGCTTCAAAGTAGCACCATGATCTTCATAGTAGAGAGTCTCCTTTGTTATCACTTTCATATATAGTAGTGGGAATTTTTCATTATAGAACTTGGCTTGTATATTCCAATGATGGGCTTCCACAAAATGCCCTAGGTCTTCGTGAGCAAGCAAGTTGGATGCACACCCACTTAGTTTGTTTTTGAGCTTTCACATACTTATAGCTCTAGTGCATCCGTTGCATGGCAATCCCTACTCACTCACATTGATATCTATTAATGGGCATCTCCGTAGCCCATTGATACGCCTAGTTGATGTGAGACTATCTTCTCCCTTTTATCTTCTCCACAACCACCATTCTATTCCACCTAAAGTGCTATATCCATGGCTCACACTCATGTATTGCGTGAAGATTGAAAAAGTTTGAGAATGTCAAAAGTATGAAACAATTGCTTGGCTTGTCATCGGGGTTGTGCATGATTTAAATACTTTGTGTGGTGAAGATAGAGCATAGCCAGACTATATGATTTTGTAGGGATAACTTTGTTTGGCCATGTTATTTTGAGAAGATATAATTGCTTAGTTAGTATGCTTGAAGTATTGTTATTTTTATGTCAATATTGAACTTTTGTCTTGAATCTTTCGGATTTGAATATTCATACCACAATTAAGAAGAATTACATTGAAAATATGCCAAGTAGCATTCCACATCAAAAATTCTGTTTTTATCATTTACCTACTTGAGGACGAGCAAGAATTAAGCTTGGCGATGCTTGATATGTCTCCAACGTATCTATAATTTTTGATTGCTCCATGCTATATTATCTTCTGTTTTGGACATTATTGGGCCTTATTATCCACTTTTATATTATTTTTGGGACTAACCTACTAACCGGAGGCCCAGCCTAGAATTGCTGTTTTTTTTGCCTATTTTAGGGTTTCGAAGAAAAGGAATATCAAACAGAGTCCAAACGGAATGAAACCTTCGGGAACGTGATTTTTGGAATGAACAAGATCCAGGAGACTTGGACCCTACGTCAAGCAACCAATAGGGAGGCCATGAGGCAGGGGGCACGCCTACCCCCCCAGACGCGCCCTCCACCCTCGTGGGCCCCCTGTTGCTCCACCGACGTACTCCTTCCTCCTATATATACCTACGTACCCCCAAACGATCAGATAAGGAGCCAAAACCCTAATTCCGCCGCCGCAACTTTCTATATCCACGAGATCCCATCTTGGGGCCTGTTCCGGAGCTCCACCGGAGGGGGCATCGATCATGGAGGGCTTCTACATCAACACCATAGCCTCTCCGTTGAAGTGTGAGTAGTTTACCTCAGACCTTCGGGTCCATAGTCATTAGCTAGATGGCTTCTTCTCTATTTTTGGAGCCCAATACAATGTTCTCCCCCTCTCTTGTGGAGAACTATTCGATGTAATCTTCTTTTGCAGTGTGTTTGTTGAGACCGATGAATTGTGGGTTTATGATCAAGTTTATCTATGAACAATATTTGAATCTTCTCTGAATTCTTTTATGTATGATTGGTTATCTTTGCAAGTCTCTTCGAATTATCAGTTTGGTTTGGCCTACTAGATTGATCTTTCTTGCAATGGGAGAAGTGCTTAGCTTTGGGTTCAATCTTGCGGTGTCCTTTCCCAGTGACAATAGGGGCAGCAAGGCACGTATTGTATTGTTGCCATCGAGGATAACAAGATGGGGTTTTCATCATATTGCATGAGTTTATCCCTCTACATCATGTCATCTTGCTTAAGGCATTACTCTGTTCTTATGAACTTAATACTCTAGATGCATGCTGGATAGCGGTCGATGTGTGGAGTAATAGTAGTAGATGCAGGCAGGAGTCGGTCTACTTGTCTCGGACGTGATGCCTATATACATGATCATACCTAGATATTCTCATAACTATGCTCAATTCTGTCAATTGCTCAACAGTAATTTGTTCACCCACCGTAAAATACTTATGCTCTTGAGAGAAGCCACTAGTGAAACCTATGGCCCCGGGGTCTATCTTCATCATATTAATCTTCCAATACTTAGTTATTTCCTTTGCTTTTATTTTACTTTGCATATTTATCATAAAAATACCAAAAATATTATCTTATCATATCTATCAGACTCACTCTCATAAGTGACCGTGTAGGGATTGACAACCCCTTATTGCGTTGGTTGCGAGGATTTATTTGTTTTGTGTAGGTGCGAGGGACTCATGCGTAACCTCCTATTGGATTGATACCTTGTTTCTCAAAAAGTGAGGGAAATACTTACGCTACTTTGCTGCACCACCCTTTCCTCCTCAAGGGAAAACCAACACAAGTGCTCAAGAGGTAGCAATGGTGAGCTGATTAAAGTTGCAATTGGCTCGACCATTCGCCCCAAAGATACAATCATGCACGGAGTGTATATGCCTGAGGGTGTCTTCCAAGTTGAGTTGTCTGTTGTCTTAAATGGTTATGAAGATATTGCTCCTCCGATACAACCTCCTGGTGCGGATAGCCAGCTTTCCCTTGAAAAGTGCTTATGTTGGCCAATGATGTGGCCGAAGAGTCGAATTCGGATAGGAGACGTCCAAATTCTAACAAGCTCGAAGCAGATGAACAAAACATCGTGTCGAGGACCATCTCCTTTGGGTCAGAGTCAACCTGAATTGCATAACAACAATGTGGATGTCATTGAGGACCAAGCAAATAATGATGATGACTTACTTGTCAATCGATTCTTCTTGGTTGAAGAATATCAGAACACAGTTGCTGATCTTGATGGACCTATGTCTGTTGATCCCATCCAAGCAATCTCTGTGCCTCCTGCTGCCCAAGCTGATCACCGTGTTGTTCCTTGCCAGAAGAGTCTACTGTTCAACGGGGACTTAAAGCCACCAGACACACAAGTGCCACCATCCAGGGGAGTGTTTGCTGAGTCCAAACACACTCAATGTGATGCTAGCAAATGCATTGTCGGGCGGTGCAGCCAGCCAGCCTAACATGTCACGCGAGAAGAGGAGGCGCCCAAGAAATGCTAACAAGAAGGGCACTGCCGCCGCCACCAAACCGGTTCAGAATAATAAAGAAGTACTTCATCATGTTGCATGGCAGACTTACCATTCCCCGGGTGAACCCATCCTTCCGAAGGAGCTCTTCGATCTTCTGCAAACATAAATAAGACTTCTGCATTACGCAGTTCTCTGTAGGGAGAAGTACGCATTTACTCATGCAGGTCGACATCGCCCCGTTTTCATAGTGGTGGTGCCATCTAATATTGGTTTCTGTGATAGTTTCCCTGCGGAGAAGTTCTATGTGCCATTTGAAGACATCTTCAACCTATTCCACCTATACAAGCTTGGACCTTCCTTAATACGCCTATGGGCAATCAATACCGCCTACACTGCCATATGTGAGCTGAACAAGGTTGTCGTGGTAGCGTACCCCTACCTCATGCACGAGAGGAACGTCAACCTCCCTGATCGCCGTCAAGCTATGAGGAACTACCTGACAGACTTCATGCTTGCCAACATGGAAAAATATTGCCTTCTAGTGCCCTACTATCCGAAGTAAGTCATTCGGTACTCGGTACACACTATTCCTTCATACAATCTCATTCTGCTTCCACGTCAAACATTATATACTCGAGCATAATAGGTTTTTCTCTACTTTTTACGCAGAAAACATTGTGTCCTCATCGTTATTTCCCCGAAGTTCGTCGAAACTTATTTCTTGGATTCAACGAGGAAAGTGAAGAAAGGCTACAGAGGCATCAAGAAAGTTCTTGATGAAGTACTGGTCGATTATACTAGTCGGGAAGGAGTGATCAGAGAGGGGTATCGCAAGTTCGGCAAATTTAAAGCAGTACACTTCGCCCACAAAACTGATTGTTGTTGCATGCAGCAGCCGGAAAACAGTGATACAGACGGGTACTACGTCGTCCACCACATGGAGGACTACATACGGCAGGGACAACACCTTAAAAAGAACTCTGACATCATCGCATGGCGGAAGAAAATGGAGGAAATTAGCCCGGGAGATACTAGATATGAGTTCAGACGCGTCCAGCTCAAGTTTGCTACCATCCTCAACAAGGATGGCATCCACCATGCCGGCATTCTCAACGGCGGCGCACCTGCCAACTCGCAGGACATAAAAACTCGTCTTAATAAGCAAGGTCGCGATGATGACAAACCGGTGTCTCTTGAGGATCCGACGAAGAAATACATTGATGATCCTTTTTATTCATGTAATAGGATAGTGACAGCTAGCTATGCTGTTGTGGTTCTGTAAACTACTTGATCGGCTACACATGTCATTCTATCGTCTCATCGTACTTCAAAACTTTGCCTACCTATCTTAATTTTAAGTGCTACACATAATTATCGTGGATGTATTTTAATTAATGTTATCTAGCTAGAAATATTTTTTATCTTAAAACACGCTGCTATGGCACCGTTTTTCGGCTGACGTGGTAGCGTTTTTCCTATTATGCTTTCAAACTAAGTAATGGCGTCGGAAGTATACGCAAGGCTCTAATGTTTCTCCATATTTATGACGTGTGGAGATGCACCTACGTCATAGGTATATTTGACATTACCGTCATGCCACCTTATCCAACGCCATAGATACCAGAAACTCTACTGGCGTATGAACGAACGTCACCGCTATATTTTAACACTGACGCCATATTGGTGGTGTCGGGCTCCTACGCCAGCAAGGCACATTTTGGCACGCCATAGCTAGGCTTTTCTGCACTAGTGTTGCCTTGTCAGCCAAACTGTTAAGTGCGTGGAGCTCCTCATGCCGTGTTTTCAAGAAATTGTCGAACGCTCCACGCCTGGAGCGACTCATCCTTTCAGGAGGTTTCACCCCCAGTGACGGGATCCTCACCAAGGCGAAGATTGTCGATGCCCCGAAGTTGCACTCCTCAGGGTACTTGGAACCACAGATCTACGCCCTAGAGTTGGGCAGCACCCACAACAAATGCCCAATTTTTGGGCCCGGCATGTTGTAAAACAATTTTTTTTATAACAAACATTTATACTTAGATTAAACTAAGTGTACCGTATAACAATTATAATTATTATAGTTTTCTATTACTTGGTCACATAATAATGTTTCCAAATAATAGTAAAATTATTCGTGGTTATACAATTGTAATGTACATCATTGAAATTTTTGATTCAACAAAATTTAAATTGTAAGATGTACTAAAAAATATCTTTTTTGTTAAAAAACATTCAAATTAATTTTCTAATAGTGCATAAAGTGTCTAGTGTATATACATGCATTAGCATATATGTGTGTGTCCATATATCTTTTAATATTATTGAATGTCGTGGTAGAGATTTGTAAATCTTAAATATTTTAATAGTGATTTCTACTGTATATTACGCAACCATATTCGTAGAATCTTCTAGGGCATATCAAATGTGACATGCAAGTTGGGTTTACCAATAATCATTGAAGAACCAAATATATTCTTGATTGTACTTTTGCGTATGACTCGATTATCTGACATGCTTATGTAGATTCACTTAGAACGTGTTTGGTTGTCATCTACAATTTGCATGCATTGCTTGCTTGACTCCGTTGGGTCTGGTTGAGGAAAAACAGGGAAAAAAGCATCATCTGCACTAGCGAATCAATTTGGTTACCCACATCTAGGCTTCCTTCATTAGGGGGTCAATTTTGGCATGACGTTTGGTGTCCTATATTGACTCGGCTCATGCAACTACACGGTGTTTGGTTCTATACAACGGGATATGATTAAGAGTTAACAGCTACACATAACACCGAGTTACACAGTGCCATGGCGACTGCGCTAGACAGTGGCGAGGACGCAATCAACTAGTTCATCACGTCGCCGTCGGAAGCGGCGCCACAGCCACCGTCCACCGTGTCCGATGGCTGCGTGGTGAACTAGTTACTTGCGGCGCCGCCATAGAGAAAGTCCACGTGGAGGAGAAGGGCGTTGAAGCAGATGACAGAGGAGAAAAAATGCAGTATGCACGCCATGGCAGCGTCAATGCAGTAGGACGAGGGAGAGTAGGCCGAAAGGAATGACTCCGGAAACGACACCAGTGTAGTAGGACGCCACAAGGAGGCCGAGAGGAATAACGCCGACGATGGCGTCAGTGTAGTACGACGAGAGCGAGGAGGCCGAGAGGAACCATGCCAACGGTGGTGACAGTGGAACAAGACGCGGGAGAGGAGACTGAGAGTAACAACATCGTCGATGGTGCTAATGTACTAGGACATAGGAGAGGAGGCCGATAGGAGGTTTTTTTTGTTTCTTTCTTTGGTTTCTCCATTTTTCTAGTTTTCTTTTCTTTTTTTCCTTTTTTCACCGATTTCTCTATTTTTTTGTTGACCTTTTATGATTTTTCAGTTTTTCTCTTTTTTTCTCAGTTTTCTTCATCATCTTTTAACACAAGTCTATATTTTTCACATATATATGGTACATCTTTTAATACACATTTATTATTTTTGAAATACATGATTTATATTTTTTGCAAATATATGTTTTGATATCTATTTTCTATTTTTTACACATTGTCTATTTTTTGTATGCATCAGGAACATTTTAATACAAATAATTAATATTTTTCAAATACCTGATTAATCTTTTTAAAATACATGACTACTATTTTTATTTTTATTTATGTCTAGTTTTTTACATACACTTTCTACATTTTCTAATACACTAGGAAAAACATTGTTTTATACATGTTTAGTATTTTTAAATACATGATCAACCTTTTTTCATGCACATTGTTTTTTGTGTATATTTTTCATGTATATGAATTTTTTCTATACACATTTAATAAAATTAGAATCCTTGATTATTTATTAAATACTTTACTAACATTTTTTAAAATACATGATCAATTTTTATACACATTGTTCATTTTTGTATACATTACAAATATCTTTATACACATTTAATATTTTAAAAATGTTTGATTAATTTTTTTTGAATATTTTTTCAAACATAGATACTTAGAATCTTTGGAAATATGAACAAGAGTAAAAAACTAAAACTTGAAAGCAAAAAAGTTAAAGAAACAGGAGAAAAAACGAGGGCTGTCGCATGTGCCCTCCCGTGCGCTTTTAGGCGACGCCTCCCTACATCTTGCTATAAGTGAGACATAAGGGAGCCCCGTGTGCATCGGCCTATCCTTGATGAGATCAGAACAACTTCACGATGGCTGTAACCTGTATCTTTCTTCTCATAGCTCGGAACTCCTTCTCCAGATTGTGTAATCAAATTCGGGTGAGTGATCCGCTGTGAGATGAATCTGTGCTATTGTAATCCTAACAGGATAGGACATGGAACTAAATTGCCGGAATCTTTTTTTTTTAGGCAAATTACGGGAACCAATAGAGATGCTCTAATTGATACACACAACAATCAAAGATGGATCCTGACAAGTGTCACATGTGTGGCATAAACACATGACAACTCTGAATGTTTTTATGACAAATTTAGTGACGCGGGTTGCCGTAAAAAAAGTTTAGTGATGCAGGGATGGCAACTTCCGTTGTTAAGCATGACAATTTCCTTTTCAGATAACAAGTTTCAGTTCTTTTTTCTTTTTACTTTCCAGATGACAACTTTAGTTGTAAAAAATGTCTGGGCCGGAGTGCTTTATGCTACACGTGTGATATTTATTATTTGGAAAAAAGATAGAGATGCTCCTTTTTTTATAGCAAATAGACTTTATTTCTCATATAATAGTCATATCGTTTACAAGTAAATGAGAAATAAAATCAAGGATAGCAGCATCCCAAGAACCAGAAGATCTAGTAGTAAATGAGTGTCTTGCTAACTCGCCAACCACCTGATTCGCTTCTCTGGAACAATATTTGAAAGATAACTTTGAGAAATCGAGAGATAGCTGCTTACATTCAGCAACAACGGCGGCATCGGGTCCCAAATATTCATCCATCAAATTAATTGATTCAACTGCAATGGAGCTATCTGATTCCACCTCTGCCGAATTGCATCCCATACTTGCCAGAAGAAACATACCATTTCTGATTGCTAATAGTTCAACAGCATCAACATCGCGGACATGCAGGATGAACCAGGATGCAGCAGCGATGAAATCGCCACAGTCATCACGTAGAACTGCACCACTAGCTCCGAACAGTGTGTCCGCATGAAAAGATGCGTCAACGTTCACCTTTACCACACCACTAGTAGAAAACAGGGCTTTGGTCCACGCCGGGTCAGCCCATTAGTCCCGGTTCAGTCCAGAACCGGGACCAATGGGGGCATTGGACCCGGTTCATGAGCCCAGGGGGCCGGCCAGGCCACGTGGGCCATTGGTCCCGGTTCATCTGGATCTTTTGGTCCCGGTTGGTGGGACGAACCGGGACCAATGGGCCTCGCTCCTGGCCCACCACCATTGGTCCCGGTTGGTGGCTTGAACCGGGACCAAAGGCTCCCCTTTAGTCCCGGTTCATGCCACCAACCGGGACCAATGAGGTGCCTATATATACCCCCTCGCGTAAGAGCAGAGCATACTGCTCTGTTTTTTCTGGCCGAGGGGGAGAGGGCTTGGTGGTGCTCTAGCTCACCTACTATGCACACAAGTTGTTCGATGGAATGCCCGAGCCACACTACTTAAGCTTTCTCCTCTCCAAGCTCCATTTTCCACAATATTTGTCTAGGTTTAGCGGTCCATCACGCTCCGTCCCCGTCTTCACCGCCGTCGATCACCCGCGCCGAGCTCATCGCCGGCACCACCGTGGTGAGCCTCTTGTTCTTATCTTCTTTCTGAAAAGAAAAATATTCTTACTTGTATGTTTACATAGATACTTGTATTATTTTCTTACTTTTATTATTGCATCTTATATAGTGCGATGGTTTTGGTATCCGCCCCCGTCGGCCCTCGTCCTGTCTATGATTCGGATGTGGTATATATATTATCTTTATAACTATTGGTTCATTTATTGTTTATGAAAATTATGCCGACCAACATGACATAGATTTTATTTATGTAGGATGTATGTGAATCGGAAATGCCAACCGACCCTATTGTCGAGAGGTTAAATTTAGTTGAAGAAGAAAACAATTTGTTGAAGGAAAAAATAAAAAAAATTGAGGAGGAGAAGATGATATTGGAGTTGCATGTTGCGGATGTCGTCGATGATCACAAGATCAAGATGGATGCAATGCGCTTGAAGATTAGAAAGATTAGAAAATATGCCATTCATACCGAGGCTTGGTATCATTATGCCGTTGGATCAATTGTTACCTTGGTTGCGATTATGATTGCATTTGTTTTCGCATTGAAATGTTTTACATAGTTTCAATGTATGGTTTAATTAATTAGATGCTCTGGAGAGCTATATGTTGTTAGATGAGAACTATGTATGCACTTTGGTTTTAATGTGATGATGAACTTCTATTAATTTGGACACTTAATTATATATAATGCACGCAGATGAACCGGCAATGGATGTACGGTGACAGACACACCTGCGAGTACATTAAGGGCGTGCATGAGTTTCTCGATGCGGCTGAGGCAAACAAGCAGAATGGTTTTATGTGTTGTCCATGCACTGAATGTGGGAATACGAGGTCTTACTCTAACCGGAAAATCCTTCACTCCCACCTGCTTTACAAGGGTTTCATGCCACACTATAATGTTTGGACGAGGCACGGAGAAATAGGGGTTATGATGGAAGACGGCGAAGAAGAAGAGTACGATGACAACTATGTGCCCCCTGAATACGGTGATGCTGCAACGGGGGGAGCTGGTGAAGATCAAGAGGAACCAGACGATGTGCCCAATGATGCTGCAACGGGTGAAGCTGCTGAAGATCAAGAGGAACCAGACGATGTGCCCGATGATGATGATCTCCGCCGGGTCATTGTCGATGCAAGGACACAATGCGAAAGTCAAAAGGAGAAGCTGAAGTTCGATCGCATGTTAGAGGATCACAAAAAAGGGTTGTACCCCAATTGCGAAGATGGCAACACAAAGCTCGGTACCGTACTGGAATTGCTGCAGTGGAAGGCAGAGAATGTGTGGCTGACAAAGGATTTGAGAAGCTACTGAAAATATTGAAGAAGAAGCTTCCAAAGGATAACGAATTGCCCGACAGTACATACGCAGCAAAGAAGGTCGTATGCCCTCTAGGATTGGAGGTGGAGAAGATACATGCATGCCCTAATGACTGCATCCTCTACCGCGGTGCATACAAGGATCTGAACGCATGCCCGGTATGCGGTGCATTGCGGTATAAGATCAGACGAGATGACCCTGGTGATGTTGACGGCGAGCCCCCCAGGAAGAGGGTTCCTGCGAAGGTGATGTGGTATGCTCCTATAATACCACGGTTGAAACGTCTGTTCAGAAACGAAGAGCATGCCAAGTTGATGCGATGGCACAGTGAGAACCGAAAGAAAGATGGGAAGTTGAGAGCACCCGCTGACGGGTCGCAGTGGAGAAAAATCGAGAGAAAGTACTGGGATGAGTTTGCAAAGGACCCAAGGAATGTATGGTTTGCTTTAAGCGCGGATGGCATTAATCCTTTCGGGGAGCAGAGCAGCAATCACAGCACCTGGCCCGTGACTCTATGTATGTATAACCTTCCTCCTTGGATGTGCATGAAGCGGAAGTTCATTATGATGCCAGTTCTCATCCAAGGCCCTAAGCAACCCGGCAACGACATTGATGTGTACCTAAGGCCATTAGTTGAAGAACTTTTACAGCTGTGGAATGGAAACGGTGTACGTACGTGGGATGAGCACAGACAGGAGGAATTTAACCTAAAGGCGTTGCTGTTCGTGACCATCAACGATTGGCCCGCTCTCAGTAACCTTTCAGGACAGACAAACAAAGGATACCACGCATGCACGCACTGTTTAGATGACACTGAAAGTATATACCTGGACAAATGCAGGAAGAATGTGTACCTGGGCCATCGTCGATTTCTTCCGACCAACCATCAATGTCGAAAGAAAGGCAAGCATTTCAAAGGCGAGGCAGATCACCGGAAGAAGCCCGCCATGCGTACCGGTGATCACGTACTTGCTATGGTCAATGATTTACACGTAATCTTTGGAAAGGGTCCCGGCGGACTAGCTGTTCCGAATGACGCTGAGGGACACGCACCCATGTGGAAGAAGAAATCTATATTTTGGGACCTACCCTACTGGAAAGACCTAGAGGTCCGCTCTTCAATCGACGTGATGCACGTGACGAAGAACCTTTGCGTGAACCTGCTAGGCTTCTTGGGCGTGTATGGGAAGACAAAAGATACACCTGAGGCACGGGAGGACCTGCAACGTTTGCACGAAAAAGACGGCATGCCTCCGAAGCAGTATAAAGGTCCTGCCAGCTACGCTCTTACGAAAGAAGAGAAAGAAATCTTCTTTGAATGCCTGCTCAGTATGAAGGTCACGACTGGCTTCTCGTCGAATATAAAGGGAATAATAAATATGCCAGAGAAAAAGTTTCAGAACCTAAAGTCTCATGACTGCCACGTGATTATGACGCAACTGCTTCCGGTTGCATTGAGGGGGCTTCTACCGGAAAACGTCCGATTAGCCATTGTGAAGCTATGTGCATTCCTCAATGCAATCTCTCAGAAGGTGATCGATCCAGAAATCGTACCAAGGCTAAGGAGTGATGTGGCGCAATGTCTTGTCAGTTTCGAGCTGGTGTTCCCACCATCCTTCTTCAATATCATGACGCACGTCCTAGTTCATCTAGTCGACGAGATTGTCATCCTGGGGCCCGTATTTCTACACAATATGTTCCCCTTTGAGAGGTTCATGGGAGTCCTAAAGAAATATGTCCGTAACCGCGCTAGGCCAGAAGGAAGCATCTCCATGGGCCATCAAACAGAGGATGTTATCGGGTTTTGTGTTGACTTCATTCCTGGCCTTAAGAAGATAGGTCTCCCTAAATCGCGGTATGAGGGGAGACTGACTGGAAAAGGCACTCTTGGAAGTGACTCAATAATATGCAGGGACGGATATTCTTGGTCTCAAGCACACTACACAGTTCTACAGAACTCTACCTTGGTGACCCCGTATGTCGATGAACACAAGAACAGTCTGCGCTCCAAACACCCGGAGCAGTGCGACGACTGGATTACATGTGAACACATCAGGACTTTCAGCAGTTGGTTGGAAACACGTCTCAGAGGTGACAACACTGTTTGTGATGAGTTGTACTTGTTGTCCAGGGGACCATCTTTGACTGTATTGACTTACAAAGGATACGAGATAAATGGGAATACATTTTACACGATCGCCCAAGATCAAAAGAGCACCAACCAAAACAGCGGTGTCCGCTTTGATGCAGCAACCGAGAGCGGAAAGGACACATATTATGGTTACATAGTGGACATATGGGAACTTGACTACGGACCTGATTTTAAGGTCCCTTTGTTTAAGTGCAAATGGGTCAATCTGTCAGGCGGCGGGGTACAGGTAGACCCACAGTACGGAATGACAACAGTGGATCTGAAAAATCTTGGGTACACTGACGAACCGTTCGTCCTAGCCAATGATGTGGCACAGGTTATCTATGTGAAGGACATGTCTACCAAACCGAGAAAAAGAAAAGATAAGGAAGCGAATACATCATACGATGAGCCAAAGCGCCACATAGTTCTTTCAGGAAAAAGGGACATCCTGGGAGTGGACGGCAAGACAGACATGTCTGAAGATTATGAAAAGTTTCATGAAATTCCTCCCTTCAATGTCAAGGCTGACCCAAGCATCCTGATAAACGATGAAGATTATCCATGGTTACGGCGCAATAAGCAAATGACACAAGCGAAGAAAAAGTGAAGACTTTCTCCCGCAACTATTATGATGATACCATGCCAACTTTGTAACACACAAGTATGCTATGCCAACTTTTTCAGAGTTCATTTGAAAACTATGAATTTAGGTCGAATTTTCTCTATAGGTGCATCTATGTTCATTTTTTTAGTAAAGTTAATCACAAACTTGTGATTCACACAAATTTCAAAGAATTCAAATTTTAACTATTCAAATTTGAAAACTAATGACACTAACAAAAATTTTATAATTTTTCTAAAACTAATGGCACTAACAGAAAGTTTATAATTTTGCTGACCTAAAAGCAAAAAGAAATAAAAAATAAAGCAAAAAACAAAAGAAAATAAATAATCTAGAAAACAAAACAAAAAATCTGGAAAACAAAAAAATAACAACAACAAGTATTTTTTTGTAAATAGAAACAAAATAAAATAAATAAAGCAACAAAGAAAACAAAAAAACTAAAAAAGTGTTTTCAAATTTGAAAACTAATGGCACTAACAGAAAGTTTATAATTTTTCTAAAACTAAAAGAAAAAAAGAATAAAAAAATAAAGCAAAAAAACAAAAGAAACTAAATAATGCAGAAAACAAAACAAAAAAACTGGAAAAAATAGCAGCAATAAGTATTTTGTTGTAAGTAGAAACAAAATAAAATAAATAAAGCAACAAAGAAAACAAAAAAACTAAAAAAGTGTTTTCAAATTTGAAAACTAATGGCACTAACAAAAAGTTCATAATTTTTCTAAAACTAAAAGTAAAAAGATTTAAAAAATAAAGCAAAAAACAAAAGAAAATAAATAATGCAGAAAATGAAACAAAAAAACTGGAAAAAAATAGGCACTAAAAGCAAAAAAAACTAAAAAAGTGTTTTCAAATTTGAAAACTAATGGCACTAACAGAAAGTTTATAATTTTTCTAAAACTAAAAGCAAAAAGAATTAAAAAATAAAGCAAAAAGCAAAAGAAAATAAATAATGCAGAAAACAAAACAAAAAAACTGGAAAAAAAGTTAAAAATAGCGACAATAAGTAAAGAAAACAAAAAAAAGTGTTTTCAAATTTGAAAACTAATGGCACTAACAGAAAGTTTATAATTTTTCTAAAACTAAAAGCAAAAAGAATTAAAAAATAAAGCAAAAAATAGAAAATAAATAATGCAGAAAACAAAACAAAAAAATGGGGGGAAAATATTAAAAATAGCAACAATAAGTAAAGAAAACAAAAAAACAAAAAAAGTGCCTCCTACTGAGCCCCCACGGCCTGAATACGACTAGAAAACCCTACCATGGGCCAGGATTCAGGCCCGCAGGAGACCCAGTAGGCCCACAAGCATAGACAGTGGATTTAGGCCCGTAAGCCTGTAGTAGAGAGGAGCTCGAAGTGGTCGGCTCGGCAGAGCTTATAAACCACTCCAAGCCCCTCTCGGCTAGCGAGGTGGGACTAAACATTCCACCGCACTGCGCCGTTCTAGCACAAGGCCTTTGGTCCCGGTTCGTGCCAGCAACCGGGACTAAAGGAGGCATTGGTCACGGTTCGTGGCACAAACCGTGACCAATGCCCCCCATTAGTCCCGGTTGGTGCCACCAACCGGGACCAAAGGCCGCCGATTCCCGCCCTTTGGGCTGCTGAAAAGAGGCCTTTGGTCCCGGTTGGTGGCACCAACCGGGACTAAAGGGGCGCATTGGTCACGGTTTGTGCCACGAATCATGACCAATGCCTTTGGTATATAAGCTAGCACTTAAGAAATTTTCACATTTCCCTCGCAGTTGCCCCCGACGACGCCGAGCACATCGACGTCGCCAGGCTGCCCCAACGCCGCCCGCCGCCCCCGCCGTCACCGTCGCCCGCGCCCCAAGTCGCCGTCGCCCGCGCCGTCGCCTGACGCCGTCGCCCGCGCCCTCGGCCGACACCGTCGCCGCACGCCGCCGTCCCCTGCCCCGACGCGCGCCGCCCCTGCCCCGTCGCCGTCGCCGTGCCGCTGTCCCCTGCCTCTGTGAGCACCGCACGTCTGCCGCCCCCGCCGCCACCGTGCAATTTTTTTATTATACATGCTATTTTTTTACATGTTTTTAGATTTTCATATATATATGTATGTATGTATTTTTTAGATATATGTATTTTTTGATGTATGTGTATGTATGTATTTTTTACATGTTTTTTGTATGTATGTATGTATTTTTTCAATTGTAATGATGTTTTAAAAATACATATATGCAAAAGTTAGATTTTTAATTAGAATTTTTTTATCTATATATGTTCTCTGATTTAGTACATTTTAGGTTAGTTTCATTTTAAAAAAAGTTTTATATATTTAGGAAGAAGGAATAGAAGGAAGAAGAAGGAAGAAAATGTTTTATATATGAGGGTCGAGAGGGGGTCGACGGTCGAGAGGGGTTCGAGAGGGGGTCGTCGAACATGAGAGGAAGAAAAGGATAAAAAAAGAAGAGAAAGAAGAAAAAAAGAGGAGAAGAAAGAATAGAGGAGATCTTCTCCTCTATTCTTTCTTCTCCTCTTTTTTTCTTCTTCTTCCTCTTTTTTTTATCAGGAACGAGGGTTGTCGAGGGTCGCCGAACATGAGAGGAAGAAGAGGATAAAAAAAGAAGAGGAAAAAGAAAAAAAAGAGGAGAAGAAAGAATAGAGGAGTTCTTCTCCTCCTCTATTCTTTCTTCTCCTCTTTTTTTTCTTCTTCTTCCTCTTTTTTTATCGGGAACGAGGGCCGTCGAGGGTCACCGAGGGGTCGAGGGTCGAGAGGGGGTCGACGGTCGCTGAGGGGTCGAGGGTCGAGAGGGGGTCTAGGGTCACCAAGGGGTCAAGGGTCGTCGAACATGAGAGGAAGAAGAGGATAAAAAAAGAAGAGGAAGAAGAAAAAAAAGAGGACAAGAAAGAATAGAGGAGTTCTTCTCCTTTATTTCTTTCTTCTCCTCTTTTTTTTTCTTCTTCTTCCTCTTTTCTTTATCGGGAACGAGGGTCGTCGAGGGTCGCCAGCGGTAGAGGAAACCCTAAATAGCAAGTATCGTCTATCGTTCGGCGACCCTCGGCGACCCTCGTTACTTGCTATTTAGGGTTTCCTCTACCGCTCGGTGACCCTCGACGACCCTCGTTCCTGATAAAAAAAGAGGAAGAAGAAGAAAAAAAGAGGAGAAGAAAGAATAGAGGAGTTCTTACTCCTCTATTCTTTCTTCTCCTCTTTTTTTTCTTCTTCCTCTTCTTTTTTTAATCCTTGAAGCGTTGTCGAGGCCACCCCAAACCCTAGAGAAGCAGCATCGAGGCCACTAATTAATATTAGTTCTACGTTTACCACTAATATATCCATCTGTCATGTTTGAATAATAATTTCCATGTTGTAAATATTTGTAGAAACTATGGACACCGCCCGAGACGAAGTACAAGAAGAGTTGTTGGGGGACATAATCGCACGAGGAAGTGATGCCGTCTGCTCATTGTTTCTCAACGACACTGATGGTCTGCAAGCAGCTGGCTATGATTATGATGGCTCTGGTGACCTAATGCCAGTGCAAGAAGGAGACCGTGAGGACAGCTCCGGTGACCCAATGCCGGTGCAAGAAGGAGACCGTGATGACGTCTCCGGTGACCGAACCGAGTTCGGCCAGGTATATATATTAGTTAAGCTTCTGCTGACTAGCTAATTGATGCATTCATTGTTTTGGTATGTGCACATATTAATTAAGTCTTTGTTCTTTTTTCTAGCCCTCCGGATCAAGCACAACTTCGGTAAAGAGACGAGGCCCAAAGAAAAAGTTGAGCTCGGATGAAAAGTTTGAGATCATAGCAATCGCGCCCGATGGCCAACCGATTGAACCCCTCTGGACAAAGAGCGCATTTGTTGCTCAGTGCGGGGTTTTGGTTAGGGACAAGATCCCGATCAGCATCCAGCAATGGTTAAAGCCGGCTACAGAAGACCCTGAGGTGTCTTATGTCAATGATATGCAGAAAAATGATCTTTGGATTGAGCTGAAGTCAAATTTCACCCTACCGCAAGAGGATGATCCGGAGAAGCCAATTAAAGAGCAATTAATCAAGTCTTTTGCTCTTAAGAGGATGGCAGAACTATTCAGGAGGTGGAAGAAAGAGTTGAATAAGTTTGTCGAAAATAAAGAGACACCAAAATTCAAGGGCAGATATGAGAAGATCAGAGATCACTGGCCCGCATTTGTGGCCCACAAGACATCGGAAAAGAGTAAGAAGATGTCGGCGACAAACAAGCAAAATGCTGCGAAGAAGAAGCATCACCATCGCACGGGGTCAGGTGGCAACCTCGTAGCCCGGCCTAAGTGGTCCAAGACTGAGAATGATCTGGCTGATAAAGGGATTGAACCAGAGACAATTAACTGGCCAGACCGTTGCCGGACTTGGTTCTTCGGGGCTGGTGGAACCTTGGACCCTGTATCAGGGAAGTGCATTTGGATGAACGATCAAATGGACATACCAGTCAAGAAGCTTCAGCAGTATATTGAAGCAGCGCAGCAAGGGACGTTCGTTCCAGACAAAGAGAACGACGAGCTCTCAATGGCCCTCGGGAATCCTGAGCACCCTGGACGGACACGAGGCACGCCAGGCTCCATTCCATGGAAGGTTGGGTTTCCGGACGCGGGTGGTTACAAATGCCAGGAGAGGAGGAAAAAAGTGCAACAGACCCAAATGCAGGCGCTGCAAGCAAGGGTACAAGCGATAGAGGAACAGGAAGCAAATCGCAGCAAATGAACTGCCGAAGCTTCCCCCGAAGCTACCCCGCCATCTCAGCGGAGAAGCAGCGTGGCTTCCACCGAGCTGCTTCAGCCGGAGCATGTCTTGACGGCTCCTGCCAGCTATCCCGTGGATGCTATCACGGAGTCTCAAAATTACCACCTTATGACGCAATGGATGAATTTGGAGGTCAAGGCAGTTGTTGGCTCTGTTTATCCTACTGAACCCGGCGCAACTTTTCACTGCCGGCCGATTCCAGAAGGATATGCCAGGGATCAGGTAGATGAAATAACGGAGGGATTTGAGGACCTCCAGCTTGACCACCCTACCGGTGAAGGGGAGACTAGGCTGGGTTCTGCTCTGAAGACTCCATGCCTATGGCAGAAGGAGCTCATCAGCCTTCCGAACTAGACGCCTCCGCCTCCTCCGGCGAGTCAAGGCACTCCGCCTCCTCCACCGCCTCCTCCTCCGGCGAGTCAGGGCACTCCGCCTCCTCCACCGCCTCCCCTCCGGCGAGTGACAATCAGGGCACTCGACCGGCTCCTTCTCCGGCGTGTGGCGGCATTCCGCCTCCTTCTCCGCCTGCGCCGGCGCGCCAGAGCAGCCAGCCTCCTCCTTCTCCGCCTCGTCAGCAAGGGCGAAAGAGACCTGCCACCGCTTCGGCTGCTCCGGCGCGTCGTAGTCCTTCTCCTCCGCCTCGTAAGCAAGTAAAGAAGACAACCGCTCCGTCTGCTCTATCGCACTAGTAGAAAACGGAGCTTTAAAACCGGTTCGTAAGGGCCTTTAGTGACGGTTCCATAACCGGCACTAATTGGTGGGCACTAAAGCCCCCCCCCTTTAGTACCGGTTCGGCACGAATCGGCGCTAAAGTGCCACCACGTGGCATGAGCTCGCGCCCTGGTATGGGGGATCTTTAGTACCGGCCGGTACTAAAGGTTTTTTTTTGAATTTTTTTTTTGAAAATTTTAGAAATTTTTTTGATTATTTTTTTGATTTTTAATTTTTCTGAATTATTTGGTGATTTAGTCTCTAATCACCTCTCTTAACTGCTCAAGTGTGGATCACTCATTCCAAATCATCTAACTTCCCGACCGGTCACCCATCCCTCTCACTACTCCAGCCCGAGCACACTTAACTTTCGGGTTCTATTCTCCTTCGTTTCCAAGTCTGCACTTGTTGTTTTCCTGACAATAGTAAGATGCCAATCCTATTAACCCTCAGGACATTAGCTTGAGCATGAAGTCACACATTTCACTGTTTGAGTTTGAAACTATTATTCTAAAAAACAGTAATTATTTAGTAACACTAATATTTCTTGAATAAGTTTGACCATAGTTTGACCACAGTTTGACCATAGTTTGACCAGATTTACCAAAATTCAAAAAATTGAAATAATTATTTAGTAACACTAATATTCTTGAATAATTATGTAGTAACATTAATATCTCTTGAATAAGTAGTTTGACCATAGTTTGACCAGATTTAACCAAAATTTAGGAAAAAACTGAAATTTGAGCATATCTTTTTTTCCTTTTGGAATTTTAAGATTCTCAAAAATTTCAAACAGGCCGTAGGATGTTAAAATCGGATGCGGATTTTCGTGCTGAATTTTTTGATATATTATACGTTTTTTCCGACATCGTATGCAAAAGTTATAGCCGTTTTACATTTTCCCTACACTTTTTGCAAAACATGTCCAAATTTAAGTTTTCAAATTTTCCTAACTAGTAGATGTAGTAATATAACTACCTCTCGAAGGATTTTATTTTTTGAAGTTTTTATCATTTTCTTTTGATTTTTTCAGAACTGAAATGGCGACACACGGGGGGGGGGGGGGGGTAGAGTTTGAAAATTGCCCTATAGTGCCGGTTTGTGTCACAAACCGGTACTATAGGTCAGACCCCTTTAGTACCGGTTTGTGACACGAATCGGTACTAAAGGTGATCGTGGGGCCCCAGCCTGACGCCGGCCTGCCATCACCCCTTTAGTACCGGTTCGTGGCATGAACCGGTACTAAAGGTTCAACACGAACCGGCATTAATGCATAGTCGTTCGAACCAGCACTAATGGTACCATTAGTGACGGCTCAAATTCAAACCGGCACTAATGTGCTTCACGTTT
The DNA here is from genome assembly GCF_018294505.1 of Triticum aestivum. Classification (NCBI taxonomy): domain Eukaryota; kingdom Viridiplantae; phylum Streptophyta; class Magnoliopsida; order Poales; family Poaceae; genus Triticum; species Triticum aestivum. Next base: position 601,598,177 of record NC_057809.1, read on the forward strand.
GACCCTTTTTCTACTAGTGCTGACGTCTAGTAGTACAGCCAGAGGCGGGAGGACATACAGATTCGGTCCTTCTCTGAAGACTTCAGAGAAGTTACCATACGAGAGGACCCCAGAGGAGAATGTCGAGATCGCGCGAGAAGAAGTGAGGAACTTCTCTGAAGGGGTGAAAGCAAAGAAACATCCACCTCCGGAGGAGAAGGTAGATCCGGTGAAAGCGAAGCGCACTCTGGCTGCCCTGACAAAACCACCCAAGTCTCCGCCGAAAGGAAACTATGAGCGCATTATTGGAAAGGAATTTATCGAAGTGGAGCGGTCGGGAAGTACTGTCAGTGATTAAAGGCTGAAAGAACGACGAGCTGGGAAACAAATTGCACAGCTCAGCGAACAAGCGAAGCAATCGTGCCCCCCGCTCAAGGTGCCTAGCGACATCGTCGCTAATGATCCGAGGATGGTGCCCGGTTATAGCAATCTTGGAGATTACCTGCCCGACGATGTACATTATGATTTCATGGAGGTGTAGATACAAAGATACGAGTACGGGAAGCCTCTCGTCAAAGATGAGAGATCTCTATCAACGATGATGCGAAGATTGCATGATTGGTACTTGAAAATCTGCAGAGAGTCTGGGGGGAGGAGTACTTTGTATGTGAGAGTTAAAAAGGAGCATGACCTCGTTGGAATTGATCTGTTGCCTGTTCCATTTGAGGAGTTCTTTCAATTTTTCAATCAATTGGCCCTCGATAAAGCAACGGTCACCTGCTACTGTTTGTAAGTAGTACTACTTCTGTCATTCAGTCTCTCTATATAGCTCAGCTCTTTTATTGCATGTATTTATAATTATCCTCACTATATTATGCAGATTGAAGATCGCCGAATTGAAGAAAAGACAAGTCGGTGATATTGGGTTCATTAACACATATCTCATAGATGAAACTGAGGTTAAATTTCATGCCGCAGATACCGAGGCCAACTTGCTACAATCGTTGGTAATAAATGAAAACAAAGATATAATACTATTTCCTTACAACTTCAAGTGAGTGTTACTGTCTTGTGCGTATTCGGTTTCCCTTATATATTAGTCAAGGTTATAGTAATGTAATTGATGAGTTATGCATGCGTGTGCAATTTCCACTATATTCTCCTAGAGATTAAGCTTGAGCAGGGACTAGTAACCGTCTTAGACTCAAGACAAAAAGATCCCCAGGACTATGCGCACATGACTCAAATGCTCAAGTAAGTTAAATCGATCATTATCCACCATATCAGTAACTTTGTTCATTTCCTGATATATCAAGTAATTGTTTTCTTTGTCTGGCAGGGTTTGGAAAAATTCACCAAAAAAGCTCCGGGACTCCCGAAGAAGCTGCAATTTAGACACCCGAAAGTAAGTACTATAGTAGCATGTTCCGTGCATCTCCTATTGATTCAAGCGCTAGTTTTATCAATACCATTTGGCATTCTTGCTTATCAGTTTGATTGACCTCTATTTCTTGTAAAGTGGTTGTGGCATGAACAAGGGAATAATTTCCGTGGATACTACATTTGTGAGTCCATCCGCCACACAACCTGTGAGCGGGGCTACTCTGACGAACAATATGAAGTGCGTAAATAACAACATTCACAATTTTATTTTAATACCATCATTTGTGTTGAGTTTCATTCATTCATTCATTCATATATATATATATATATGAAAAATTGTGCCTACCATAGCTTGCTAGGGACATGGCTATCATAGCCACACAATGCATGCGCCGTGATCCGTGCTGACCATGTGAGGGTTAAACTAAAGAGGTGTTTGTGGTGTGTTTTGCAGCCCATGTGTCAGAGAAAAGCTATGCAACTGTCAGCATGCATATATATATATGTATGTATTGACCCCCTTCTTTAAATTAGATGTTTCGGAAGCGGGATGAACTCCCAGCACCAGCTCGCATGCGAGCAATTCAAGAGGAATTGGCGGCATTCTTTCTTGACCACGTGATCGCTAAAGACAGAGAATACTATGTGGACCATGAGTCCGTATGTTAGGAGATTATATTTGTAAGAGATAATTACTGTATATATGTAGCCGGTAGTGTCGGATAGATATACGAGAACTTGTTGTTCGACCAATCTCTCGGAGAAGGAGAGGTGGTCGATATCACTTCTCTCTGTATGCATATATGTTCATGACGATCTTCTGTTTCCTTCCTTTGCTTACTAGCTAGCTAGCGTGTCTAGTCCTCTCTATACGTATGTATAGTACGTAGCGTCGACCAAGCACGGACATAAGAGAGGACACTTCTCTCTATTAATTATAGCTAGCTAACACAATATATGAAACACCTAAATTAACCCCCCAAACCCCCCTTTCAAAAAAACAAAAACCCCAGCCACAGAAATGCTGACGCGTGGATGCCTATTGGTCCCGATTGGTGCCACCAACCGGGACCAAAGGCCCTCCTGCCTGGACTCCGCGCACAGGCCACGTGGAGGCCCATCTGTCCCGGTTCTGGATTGAACCGGGACTAAAGGGACAGGGCATTAGTACCGACCCTTTAGTCCCGGTTCAGGAACCGGGACAAAAGTCTCTTACGAACCGGGACAATAGGCCCTTTTTCTACTAGTGACATATGATTACCAGTCCTCGCTGGTAACTTGGGCATCAAAGATCCGATATAGTTTGTTGCAAGGATTTTAATTGACATTGTCGTTTTATCTAGGCCTTGGATGTCCACTCCCTTCACAAGCTGGTGTCGCTGCCACCATAGAAACCACACTGCAACTGTTGCCAGTTCCGCCACTGGCAGACCATCGACTATCTCTGTAAGTTTGAGCAGTATCTCCAAGGTGATGGCACCAGATCTATCTTATGCCGTTGATTTCTTCACAGTTTCCAAGAGGCATAAGCATTTCCAAACTCCCTTTACCTTACGGCAGCCAAAGAGTGTGTGTTGCACATCTTCTGCATCGATTGAGCATCGAGGACACTATGGCGATATGGGGATATGTCGGCCAGCAATAACACTGTAACATGGGAGAACTCCATGAAGCACTTTCCATGTGAAGTGTTTTACTTTGCCAGGCACCTTAAGTTTCCATGCATCTTTCCATACCTTATTTATATGGACATTACCTTGCCCATCAGCTCTTATAAGATGAGGACCAAATTGGTGTTCCAATTCCCTGTAATAAGCCGATCGTACTGAGAAGGTACCACACCTATTATAGTTTCAAGCAACAAAGTCCTCCGTCATATGTGTGTTAAGCGGAATTTGCAATATCCTTTTGCACATCTACTGGTGAGAAACAGTCTATCAAAAGCACACCATCCCAATTCCCAGTGTAAGGATCAATAAGCTCCTCCACTTTTGACAACATTATTGTCCCTCTAGGGGTAATTACCTTCTGAGTTGCTGGTTGGGATCCAAGGCTCCTAACAAATGTTTATGTGTGTTCCAGAACCAACCCTCCAAATACATCCTCGCTGGAAAGTTTGAATGCCTGCCGCAATGCTTTGCCAAGTGTAAGATGATCCCTTCTAAGGACCAGCTTTAAGTAAATTAACATCTGGGTAATATTTAGCACGAAGAACTTGCGCACATAAAGAATCTGAGTTATGGAGAAGTCGCCAACACCGTTTTGCTAACATGGCATGGTTAAAACTGTGAAGGTCCCTAAACCCCAACCCCCCTTTCTTCTTTGGGATACACAACTTTCACCATGCAAACCAATGCATTTTCTTCTGATCATCATTGTCTCCCCACCAAAAACCAGAAATTTCATCTGTGATTGACTTGCAAATTCCTTTTGGCAGCTTGAAAACAGACATAGCATATGAAGGAATAGCTTGGACAATAGACTTAATTAGTATCTCTTTACCTTGCATGGACAGAGTTTTTTCTTTCCACCCCTTCAATCTCTGGCATACTCTGTCAATCAGGTGTTGAAAACAATCATATCTGTCCACCCCAACCATTGTTGGTAGACCCAAATAGGTATCTGAAAGTGCTTTAGTCACAATATTAAGCTCTCTACAGCAATTCTCCCTTATGATAACATTGGTATTAGGACTAAAGAAGATACTTGACTTAGCATTACTCACAATTTGTCCCGAGATAGAACAATATGTCTCAAGCACCCTTTTCAGAGTGTTTGCATTTTGTGTGTCTGCTTTCATCAAGATAAGGGAGTCATCTACAAATAACAAATGTGAGATAGAAGAAGCATTACGACAGACCCGAATTCCCTCTATACCTCCAACCTCTTATTCATGTGACAAGAGACTGGACAAGCCTTCAGAACATAGCAAAAATAAGTAGGGGGACAAGGGATCCCCCTGCCTCAGTCCTCTTGTGGGGTTGAATTCCTCCATTTTTGTATTATTAAACCAAACTCTGTAGGCAACCGAGGAAACACATTCGATGATCATGTTCACCCAGAGCTCATGAAATCCCATTCTCAGCATCACCTTTTCCAGGAAACCCCACTCAACGTGATCATAAGCTTTGTTCTTGTCCAACTTTATGGGACAATAACCATTAGACCCATGGTTCCTTTTCTTTATTGCATGGAAGCATTCGTAGGCCACAAGTACATTGTCCATAATAAGCCTACCCAACACGAAAGCGCTCTGAGTAGGTGAGATAACTTCTGGAAGGATCATTTTTAGTCTGTTTGCAAGCATCTTAGAAATGATCTTATAGACTACGTTGCACAAAGAGATGGGCCTATACTGCATGATTACCTCTGGGCTCTCAACCTTTGGTATTAAAACCACATTAGTTGAGTTCCAACCATCTGGTATCTTCCTCTTTTTAATTGCATCAAGGACCTCAGTTGTGTGTTCATCTCCTACTATGTGCCAGAATCTCTTGAAAAAGATTGCATGAAGCCCGTCGGGACCAGGGGCCTTCATATCACCGATTTGGAAAAGAGCTTTCCTGACATCATCTCTAGTAAAATCAGAAATCAAGAGATCATTCATATAGTTTGAAACAGATGGTTTAATAGAGTTCAATACAGCCGGGTCAATATCCCCCATGCTAGATGTGAAAAGGCTACCGAAGTAATCTCTGATGAGCGGGCACAGGTTATCATTCCCCCCAACCCAGCCACCTGTATTACGATCGCCCCGTCGCAACCAGCTACCTCTTCCCCTCTGAGCCCAATATATTTCATCTTGCTCAAGGAGATTTTCTATAAATATAGCTAGCTCTCTTTGTTTCATTCGCACCTCCTATGACGGTGGCATTTTCATAAGGTCATCAAGCTCTTTTTGTGCCTTTCGAAGCCGACTATGGGGCTCCTTAAGTACCCTTTGATCCCACTTGTGCAAGTCCGTGTGAACCGAGTCTAACTTATCTCTGGATGTCGGGCATAGCCCTTGCTGAACGGCCTTCTGCCATGCTGTCTTGACAATCTCTTCCACAGTTTCCTCCGCAAGCCAGCAAGCCTCAATTTTTTTTGTGCGGCCAGGTCTGTTGTCAGCAACCCCCGCCAGGTACTCGGTATCAAGGTAGATCGGCCTATGGTCTGATTTTTCCATCTCAAGATTAGCAAGACCCGCAAAAGGGTGCAACAACATCCAATCTGAGTTTGATACTGCCCGGTCAAGCCTCTCGCAAAGACCTCCACGAAACCAAGTGAATATGTCTCCTGTGTATCCAATGTCCTCCAAACCACAATCAGAGAGAGCATCTTAAAAAGCTTGCAACCTTGAGTGATTGCGAGGGGCACTACCACTAGTAGAAAAAAGACCTAATGTGAGACACATTAGTCCCGGTTCGATTTTGGCCCGGTACTAATGGTACCATTAGTGCTGGTTCGAACGGCTATGCATTAATGTCGGTTCGTGTTGAACCTCCACGAACCGATACTAAAGGGGTGGTGGCAGGCTGGCGTCGGGCCGGGGCCCCACGATCACCTTTAGTACCGGTTCGTGGCACAAACTGGTACTAAAGGGCTATCCTTTAGTACCGGTTCGTGCCACGAACCGGGACTAAAGGGGTCTGACCTATAGTCCCGGTTGGAGACACAAACCGGGACTATAGGTCAATTTTCAAACTCTACCCCCCCCCCTCGGTGTATCGCCATTTCAGTTTAGAAAAAATCAAAAGAAAATGATAAAAACTTCAAAAAATAAAATCCTTCGAGAGGTAGTTATATTACTACATCTACTAGTTAGGAAAATTTGAAAACTTAAATTTGGACATGTTTTGCAAAAAGTGTAGGGAAAATGTAAAACGGCTATAACTTTTGCATACGATGTCGGAAAAAACGTATAATATATCAAAAAATTCAGCATGAAAATCCGCATCCGATTTTGACATCCTACGGCCTGTTTGAAATTTTTGAGAATCTTAAAATTCCAAAAGGAAAAAAAGATATGCTCAAATTTCAGTTTTTTCCTAAATTTTGGTTAAATCTGGTCAAACTATGGTGAAACTACTTATTCAAGAGGTATTAATGTTACTACATAATTATTCAAGAATATTAGTGTTACTAAATAATTATTTCAATTTTTTGAATTTTGGTCAAATCTGGTCAAACTATGGTCAAACTTATTCAAGAAATATTAGTGTTACTAAATAATTACTGTTTTTTTAATAATAGTTTCAAACTCAAATGGTGAAACATGTAACTAATGCTCAAGGTAAACTGCTGAGGGTTAATAGGATTGACAGCTTACATTTGTTAGGAAAACAACAAGTGCAGACTTGAAAAGTAGGGGGAATAGAACTCTGAAGTTAAGCGTGCTCAGGCTGGGGGAGTGAGAGGATGGGTGACTGACCGGGAAGTTTGACGATTTGGAATGAGTGATCCAACAATTGAGCAGTTAAGAGGGGTGATTAGAGACTAAATCATCAAATAATTCAGAAAATTAAAAATAAAATCAATTTTTCCCAAAAAATTTAAAAAAAATTCAAAAAAAAAAACCTTTAGTACCGGTTCGTAACACCAACCGGTACTAAAGGTCCCCCATACCACGGCGCGAGCTCGTGCCACATGGTTGCCCTTTAGCACCGGTTCGTGCTGAACCGGTATTAAAGGAGGGGGGCCTTTAGTGCCCACACTTTAGTGCCGGTTACCGAACCGGCACTAAAGGCCCTTACGAACCGGTTTTAAAGCTCCGTTTTCTACTAGTGACCATCCGGGAAAATAAAAATCTCATTAAAACCCCCCAATACAATCCATGGTAAATTTGACTGGGCATGTAAATCACGTAGCATACAATATGTACGTTCTTTGTTTTCCCTGCTTGGTTCACCATATATAGGCGTGAGCCTCCACATGTCACCATTCATCTCTTCCACTGAAACATCGATGAAATCTAAGGTGGTAGTCCGGGAGTAGATCATAATCTCCTTCTTCCAGACCATTAGCAATCCACCTTTCCTTTCATCAACACTTGGAGCAATTAGAATGTGATCCATGCGAAATTTCTTCATCAAAATTTCTGCCCTATCTTTATCCAGATGCGTCTCGGACAAAAAAAACGCATCCAGTTCATGCCGCCGCCGGATGTCAAGAAGTGAACCAACCGTCGGGGCGCCGAGAAGGCCCCGACGTCCAACTGATAAATTTCATTGTAGTACTAGCCAAGCAGATGTATGTTCAGACCTAAACTCGCAAGGAGTATACTGGACCGATATCAAGACTGCGCGGACCTTGCCGAGAAGCCAACACGCACTGCAGGACAGAAAACCGAACGTCGTCGAAACCAACGTCGGGAAGAACACCAATCGCTGCCGAAGCCAGCGTCGGGACAGAAAACTTGCACGATCTGAAGGACTCCCGATTCGATCAACAGCCAAAATCCAGATGCATATGCACTATAAAAGCCATACGTAGCAACACCGTGGTCCGTGGATGCAGTCCTCGTGACGGAGGAGCAGATTTGAAGCAGCTGGTAATCCACACAGAAGCAGAGTCAATTGGCTAGCACAGAAATTCTCCTTCTCTCTAGAGACCATCAAACCAGTTGCATGGAGGTGCCCATGGCAAGGGCGCGTATATACCAGCGCAGAAACAGGATCAGCGGACGGCGGCGGCGGCCAAACCCTAATTGCCTCCCTAATCGCAGGAGCTCTAGGACATGTATTCGGGTCCAGCCTCTTGCGATCGCTTTCAAAAGATAGAGATGCTCTTACCGTTCCTAACCTACGTAATATCGGATTTTAGGAGCACAAACAGGGACGACGTCACATTTATTTTTGAAATGGCGTCATATGAGCCCAAGTGCAATTGAGTATGGATCCGCTTGGCAACAGGCAATTGAAAAATATCGATCCGCTTGACAAGTTGGGTTGGGCCATGGAGAACGAGCATGGTCAAATATATCTGCCTGCTTTCTCCTCCCCTTCCTTCTTCCTTCCTTCCTTCCTTCCTTCTTTCCCTCTTCCTATAATCCTAAACAATTATCGCATTCGCACCCACCCTGCCACCCATCATATCAGCGTGTGTATATATCGGAGCAGAGCAACCAACCAGTGGAAAGCATGTCAAGCATGGCGACCATCACCATACTGCTGCTGCTCATCGCGCTGCCTTTGCTGGCGGCAGCGGCCTCGGCTCAGCTTGTGGCGCAGCCGGAGTGTCGCGACAGGTGCGGCAACGTCAGCGTACCCTACCCCTTCGGCATCGGCGTCGGCTGTTTCCGCGACGACGGCCAGCCGGGCTTCCAGCTCGAGTGCAATGACTCCGGCCCCGGCCAGCCTCCGCGCCTCACCGTAGTCGGCTACGGCTACCACCTCGCCGCGCTGTCCCTCCAAGGCGAGGCCCGGACCTACCTCAGGGCCACGCGCCACTGCTACAACTCCACGGGGGAACTCGTCGATAGGGTTACGGAGTACATGTCCGTCTCCGGCACCCCCTACCTCTTCTCCTCCACCAAGAACCGCCTCGTCACGCTCGGCTGCCCCAGCCTCGGCTACTTCAACGACGGCAGGGGCTTCTACGTCAGCGGCTGCACGTCCGTGTGCCGGCCGTCCCAGTACGCCCTGCCGGGCTCGTGCACCGGCGTCGGCTGCTGCCAGAGCGCGATACCCAACGGCGCCGACTACTGGGAGTCGGCCCTCTTTAACTTCTCGCCAGGGCAGCAGGACACCGTCGTCTTCAACACCAACCCCACCTTGTGCCGCTATGTGTTCCTCGTCGAGACCAAGTGGTTCGACGGTCAAACCTCCAACAGTTTCGTCAACCGCACCGACGACTTCGCCGTGCCGCTCATGCTCGACTGGGCCGTGCGGAACGTCGGCAACTGCAGCGCCGCCAGGCGCAACGCCACTGACTTCGCCTGCAAGAGCGCGGGCAGCCGGTGCTTCGACGCCACCAATGGCCCCGGGTACCGGTGTAGCTGCCCCAAGGGCTACGACGGCAACCCTTACCTCGACGGCGGATGCGCAGGTACACATCCTGATTCCTGACACGGTCGAGTCACCAACATTTTATTGTATGTAATGTAGTGTTCTGTACTTCTATCACTATATTTGTGATGATCATTTGTCTGACCAAATGATGTTGAAATTGCTCTGCAAACTGAAGATATCGACGAGTGCCGTCGGAAAGACGAATACCTGTGCTACGGTGAGTGCACAAACACGCCGGGAAACTATACTTGCCAATGCCCTCCAGGTACGAGTGGAGATGCCTACAGGGAGAACGGCTGCCGGGTAAATGACAAGTTCACCTTGGCTCTCAAAATCGTTACAGGTACACACACGGATCTTGGGTCGTCTTGCAACATATTACACATATTTCATTTGTTTTTTATATTAACATATTTATTTTATCCAAAAATATCATTGGTTCTCCACGGGAATCGAAACTAATAATTGAGTATGCGATGTGTCATATCCAGGAGTTAGCGTCGGTGTGTTCTTGTCACTATTCACATGCTTCTGGGTCTACCTAGGACATCAGAAGCGGAAGCTCATCAAGGCAAAGCAGAGCTTCTTTGAGCACAACGGAGGCGTCATCCTGCAACAGCAGATGCGCTCCTACAGTGGCGCCCCTGGGGGAGGCGGTGGTGGGTTCAAGATATACTCAGAAGAGGAGCTCAAGAAGGCGACCAACAATTTCGCTGCTGATCAGATCCTCGGTCGCGGCGGCCATGGCATTGTGTATAGAGGTGTTCTGGAGGATAGTACTATAGTGGCTATAAAGAAGTCCAAAATGATGGAGGAAACTGAGACCAAGGAGTTCGCAAGGGAGATGTTCATACTCTCCCAGATCAACCACCGAAACGTCGTCAAGTTACACGGATGTTGCCTTGAGGTGGAGGTGCCAATGCTGGTCTACGAGTACGTCTCCAACGGCACCCTCTACCACTACATCCATGGCGGCAAGGGCCTCGAATCCAATACGGCACTCGATACCCGTCTACGGATAGCGGCGGAGTCGGCAGAGGCTTTATCGTATATGCACTCATCGGCCTCGCCGCCAATCCTTCACGGCGATGTCAAGACGGCCAACATCCTGCTCGACGGCAACCTCACCGCCAAAGTCGCGGACTTTGGGGCGTCAAAATTGGCGCCTAGTGACGAAGCCGAGATTGCGACATTGGTGCAAGGCACCTGCGGATACCTGGACCCGGAGTACCTCATGACATGCCAACTGACTGACAAGAGTGACGTGTATAGCTTTGGTGTCATTCTGTTGGAGCTTCTGACAGGAAAGAAGGTGATCTGCTTCGATGGGCCAGAGCAGGGCAAGAGCCTCGTGTCCCGATTCACGATAGCCGTGAAAACCAACCGACACGACGAGGTGCTTGATAGCCGGGTGAGGAAGGAGATGGGCCCCAAGGCATTGGAAGAAGCCACACATCTTGTGATGCGATGTGTGAGCATGAGTGGGGAGGAGCGACCAACAATGAAGGAAGTTGCCGAGAGGCTAGAGGCGTTGAGGAGGTACCAGCAGAACCCATGGGGTCAGGCTGGTGCCAGAGATCTAGAGGAGGGGCAAAGCTTGCATGGCAGGGAGCAACAACATGATGTGACTTATAAGTTTATACCGCAAGATGTGCTTGATGTTGAAGAGGGCAGTACATACACATTTAGCTTGTAGATTCATCTATTGTTGTTCGTGACCCTTTTGCAATGTGTGACTCAAATGTGTGATTGAGTTGGGGTGGCTAGCTGGATTATTTGACTGAGGTGCATATTCTTCACCCCAGATCCTTAATAACATTTCTAGTGTTACCTGGGGATATGGTGTGTTTGCTTGAATGTTTTTTCCTCTAAATTCCCAACTTATCAAAATGTGCTTCACTTGCAGATGTTGACGAGTGTCTTGATACAGAAATATGTTGAGACCACAATATCATCGGGGACTTTATTTGTTGCGTTCTGAAACAAAATATGATCCAGAGAAAATGTAGTGCACCTCATCCAAACAGAATAATCTCAATATACGTATATATACATGGCGCCTATATACATACCTTTCTATATATATTAGATGATATATATAAAAATGGGAACTTATGGGGTAGACATTTACATATTTTGTACATAGGTGTTACCATTGGACAAGGTGCTGCCTTGGCAACGCCACTTGTTGGTTTGAGTACGGTATTATATTTCTATAGATGAAAAAGAGGTATAAGAAAACAATAACGCAAGATGTACTTCCATAAAAATCAGGGCCGTCTTGAAAGGGCTTAGTATCCATGTGTGTTTTTGTTAATTAATCACAATATCTATGAACTAATGTTTTCAATTGAGAATTTGAAGAAAAGTTTCACATGCAATGCATGAGGAATATTGGATGAATTGATGCAAGTCATCAATGTGTGTGTAAAGATATGTTGCAAGATTTGATGGATTTAGACTAAAGACAATGAGTAGACCCACGCACCACGCAGACGAAGTGCCCCATCTCCAACTCGTAGCTCACCATAAGGGACGCCTTCAAGTGACGCCTTGTCGTCAACATGCCGCTGCAACACCATCACTACACTTCATTACGAAGGTCTTCATCAACATGGTATTCACCAACATCTTTGTTGACACAAAATTGTTGCCTCGTCCACAAGATGGACATCTCTAGCGTCCTCTGACATACTTTTCTGTATGGCACGCCATCGATGACGGCAAATACTGCGACACAACAACATCATCGACCACGTCATCCATGTCTGCATCGACACGACATCACTATAGTGATGACCCCTACATGGCAACAATGTCCTGGAAAAACCGATGCGTGCTTCCTGGGTTTTCCCCAGTGTTGGCAAAATTGATGGATTCATCGACGACGCCACCCTCTGACATCTACAAGGTGCATAGTCCATGACGACAACACCATCTGAGATCTGCAAGGTGCACCATCCACGACTACAACTCCATCATAGCACATTTTTTGTGCCTCGGGCTTTGTGTGACTTCGTCCATGGCAACTACATCATCGATCGCGGCTACATCGTCATGACCAGATAGCTCGACATCGACATCAAGGACTATGTCTATAGCTACACATCGTCAACAACTCAAGTCAACAGCATCCACGCAACTCCCCTGTGACTGGCGGGGAGGGGGGCACAGAGGAGAAGACAAGGAAGGCACTAGAAGGTGTCACAATCACCGTCCTAGGTGCCGACCCATCAGACATTAGAGGCATAATTGATGATGGTGAAGCGGAGAATATGACAGAAGCGCAAGACTTCAAATTCACTCACAATCTTGTCAAGCTACGACCAAGGAAGGGTGTTAGAAGTACAATTGAGTTTGGTTTGAGGTAAGGAAAGATAGGGATAGTATTGGTTTAAATCATACATTACTTTTCATGTACTCCAAGTCTCTTCCACCATTGTACTCTATATATACCTCTACGAAGGTTAGATAAGTACGTTGTAGAAATATTCAGGGTTTCTTTGTTTTTCACCTAAGAAACATTGTAGGTTATTACAGTAACTTGCATTGTTCATTGGTCACTTTTTCAAGATTTTCTATTGTTTAGCGAACACGCTAAAGACAAAAAGAAAATGTTGAACTATGACAATCTTGTCAAGCTGAACATTAGTAAGCAGATGTTTTAGACATGGTGACATGGCTAAGTGGCAATATGCAATTGAATATTGATCCACTTGACTACTTTCCGCGAGCACGCCATGGAAGAGCAGCCAAGTCGAACCCGCTTTCCTCAACATTGCTGCTTTCTCCCGGTTCATGCATCTCCCTCCTTCCTTCTTCCAATAATGCTACTCCATCTCATCTAAATTACTTGTCGCCATTTTAGTATACTTTTTGGGCAAGTCGATTTTCTATCAGAATTGATTTACATTAATTTGGATCAGTTCATTTTTATTAGTCCATGACGCATTGGATGCTTGGTTGTGAATCGATCATGCAAGCCAACCACATGCAGGCCTGATAGGCAAATTGAGTTGGGCTAGTTCGTTACTCGGCTAAATAAGCATATACTAGTGATTTTTTTGCAAAAAGGTGCTTTCTAAAAAGTAATGGATTATTGACATCGGTATTACCCCTACAAAAGTAAAATAAAAAATAAAAAATAAAAAAATGAACTAAAAGCTAAAACAAAATAAATAAAATGTGTTCTATGGAGGAATAAATTCATGGCATTGGTATTACACATTCAGAAGAAAGAAAACAAAAATACTAAAATAAAATAAAAATAATAAATTTTCTGAAAAGAATGAAACCCTTTAAGAAGAAATAAAATGAAAAAGAAAAACATTTAAAAACTTGCACACAACTTTGCAATAAATTGCAATTTTTGAAATATGCAAAGAATAAGCATATAATAGTGCAATTTTCGCATACTATAATTTACACACATATTATTTAGGACTTTTACTTTACTTGCACAAAAAAATGCATTTCTAAGAAGGAATGAATTAGTGGCATTGATATTACTCTTTTAGAAGAAAGAAAGTGAAAATAAATAAATAAAATAATTATAAAATTTGCACGCAATCTACCAAAAAGTTGCATTTTTTAGTAATATGCAAGAATAAGCATATAATAGTGTAATTCGCAAAAAAAACATGTTTACTAAGAAGTAATGAATTAGTGACATGCTAACATTGGTATTACCCTTTAGGAAGAAAGAAAAATGAATAAATATAACAAACTCAAAATAGTTAAATTTCCTAACGAAGAATAAATTAGTGGCATTGGTATTAGCAATTATGAAGAAAGAAAAAGGGAAACAAAATTTGAAACAAACAGTGACATAATTTGCACAAAATATGCATAAAACTTGTGATTTTTAAAAACACACAAGAATAAGCATATAAAAGTTGAATTTTTGCAAAACAAAACTAAGAGCAAATGAATTAGTGACATTGGTATTACCTTAAAGTAAAGTGAAAGTGAAATAAAAACTAAAACAATATAAAAATAATAAAGTTTCTAAAAGAGAATGAACTAGTCGTGTTGGTATTTCCTTTAATAAGAAATAAAATAAAATAAATAAAAACTTACACCAAAATTGCACTTTTTGTAGTATGCAAAGAATAATCATATAATAGTAAAATTTTAGCACATATTATGTAGTATTTGTGTGTTTATATTTACACTCACCAAGCATCCCATAAATACCGACAAAATAAAAAATAAAAACCAATTAATAAAGAAAAGGAAAAACACATAAAAACAGAAAAAAACAAAGGAGATATAAGAAGGCTGAGCACTGGAATGGGCTTCCACCCATTAAAGAATTGACTGACCCAAATCTGTGCTCAGTCAAAAATAAAAAGGTCAACACAAACACACAGATTAACCCTGAAAAAAACAACATGAATCTTAATGCAGTAATCTATGGCCCAAAAATTGACTGACCCAAAATTAATTTTCAGCCAACTTACATATAGCTAAAGTGATACTTTTATCAAGAATATCACCTTTTAAGGTTACTTTAGTGTACCTTTAATATAAAATTATACTAAATCAGCGATAATTAAGATGAATAGGAGACCACTTCTCAGCCTAGGCTCATCTGCACCCTCGTTGAAGAAAAAAACAAAATAAATACTAGGAAATTGCATGGTAGATAATTTAATGCATGGGACCCGCTCTAATTTTCAAATCATTTGGATATCTGAGCAACTCTCAACAAAAAAGACAAATCCAAGGTCTATAAAAAAGATTACTGTTCATGCACTATTCTGACCCGATTTGCCTTTTTTCTTTTGAGAGCTACTCAGATGTCTAAACGATCCAAAAATTGGAGCTGACCTTGCGCAATAAATTTTCTACCATTCAATTTTTTTGAATTTTTTGTGATTTTTTTCCTAACCGGATGCAGATGAGTCTGGACAGTGAAACGTCGCACTCAGAGTATACTCCATTCTAAATATAAGTCTTTCTAGAAATTTTAACATGGACTACATACAGATGTATACAAACATATTTTAGAGTGTAGATTCACTCGTTTTCGTCGGTATATAGTCCATATTCAAATAATATGGTGTTTTGGCTCCTAGGTGCATATGCATCCATTGTCTAAATACACATTTTAAAAAGTTAAAAAATTCGGAACAAAAATCCCACGGGTATATCCAGACATTCTATGTGCATGCACAAACTTTCGATGAAAAACGACCTTTTATGTGGCTTTTGTAAAAAAGATAAAGAAATGCAAAATGAATAGTCGTAATGAAGCCTTAAAAATTGTCTTTTTTACACAAGCCACAGAAAACCTCGTTTTTCACCGAAAACTTTGTGCACGCATATAGAATGTATAGATATACACGCAGGATTTTTGTTCGAAATTTTCCAACTTTTCAAAATGTGTATTTAGACAATGGGTGTATATGCACCTAGGAGGCATTGCCAATTTCCAATATTTAAATCTCTACAAGGATTTATATTTTGTAAGCGAGGGAGTAGTTAATTACTCCTATTGGCAAGACTGGTGGTCATGCGGCTAATAGCAAATCATAGTCACATCCACCATCGGTCCATCTCCATCGTCCACACAGCTCACGTGACCGCGTAAGTGTATATATATATATATATATCGGAGCAGAGCAACCAACTAGAGAAGAACATGTGCTGCTTCTCCTGTGTTAGCGTATGTACATTGCATGTAATGTGTAACCTCCTTTGTACGTATATGACTGAGTCTAGCCACGTCTGGCCTGCGTGTCACCATTGTAGGGGCGTTGGGCAGATCTCATTGTATTTATGTTGTAATCTGTAACTCCAGAGCATCAATCAAGGAACATAGTTTCCAACTTGGTATCAGATATCCAGGGATACGGCTGCGGACGACTCTTCTTCCTCCTCCGCCGTCCCCACCTCCGGCACATCGCCGCCCTCCTTCTCCTCCACGGCGCCTGCAGCCCCCTCCGCATCGGCTTCCTCCATGACCGC
The DNA here is from genome assembly GCF_018294505.1 of Triticum aestivum. Lineage (NCBI taxonomy): Eukaryota > Viridiplantae > Streptophyta > Magnoliopsida > Poales > Poaceae > Triticum > Triticum aestivum. The sequence goes on from NC_057809.1 coordinate 601,614,502, forward strand.
CTCGCCGCCCTTTGTTTTCGGGACCACCCCCTCCCTCTCCCACGGCACCATCGGCTCCTCTATATCTCGTTTCGCCCCCATCTTCTCCTCGGCTCCACCAGCGCCGCCGCCGCCCGCACCACGCCACCCAATCTTCTCTGACCACATCACCAACCATATCAAGTTTCTCCTTAATCCTGCTGATCACAACTATCACAAGTGGAAGTCATTCTTCCTCATGGTCCTGGTTCGCTATGGAGTTCTCTTCCTCATCGAGCACCCGCTCCCCCCCAACGCCGATGCCTCCTACCACGAGCTCGATGCTCATGTTGCTCTGTGGATCTACGCCACTCTTGCGGATCCCATGGTCGACCACGTCGTCGGCGCCACCACCACCTACGCCCTCTGGCAGAAGATCCGCGCTTTCTTCCTCGCCAACTGCGATGCCCGGTACATGATCCTCAACCGGCAGTATCGAAATCTCAAGCAAGGTGACCTACCCGTGGCTGAGTATGCGCGCCGCATGAAGCTCCTCACCGACGGCCTTGCGGACATCGACCACGCCGTCACGGAGACCGACCTCACACCCAGTTCCTCCATGGCCTCGACAAGCGGCTTGACACCATCCGCGTCGTCCTCGGTGACCAGGGCCTCCCGTTCGACACCGTCCTCTCACGGGTGGTCCTGGCAGAGGAGTCCCAGGCACAACGGGCTGCCGAAGAGAGCGCCTCAGCCTTCGCTCTTCCCGGTGGTGATCGCGGCTCCACCAGCGGTTCTGGCCCCTCCTCGCGGGGCGCCGGTGATCGCGGCTCTAGCAGCTCCTCCGACCGGCCGTCATCCGATCGCTCACAGGCTCCTCACCCGCCGCAGCCCCCATCTGACCGTGGCCGCGGTGACCGCGGCCGTGGGCGCGGCGACTCCACTAGGTGTGGCCATCCGGCGCCCCTGCCCTCGCCATTCACCGGGTATTTTGCCCCGTATGGCATGGCGCTCCCGCCTCCGCGCTCTGGTTGGGTGCCTTCCAACGCCGCCGGCGTTCTCGGCCCCTGTCTAGGCGCCCACGCTCAGGCCTACAACATGTACCAGTCGCCGCCTCCATCGCCCTACTACCCGCCTCCCCAACCCTAATGGGAGCACCTCGCCATGCTGAATGCCGCCTACAGCAACTCCGGCTTCCCCGCCAACCCTACCCCCGAGTGGTACATGGACAGCGGCGCCTCTTCCCACGTCACCGGCAACCAAGGTACCTTGACCACGTCTAGTTCTTCTTTAAAGCGTGTTCCTTCTACTATTCTTGTCGGCAATGGAAAACACCTCCCCGTCACGGCCACCGGTTGCACCACTCTCCCTCCTCACGATTTCCGCCTCACTAACACTCTCGTCTCTCCCACTGTAGTTACTAGCCTTATCTCCGTTCGCAAGTTCACTACTGACAACTCTTGCTCTGTTGAATTTTTCCCATGTGCTTTTCTTGTGAAGGACCTACGCACTCGGAAGGTTCTCATGATCTCCGCTAGTACCGGCGATCTTTACCCCTTCATTGGCAACACACCGGCGCGTGCATCGGCCTTCCTCGCTGCTTCTCCGGACGTGTGGCCCCGGCGACTTGGGCATCCTGGCGCTCATAGCTTCTCTTCCATCACACATGATTTTCTTGTTGATTGTAATAAAGCGCCCCACTCTCCATGCAGTGCTTGCCAATTAGGGCATCAACCACGTCTCCCTTTCCCTTCTTTTACTAGCAGAACATTTGCGCCTTTTTATTTAATCCATTGCGATCTATGGACTTCGCCGGTTGTAAGCTTTTCAGGCTTTCAATACTATCTTGTTGTGTTAGATGATTACACACATTACTCATGGACATTTCCTTTACGTCACAAATCCGACACATCCACTGTTATCCGCCTTTCTTTGCGTTCGTCTATACACAATTCCATGTGGTGATCAAAAGCATGCAATGTGACAACGGTGGTGAATTCATCAACGCATCCCTACGCTCGTTCTTTTCTTCCACCGGCGTTGCCTACCGTTTTTCCTGCCCACACACTTCCCCACAAAACGGTAAAGCCGAGCGCCTTATTCGCACAACCAACGACATTGTTCGTACTCTCCTCCTACAAGCCAACCTCACGCCTCCCTTTTGGGTCGAAGCCCTCCACACGGCCATGTATTTACTAAACCGGCGTCCCTCTCATGCCATTGCCTCCCACACCCCGTATTTTCTCTTACATGGCATTCATCCCACTTATAATCATCTGCGCGTCTTCGGGTGCCTGTGTTTTCCCAACACCTATGCCACATCCGCCCACAAGCTCGCCCCACGTTCCACCCGCTGTATTTTTCTCGGTTATCCCCTTGAGCACAAAGGGTACAGATGCTATGACCTCACCTCCCGCCGCGTCATTGTCTCCCGACACGTTATTTTCGATGAAATGATCTTCCCTTACCAGCTGCACCCATCTTGGCACGAGCCGCCATCCTCCATAGAAAATCCCCATGCAGATCCTATCCAGCCCTTGCATGCCTCGGATCCGGTGTCGTCCCCACCAGCCGATCCACCTGCTTGTTGGAAATATGCCCTACAGGCAATAATAAAAGCATTATTATTATATTTCCTTATATTTCCTTGTTCATGATAATTGTCTTTATTCATGCTATAATTGTGTTATCCGGAAATCGTAATACATGTGTGAATAATAGACACCAACATGTCCCTAGTAAGCCTCTAGTAGACTAGCTCGTTGATCAATAGATAGTTATGGTTTCCTGACTATGGGCATTGGATGTTATTGATAACGAGATCACATCATTAGGAGAATGATGTGATGGACAAGACCCAATCCTAAACATAGCATAAGATCGTATAGTTCGTTTGCTAGAGTTTTCCAATGTCAAGTATCCTTTCCTTAGACCATGAGATCGTGTAACTCCCGCATACCGTAGGAGTGCTTTGGGTGTGCCAAACGTCACAACGTAACTGGGTGACTATAAAGGTATACTACGGGTATCTCCGAAAGTATCTGTTGGGTTGACACGGATCAAGACTAGGATTTGTCACTCCGTATGACGGAGAGGTATCACTGGGCCCACTCGGTAATGCATCATCATAATGAGCTCAAAGTGACCAAGTGTCTGATCACGGATCATGCATTACGGTACGAGTAAAGTGACTTGCCGGTAACGAGATTGAACGAGGTATTGAGATACCGACGATCGGATCTCGGGCAAGTAACATACCGATTGACAAAGGGAATTGTATACGGGGTTGCTTGAATCCTCGACATCGTGGTTCATCCGATGAGATCATCGAGGAGCATGTGGGAGCCAACATGGGTATCCAGATCCCGCTGTTGGTTATTGACCGAAGAGTCGTCTCGGCCATGTCTACATGTCTCCCGAACCCGTAGGGTCTACACACTTAAGGTTCGGTGACGCTAGGGTTGTAGGGATATGTATATGTAGTAACCCGAATGTTGTTCGGAGTCCCGGATGAGATCCCGGACGTCGCGAGGAGTTCCTAAATGGTCCGGAGGTAAAGAATTATATATAGGAAGTGCTATTTCGGGCGTCGGGACAAGTTTCGGGGTCACCGGTATTGTACCGGGACCACCGGAAGGGTCCCGGGGGTCCACCGGGTGGGGCCACCTGCCCCGGGGGGCCACATGGGCTGTAGGGGGTGCTCCTTGGCCCATATGGGCCAAGGGCACTAGCCCCAAGAGGCCCATGCGCCTAGAGATCAAGAAGGGAAGAGTCCCAAAAGGGGAAGGCACCTCCTAGGTGCCTTGGGGAGGAGGGATTCCTCCCTTGGCCGCACCCCCCTAGGAGATTGGATCTCCTAGGGCCGGCGCCCCCCCTTGGACTCCCTATATATAGTGGGGGAAGGAGGGCCTCTCATAACACATCTTTGGCGCCTCCCTCTCCCTCTCCAACACCTCCTCCTCCTCCATAGAGCTTAGCGAAGCCCTGCCGGAGTACTGCAGCTCCACCACCACCACGCCGTCGTGCTGCTGCTGGAGCCATCTTCCTCAACCTCTCCTTTCCCCTTGCTGGATCAAGAAGAAGGAAACGTCACGCTGACCGTACGTGTGTTGAACACGGAGGTGCCGTCCGTTCGGCGCTAGGATCTCCGGTGATTTGAATCACGTCGAGTACACCTTCCTCATCCCCATTCTTTGAACGCTTCCACGCGTGATCTACAAAGGTATGTAGATGCAATCCGATCACTCGTTGCTAGATGAACTCCTAGATGGATCTTGGTGAAACCGTAGGAAAATTTTTGTTTTCTGCAACGTCACCCAACAGTGGCATCATGAGCTAGGTCTATGCGTAGTTCTCTTGCATGAGTAGAACACAAATTTGTTGTGGGCGTAGATGTTGTCAACTTTCTTGCAGCTACTAGTCTTATCTTGCTTCAGCGGTATTGTGGGATGAAGCGGCCCGGACCAACCTTACACGTACGCTTACGTGAGACCGGTTCCACCGACTAACATGCACTAGTTGCATAAGGTGGCTGACGGGTGTCTGTCTCTCCCACTTTAGTTGGAGCGGATTCGATGAAAAGGGTCCTTATGAAGGGTAAATAGAAGTTGACAAATCACGTTTTGGCTTTCACGTAGGTAAGAGAACGTTCTTGCTAGAACCCTATTTCAGCCACGTAAAACTTGCAACAACAATTAGAGGACGTCTAACTTGTTTTTGCAGCAAGTGCTTTGTGATATGATATGGCCAAAGTTGTGATGAATGATGAATGATATATATGTGATGTTCATGCTATTGTAATAGGAATCACGACTTGCATGTCGATGAGTATGACAACCGGCAGGAGCCATAGGAGTTGTCTTTATTTTTTTGTATGACCTGCGTGTCATTGAGAAACGCCATGTAAATTACTTTACTTTATTGCTAAACGCGTTAGCCGTAGTAGTAGAAGTAATAGTTGGCGAGCAACTTCATGGAGACACGATGATGGAGATCATGATGATGGAGATCATGGTGTCATGCCGGTGACAAGATGATCATGGAGTCCCAAGATGGAGATCAAAGGAGCTATGTGATATTGGCCATATCATGTCACTATTATTATTTGATTGCATGTGATGTTTATCATGTTTTGCATCTTGTTTACTTAGAACGACGGTAGTAAATAAGATGATCCCTCATAATAATTTCAAGAAAGTGTTCCCCCTAACTGTGCACCGTTGGGACAGTACGTTGTTTCGAAGCACCACGTGATGATCGGGTGTTAGATTCTAACGTTCACATACAACGGGTGTAAGACAGATTTACACATGCAAACACTTAGGTTGACTTGACGAGCCTAGCATGTACAGACATGGCCTCGGAACACAGAAGACTGAAAGGTCGAGCATGAGTCATATAGAAGATACGATCAACATGAAAATGTTCACCGATGTTGACTAGTCCGTCTCACGTGCTGATGATTACTCCCTCGTTCAGTGCGGCATGCTTTACAGCTTAGAACCGGGACTCCAAAAACATTTTGAGAGACATGGAGCATACGAGATGTTCGAAGAGCTGAAAATGGTTTTTCAAGCTCATGCCCGGGTCGAGAGATATGAAGTCTCCGACAAGTTCTTCAGCTGTAAGATGGAGGAAAATAGTTCTGTCAGTGAGCACATACTCACAATGTCTGGGTTACATAACCGTTTGACTCAGCTGGGAGTTAATCTCCCGGATGACGCGGTCATTGACAGAATCCTCCAGTCGCTTCCACCAAGCTACAAGAGCTTTGTGATGAACTTCAATATGTAGGGGATGGAAAAGACCATTCCTGAGGTATTTGCAATGCTGAAATCAGCAGAGGTAGAAGTCAAAAAGGAACATCAAGTGTTGATGGTGAATAAAACCACTAAGTTCAAGAAAGGCAAGGGTAAGAAGAACTTCAAGAAGGACGGCAAGGGAGTTGCCGCGCCAAGCAAGCAAGCTGCCGGGAAGAAGCCAAAGAATGGACCCAAGCCCGAGACTGAGTGCTTTTATTGCAAGGGAAGTGGTCACTGGAAACGGAACTGCCCCAAATACTTAGAGGACAAGAAGGCCGGCAAAACAAAAGGTATATGTGATATACATGTAATTGATGTGTACCTTACCAGTATTCGTAGTAGCTCCTGGGCATTTGATACCGGTGCGGTTGCTCACATTTGTAACTCAAAGCAGGAGCTGCAGAATAAGCGGAGACTGGCAAAGGACGAGGTGACGATGCGCGTCGGGAATGGTTCCAAGGTCAATGTGATCGCCGTCGGCACGCTGCCTCTACATTTGCCTTCGGGATTAGTTTTAAACCTTAATAATTGTTATTTAGTGCCAGCTTTGAGCATGAACATTGTATCAGGATCTCGTTTAATTCGAGATGGCTACTCATTTAAATCCGAGAATAATGGTTGTTCTATTTATATGAGAGATATGTTTTATGGTCATGCTCCGATGGTGAATGGTTTATTCTTAATGAATCTCGAGCGTAATGCTACACATGTTCATAGTGTGAGTACCAAAAGATGTAAGATTGATAATGATAGCTCCACATACTTGTGGCACTGCCGCCTTGGTCACATAGGTGTCAAACGCATGAAGAAGCTCCATGCTGATGGACTTTTAGAGTCTCTTGATTACGAATCATTTGACACGTGCGAACCATGCCTCATGGGTAAAATGACCAAGACTCCGTTCTCAGGAGCAATGGAGCGAGCAACCAACTTATTGGAAATCATACATACTGATGTGTGTGGTCCAATAAGTGTTGAGGCTCGCGGTGGCTATCATTATGTTCTCACCCTCACTGATGACTTGAGTAGATATGGGTATGTCTACTTAATGAAACACAAGTCTGAGACCTTTGAAAAGTTCAAGGAATTTCAGAGTGAGGTTGAGAATCAACGTGACAGGAAAATCAAGTTCCTGCGATCAGATCGTGGAGGAGAATACTTGAGTCATGAGTTTGGCACACACTTAAGAAAATGTGGAATAGTTTCATAGCTCACGTCGCCTGGAACACCTCAGCGTAATGGTGTGTCCGAACGTCGTAATCTCACTCTATTAGATATGGTGCGATCTATGATGTCTCTTACCGATTTACCGCTATCTTTTTGGGGCTATGCTTTAGAGACTGCCGCATTCACTTTAAATAGGGCTCCGTCAAAATCCTTTGAGACGACACCGTATGAATTATGGTTTGGGAAGAAACCTAAGCTGTCGTTTTTGAAAGTTTGGGGATGCGATGCTTATGTCAAGAAACTTCAACCTGAAAAGCTCGAACCCAAATCGGAAAAATGCGTCTTCATAGGATACCCTAAAGAAACTATTGGGTATACCTTCTACCTCAGATCCGAATGCAAGATCTTTGTTGCCAAGAATGGATCCTTTCTAAAGAAGGAGTTTCTCTCGAAAGAAGTAAGTGGGAGGAAAGTAGAACTTGATGAAGTATTACCTCTTGAACCGGAAAATGGCACAACTCAAGAAAATGTTCCTGAGGTGCCTACACCGACTAGAGAGGAAGTTAATGATGATGATCAAGATACTTCTGATCAAGCTCCTACTGAAATTCGAAGGTCCACAAGGACATGTTCCGCACCAGAGTGGTACGGCAACCCTGTCTTGGAAATCATGTTGTTAGACAACAGTGAACCTTCGAACTATGAAGAAGCGATGGCGGGCCCGGATTCCGACAAATGGCTGGAAGCCATGAAATCCGAGATAGGATCCATGTATGAAAACGAAGTATGGACTTTGACTGACTTGCCCGTAGAGTGGCGAGCCATAGAAAATAAATGGATCTTTAAGAAGAAGACAGACGCGGATGGTAATGTGACCATCTATAAAGCTCGGCTTGTCGCTAAGGGTTATCGACAAGTTCAAGGGGTTGACTACGTTGAGACTTTCTCACCGGTAGCGAAGCTAAAGTCCGTCCGAATCATGTTAGCAATTGCCGCATTCTATGATTATGAAATATGGCAAATGGACGTCAAAACGGCATTCCTTAATGGTTTCCTTAAGGAAGAATTTTATATGATGCAGCCGGAAGGTTTTGTCGATCCTAAGAATGCTAACAAGGTGTGCAAGCTCCAACGCTCGATTTATGGGCTGGTGCAAGCATCTCGGAGTTGGAACATTCGCTTTGATGAAATGATCAAAGCGTTTGGGTTTACGCAGACTTATGGAGAAGTCTGCGTTTACAAAAAAGTGAGTGGGAGCTCTATAGCATTTCTCATATTATATGTAGATGACATACTTTTGATGGGAAATGATATAGAACTCTTGGACAGCATTAAGGCCTACTTGAATAAGAGTTTTTCAATGAAGGACCTTGGAGAAGTTGCTTATATATTAGGCATCAAGATCTATAGAGACAGATCAAGACGCCTCATAGGTCTTTCACAAAGCACATACCTTGATAAGATATTGAAGAAGTTCAATATGGATCAGTCTAAGAAGGGGTTCTTGCCTGTGTTACAAGGTGTGAAATTGAGCTCAGCTCAATGTCCGACCACGGCAGAAGATATAGAAGAGATGAATGTCATCCCCTATGCCTCAGCCATAGGTTCTATTATGTATGCCATGCTGTGTACCAGACCTGATGTAAACCTTGCCGTAAGTTTGGTAGGAAGGTACCAAAGTAATCCCGGCAAGGAACACTGGACAGCGGTCAAGAATATCCTGAAGTACCTGAAAAGGACTAAGGAAATGTTTCTCGTCTATGGAGGTGATGAAGAGCTTGTCGTAAAGGGTTACGTCGACGCTAGCTTCGACACAGATCTGGATGACTCAAAGTCACAAATCGGATACGTGTATATTTTGAATGGTGGGGCAGTAAGCTGGTGCAGTTGCAAGCAGAGCGTCGTGGCGGGATCTACATGTGAAGCGGAGTACATGGCAGCCTCGGAGGCAGCACATGAAGCGATTTGGGTGAAGGAGTTCATCACCGACCTAGGAGTCATACCCAATGCGTCGGGGCCAATCAAACTCTTCTGTGACAACACTGGAGCTATAGCTCTTGCCAAGGAGCCCAGGTTTCACAAGAAGACAAGGCACATCAAGCGTCGCTTCAACTCCATTCGTGAAAATGTTCAAGATGGAGACATAGATATTTGTAAAGTACATACGGACCTGAATATAGCAGATCCGTTGACTAAACCTCTCCCTAGAGCAAAACATGATCAACACCAGAATTCCATGGGTGTTCGATTCATCACAATGTAACTAGATTATTGACTCTAGTGCAAGTGGGAGACTGTTGGAAATATGCCCTAGAGGCAATAATAAAAGCATTATTATTATATTTCCTTGTTCATGATAATTGTCTTTATTCATGCTATGATTGTGTTATCCGGAAATCGTAATACATGTGTGAATAATAGACACCAACATGTCCCTAGTAAGCCTCTAGTAGACTAGCTCGTTGATCAATAGATAGTTATGGTTTCCTGACTATGGGCATTGGATGTTATTGATAACGAGATCACATCATTAGGAGAATGATGTGATGGACAAGACCCAATCCTAAACATAGCATAAGATCGTATAGTTCGTTTGCTAGAGTTTTCCAATGTCAAGTATCCTTTCCTTAGACCATGAGATCGTGTAACTCCCGGATACCGTAGGAGTGCTTTGGGTGTGCCAAACGTCACAACGTAACTGGGTGACTATAAAGGTATACTACGGGTATCTCCGAAAGTATCTGTTGGGTTGACACGGATCAAGACTGGGATTTGTCACTCCGTATGACGGAGAGGTATCACTGGGCCCACTCGGTAATGCATCATCATAATGAGCTCAAAGTGACCAAGTGTCTGATCACGGGATCATGCATTATGGTACGAGTAAAGTGACTTGCCGGTAACGAGATTGAACGAGGTATTGGGATACCGACGATCGGATCTCGGGCAAGTAACATACCGATTGACAAAGGGAATTGTATACGGGGTTGCTTGAATCCTCGACATCGTGGTTCATCCGATGAGATCATCGAGGAGCGTGTGGGAGCCAACATGGGTATCCAGATCCTGCTGTTGGTTATTGATCGGAGAGTCGTCTCGGTCATGTCTACATGTCTCCCGAACCCGTAGGGTCTACACACTTAAGGTTCGGTGACGCTAGGGTTGTAGGGATATGTATATGCAGTAACCCGAATGTTGTTCGGAGTCCCGGATGAGATCCCGGACGTCACAAGGAGTTCCGGAATGGTCCGGAGGTAAATAATTATATATAGAAAGTGCTATTTCGGGCGTCGGGACAAGTTTCGGGGTCACCGGTATTGTACCGGGACCACCGGAAGGGTCCCGGGGGTCCATCGGGTGGGGCCACCTGCCCCGGGGGGCCACATGGGCTGTAGGGGGTGCGCCTTGGCCCATATGGGCCAAGGGCACTAGCCCCAAGAGGCCCATGCGCCTAGAGATCAAGAAGGGAAGAGTCCCAAAAGGGGAAGGCACCTCCTAGGTGCCTTGGGGAGGAGGGATTCCTCCCTTGGCCGCACCCCCCCTAGGAGATTGGATCTCCTAGGGCCGGCGCCCCCCCTTGGACTCCCTATATATAGTGGGGGAAGGAGGGCCTCTCATAACACATCTTTGGTGCCTCCCTCTCCCTCTCCAACACCTCCTCCTCCTCCATAGAGCTTAGCGAAGCCCTGCCGGAGTACTGCAGCTCCACCACCACCACGCCGTCGTGCTGCTGCTGGAGCCATCTTCCTCAACCTCTCCTTTCCCCTTGCTGGATCAAGAAGAAGGAGACGTCACGCTGACCGTACGTGTGTTGAACACAGAGGTGCCGTCCGTTCGGCGCTAGGATCTCCGGTGATTTGAATCACGTCGAGTACACCTTCCTCATCCCCGTTCTTTGAACGCTTCCGCACGTGATCTACAAAGGTATGTAGATGCAATCCGATCACTCGTTGCTAGATGAACTCCTAGATGGATCTTGGTGAAACCGTAGGAAAATTTTTGTTTTCTGCAACGTCACCCAACACTGCGCCCCCTAATTCGTGCTCCACTCTCCGCGACGGACCCCACCAAATCCCACCTACCCTCCCCACCTTCGCAAGTCTCTCTATGGCCTTAAACAGGCTCCACGCACTTGGTTCCTTCGGTTCCAGGCCTATCTTCTCTCTCTTGGTTTTCGAGCCTCCAAGAGTGACTCCTCCCTCTTTATCTTGCACCATGGCGCCTCCATCGCGTACTTGCTAGTCTATGTCGATGACATCATTCTAACAGCAAACACCACCACTACACTCCACTCCATCATTGCCTCGCTCAAGCACGAGTTCTCTATGACTGATCTCGGTGCTCTCCACCACTTCTTGGTCGTCAACGTCACTCCCAACGAGTCCGGTCTCTTTTTGTGCCAACAACAGTACACTCTTGAGATCTTGGACCGGGCCAAGATGCTCAACTATAAGCCGGTCTCCACACCGGTTGACACCAGCTCCAAACTGTCCTCCCATGCTGGCATGCTTCTCTCCAACCCCACGCTATACCGTAGCCTCGCCAGTGCCTTGCAATATCTTACCCTCACGCGTCCCGACATTGCCTACGCTGTCCAACAGGCTTGTCTATTCATGCATGCACCTCGCGACTCTCATATGCAGCTCGTGAAGCGGATTCTTCGCTACTTGCGCGGAACCTCTCACTATGGACTTCAGCTTTACAAGTCCTCCACCGCCGATCTCATTGCTTACTCCGACGCAGATTGGGCGGGGTGCCCGGACACCAGGAAGTCCACTTCTGAGTTTTGTGTTTACCTCGGTTCCAATCTTGTCTCGTGGTCATCGAAGCGACAAGCCACCATCTCCCGCTCTAGCGCAGAAGCGGAATACCGCGGGGTCGCCAATTGTGTGGCTGAATCCTGCTGGTTGCGTCAACTTCTCTTCGAGCTCAAGCATCCGCCATCTCGCGCCACCATCGTGTACTGTGATAACATCAGTGCCTCGTATCTCGCTTGTAACCCGGTCCAACATCAATGCACCAAACACATCAAGATTGACCTGCACTTTGTACGCGACCGGGTGGCTCTCGGCGAGGTCCGTGTTCTACACGTCCCATCAAGTTCTCAGTTTGCGGATGTCTTCACAAAGGGGTTACCATCCACGGTGTTCTTCGACTTTCGGTCCAGCCTGAACATCCTACCTAACGGAGTTCCGGCTGAGGGGGGGGGGGGGGTGTTAGCGTATGTACATTGCATGTAATGTGTAACCTCCTTTGTATGTGTATGACTGAGTCTAGCCACGTCTGGCCTGCGTGCCACCATTGTAGGGGCGTTGGGCAGACTCTCATTGTATTTATGTTGTAATCTGTAACTCCAGAGCATCAATCAAGGAACATAGTTTCCAACTTCCTGATCGGTGTTGCATTTGCTGGCAGTGGCGTCGGCTCAGCGCGTGGGGCTGCCGGGGTGCCGGGACCTAATCTATGTCCCCACCCCTTTGGCATCGGCGCCGGCTGCTACCGCGACGACGGACTCCGGGGCTTCCAGCTCGAGTGCGACGACGACACCGGCCACGCCCCACCGCACCTCACCCTGACCGTTTTCGGCTGCTACAACCGCGTCGCAGGCCTCTCCCCGGCAGCGCCTACCTCTTCTCGTCCACCGAGAACCGTTTGGTGGCGCTCGGCTGCCCTAACCTCGGTTTCTTCGTCGACGCAGCCGGATACTACGTCATCAGCTGCATGTCCGTGTGCCGGCCATCCTGGTCGGAACAGTGCACCGGCATCAGGTGCTGCCAAAGCGCGATACCGCCTGGGGTCAGCTTCTTCGAGCCGCACCAGGGCAACTTCCCGCTGCAGCAGGACGACAATTCCGCCTTCATCAACAACGCCACGTCCTGCCACTACGTGTTCCTCGTCGAGGTGGGCTGGTTCACCTACATCGACCGTGTCTTCCTCAACCGCACCGACGACTTCCACGTGCCCGTGGTGCTCGACTGGGCCGTCCGGAACGTCGGAAACTGCAGCGCCACCAGGCGCAACGCCACCGACTTCGCCTGCCGGAGCGCGCAGCAAGTGCTTCGACGCCGACAACGGCCCTGGGTACCGGTGCAACTGCTCCAGGAGCTACGACGGCAACCCCTACCTCGACGGCGGATGCATAGGTGCACACCCTCTTGATTCCTGAAACAATTCTGAAGTGTTGTGTTCTGTTACGCACTACATTTGCGATTTGCCTGATCAAATGTTGAAATTACTTTGCACACTGAAGACATCGACGAGTGCCAACTGAAAGCCAAGTACCCGTGCTACGGGATGTGCACAAACACGCAGGGAAGCTACACTTGCTAGTGCCCTCTCGGGACAAGTGGAGATGCCACCAGGAAGGATGGCTGCCGGCCAAAGGACAAGTTCATCTTAGCTCTGAAGGGCGTTACAGGTAACACATTTCAGTTGTCTTCTTGGTTCCTCCTGCAATTTCTTTTTGTCCATCCAATTTACAGATACTGTTCTTACCGGGAATCTAGACTAATGATCAAGTATGCAAGGTGGCATATCCAGGAGTCAGTGTGGGGGTGTCCTTGTCAGTGTTCATGTGCTTTTGGCTCTAATTGGGGCTGCAGAAGAGAAAACTCATCAACGCAAAGCAGAGCTTTTTCGAGCACAACGGAGGCATCATCCAACAGCAGCAGATGCGTAGCGCTGCCGGGGGAGGCGGTGGTGGGTTCAAAATATTCTCAGAAGAGGAGCTCAAGAAGGCAACAAACAACTTCGCCGCCGACCAGATCCTCGGTCGCGGCGGCCACGACATTGTGTACAGAGGTGTTCTGGAGGACAAAACCACAGTGGCCATCAAGAAGTCTAAGATGATGGAGGCCACTGAGACCAAGGAGTTCGTGAGGTGAGATGCTCATCCTCTTTCAGATCAACCACCGGAACGTCGTCAAGCTGCACGGTTGCTGCCTCGAAGTGGAAGTGCCGATGTTGGTCTATGAGTACGTCTCCAACGGCACTCTCTACCACTACATCCATGGTGGTGAGGGCCACGACACCAACAAGGTACTCAACACCCGCCTACGGATAGCGGCGGAGTCGGCCGAGGCGCTGTCGTACATGCACTCATCAGCCTCGCCCCCAATCCTCCACGGCGATGTCAAGACGGCCAACATCCTGCTCGACGGCAGCCTCACTGCCAAAGTCTCTGATTTCGGGGCATCAAAGCTAGCACCAAGTGATGAGGCTGAGATTGCAACACTGGTGCAAGGCACATGTGGGTACCTGGACCCGGAGTTCCTCATGACATGCCAGCTGACGGATAAGAGTGATGTATATAGCTTTGGCGTCGATCTACTCGAGCTCTTGACAGGGAAGAAGGTGCTCTGCTTTGACGGGCCAGAGGAGGACAGGAGTCTCGTGTCCCGATTCACGACGGCCGTGAAAACCGGCCAGCACGACGAGCTCCTTGACGACCAGGTGAGAACGGATATGGCCTCCGAGGTATTGGAAGAAGTAACACACCTCATATTGCGGTGTGTGAGCATGATCAGGAAGGAGCGTCCGTCGATGAAGAAAGTTGCAGAGAAGTTGAAGGCGTTGAGAAGGTACCAGAGGCATCCATGGGGCCATGCTGGTGTTGCTGATCCGGAGGAGGGGCAAAGCTTGCTTGGCAGAGAGCAACAACGTGATGTGAAATTGTGAATTATAAGTTCAAACTGCAGGACATGCTTGATCTTGAAGACGGTAGTACATACACTTTTAGCTTGTAGGCAAAAAAAATTGCTAGGGCTTTTAATTCATAGATTGTTCCAGTGTTTGGTGGGGACTCATTTTAAAGTTGGACACAAATGTGTAAAATATTTTGGATGTAACAACAAAAATGAAAATTAATTCCATTAGAAAATAATGTTTTTCGTGAGAACAGAAGAGAATCTTCATTAACAAAAGAGAAATGCAACTGAAATAACCAAGATAAATTTTCCAAACAGAAAACAGTTGTAGCGGATGTGCTCCTCGGAAGTACCATAACGGGCCTCCAAAATCACGCCACAAAATAAGACCCTATGTCAACGTTCCCATGCCCAATCCTCCCGTCTCGACACACGTGAATACATGCATGACATAGATCAGGCTGGCAAGTCTATGTCTCGTTTTTAGGAAGATGGAAACAGAGCTCGCCTACAGGGAGCAAATAGTTTGCCGGTTCATTAGTGTGATTTCATCACGCAGACGTCACAGACGTGTTTATTATTATTACTTTGTTCATATTCTAAAAATACTAAATACATAATGTATATTATTAAAAAATGATTTAGTTATTATTTTGAAAGTGCTCCTCCCTAGAAGAATGTTCATCCAGTGTAAAAAATGATTGCTCTACTTTTGGAAAATGCTTATACGACTCAAATATGTATGTGACTTTATAAAAATTGTTCACCCGTTTAAAAAGTATATACCTGCCATTTTAAAATGTTAGAAAATATAAAAAATGTTTGTGTAATGTTTCATATCATTCAATAAAATATACATTATATTTAAAAATGTTCACATGTTTCAAAAATATGTTTCTGACATTTTAATAACTAATATTAATATTTTTTTAACATAAATGTTTCGTCTTATTCTTAAAAACGATGCAATGTGTATTTCAACAACATTTAACACATATTCAGATAAATGTTCAAAATATGTATTTGAGAAAATTTTAATCATGTATTTGGAAAATGTTAAATGATGTAAAACATGGTTTAGATGTATAGTAAAAATGTACAATTAGTATGGAAAAAAAGTACCCCCTCCGTAAAAAATATAAGAGTGCTTAGATTGCTACTTATATTTTTTACGGAGGGAGTACACATCAAATCATATATTTGAAAAAACATTATGTGTATAAAAATAAATTTGATGTATATGAAAAATGTATAATGTGTATGAAAAAAATTAGACATATGTTCAAAAAAATAAAAATAGAAAACCACCAGAAGAAAGCAGAAGGAAAACTGTTAAAAAGAAGAAAGAAAATCAAGAAAAATAAAAGGAAAAAACCGAGAAGAAAATTGAAGCAAAAGGAAAAAAAAAAGAAGAAAACCGAAGCAAAACAGGGAAAACCCAATAAAAACCACTACAAAAACTTGCTCGCAACTACAATATTCGGCTGGCCCGGTAGCGCCTTGCTGTCGGCGAGACCAATACACAGCGAGAAATATCATTTACATTGGTCCCCTGCAGGAGGGAAGCTGCCTTCTCCTGATGGGCACTAGCTAAAATAGGCGTCCCGTTAGAATATTTTTTATTTTCCAAGTACGCAATATATATGTACTACTTAATTTATTAAATGATACTCCCACTGAGTTGAAGACGCACCCACCGGCCCCCAAGGTTGATTTTTTTTAATGTGTATAAAAAAAGTTTTGATGTATATGTAAAATGTACATTGTGTATGAACAAAAGTAGACATTGATGTATATGTAACATTGTAATTAGTAGGTAGAGTACTTCCCTCCCTTGTATAGCCTTCTTTAGGTTCCTGTTTTTCTTTTTTTCTTTCCTCCCCTTGAGGAAGCATTGTTTTGTTCCTGCTTTTTTATTTGATAAAATGCTGTGGGGTGTAAGCTCTGCAGTCTTCAAGGTCAAAAAAAAGCAGACATGTGTTCAAACAATAAAAAATAAAAAATGACCCAAAGAAAGCAGAAGGAAACCTGTTAAAAAGAAGAAAGAAAGAAAGAAATAAAACTAAAGAAAAAAGGAAAAGGAAAAAAGAAAAAAAAAGCAGAATAAAACCGATGCAAATCAGTGGAAACCCAAATAAAAATCACTGGAAAAAAAACTTGCTTGCAGTTATGGTATTGAGCTGGCCTAGTAGCGACATGCTGTCGATGAGACCTATACACAACGAGAAATATCATTTACATTGATCTGGCAGCTTCCGCCTTCTGCTGGAGGGAAGCTGCCTTCTCCTGATTGCCACTAGCTAAAATGGGTGTCCCTTGGCATATCTTTATTTTCCAAGTACATAATATATATGTACTACTCCCTCCGTCAAGGTGCATAGAGCGTCTAATGAAAATTTAGTATTCCAAGTCACCATGCATGAAAGGAGCTCTTCATTCGTCGCGACCATTAATTTTCATTTCACATACTATTACTTTCATTGGCTGACGCACTAAATAGGATTTGCATGTTGCTCTTAAAGAATTAATGACATGAAAAACCAACGTAGTGGTTGGCTCTTCCCAATTTCTCAAGCGGGCCAAATGAGAGTAATTATTATCATTGATTTTTGATTTAACATCCTTCATCCAATCTCCGCGTGCCTAGGTTACGATGCATGCAACTTCTTAGATGCCCTATGCACCTGGATGGAGGGAGTGCATAATTTATTAAACTAGATGGCACCCCATGCGTTGCTGCGGAAGTTTACGGTATCAATTGGAATCAATTATATGATAGATTTTATTTGCATGATTGCATCCAATGTTATTTTGTATTTTATGACACATCCAATGAATTATCTTGTATTTATAACACACAACACCGGCATGATGATTTAATAATTCAAAAAAGATATTAGAAAGCCAACCCCTTGAGGATGTTAGAGGATCTGGTTCCAGCTACAACATATACATAGTACTTTTTTGATTTCCTTTTGATTATTACCAAAAATAACCACATTATTTGTTCCTTCTGTTCCTTTTTGTGAGGGGTCATGCATAGTTACAACTAGGGATGAAAATGGAGTGGAAACTTTCTGCTTTTCCGGAGGAAAAATGAAAACAGAGAGGAAATATGAAAATGAAAATGGAAATTTGCAAAACGAAAGTGGAAATGGAATTTGTTACGCGGAAACGGAAACAAAAACGGAACGGTGTTTTCCGATGGAACAAGCATGGAAACGCAACTTTTCATTTCTGTGAATATGAAATTTCCGTTTTTTACTATAGACTATGGCTGCTTTGTAGTCCAACCATCAAACAACACACAATGACACAATTAGTAGAATGGATCGGAGGCCCAACTTGTACTACCATATATGTACTCATCTTGACCCTATACGCATTTGTCCAGTACTACTACAACACTACACTAAGTTGCTAACATAATGATATTATTTTGTAGCCATGTTAACAACTCACTAAATTTGTTTGTTTTTGTGTGTATTTCTCTATGATTAAAGGGGTGTTTAAGTTCCAGTTAACACCCACTTCTGTTTCCGTGTTCGCTTTGTATTCGTTCCGTGTTCGTTTCCGGCAGTATCTGTTTCCGTATTCATTTCCAGGGTTTCTATATTCGCTTGCGCTTCTGTAAAAATATATGGAAACAAATGTGGTAGCACTCAGTTCCTTCTGTTTCCGTTCCGTTTTCATCCCTAGTCACAACTATCCAGTTCCAAGGTCCGTTTCTATTTGTTCCTTTTTGTTGCCAGATTGTCTAAAGACAGTCTCGATGCAAATATAATCTTGTTTGGTAGTGTATCATGACAAATCAGCTTGCACCTGTCATGGTCATTATGCTTCAGATTATACTATCGGGATTCGACCTGATCTACCGAGCTGAGAAGAAGGCATCTTGGCTCGAATCTTCACCACACTGCACTCAAAAGTTCTAATAATCAGCGGAAATAATTGATTGAAAACAGTAGCTCACCAGTGCACCCACTGCGACGTAGAGCGCGGACTCCCCGGCGTCCGTCTGCATGGCGGCGAGCGACACCATGGAGACGGAAGCCTTGACATCGGCCAAGGTGGGACGACGTCCCTGGGTCGGACGGTGGCGAGCTACGCAGTGGGGTCAGATACCTCGACGTCGGTACTCGAGGATGCGATGGACGGTGTCGCTAGGCGTCCCCAGGTGGATTTGACAAGAGAAAAATTCACTGTAGGTCACAAAACTTGAGCCGGTTGACACTTCAGTACCACTACTTCAAAATACCCGAAATACAGTCCATCTACTTGCGCAGGGGTTCACTTTGGTCCGTATATACGATTGGAGCTACGTATTTGCTGACTTGGCCGAGTCAGCCGTTGCCAGCTGTGCTTTGACCGCCACTTGTGCAGCACCTGTCGGGGGGGCGTTAATACTAGATGGCCGGAGGTTTTTTTTGCAAATGCGCGCACCTGGTCGGACCGCACCGGGTCGCTCCTGTCTCCTCCCTCCCGCAACCCACCTGGTCGCCCTGCCTTATCCTCTCGCTCTCCGCTTCCTCTCCTCCGAACCCTAGCCAACTCCCGTCCGCGCCGCCGCCGTCGCCTTCCGCCGCCGCAGCCATTGCCGACGCCCTCCTCCGCCTCCTCTATCTCCTCCTTCATGTCGTCTTCCAGCTCCATGCGCTCAGCGCTGCGTGGCCGCTCCGTTGCTGTACCACTGATCGGGTGCCCAGATTGCGGCGAGCAGGTGAGGTTCTACCGATCTAGCACCGATGAGCACGATGGATGGATCTTCTACAAGTGCGTGAACCACCATGTAAGTGCCAGTTCAATAGATTCATGCCGTGTCAGCTCACTTTAGTAATGAAGCAGAGCAGCTGGTTAACTAATGTAGTAGTTTAGAGCAATGTAGTAGTTGAATCATTAAATCTGTAATTTTCTGGAGTTGGTTAACTAATTTTGCCACTAATTAATCAGGTCACTTGTGATTTCTGGCACTGGGAGCTTGAGTATGTGCAGCATCTGGTTGAAACAAGGCGTCTGGTTGGTGATGCTGCTGTAGATGCAATTGGTGCTGTTGAGGACAAGAGGGAAGAGCTTGAGAGGCAGAGGACTGAATCAATGGCAGGCAGAGGCACAGCTGGAAGGGTCATGGCTGGGAGTGGCAGGGCTGGAAGAGATAATTATGGCAGCTCCAGTGAGAATAAGTATGCTACCAAGCAGCAAATTGCTATGCTTTTAGGGTTAGGCAGAGAGATTTTGATGTTGCTGAAGCTGATAATTGGTTTTGTTATAGTGCTTTGTGTGATGTGTTTCACCTTAATTATGAAGAAGTGAAGTGTTGTTAATTCAGTAGGTGCAGGTGTGTAAACTGAGCATACTAAAATGGTTGCTTTTGTTTGCTCAGTAATGCTTAGTTGTAATGGTTGTTGTAATGGATAATATGTCAGTAATGTGAAGCTTGCTTAACCTACTTGCTTTGAAATGCTAGACCTAATTGCTTTGAAAAAACTGACAGGTGTATTTCATGTCAGAAGTGTAGTTAACTAATTCTGACAGAATGTTTGCAGTTCACTGAATTTTTATAGTTAACTGAATTTAGTTTGCAAAGTTAACCTCATTGCTTTCAAATTAATTGCTGTACTGAACTAACTTTGCAAACTTTGCAAACTAATTGATGTACTAAATGAAGTAAGTGAATCTCAGCACAACTGAACTCAAAAACAAGCATGTACTTGCACCTGCTGCAAACACCCACCCAGCAACTTGCACCTCTACATGTAGCTTTGGTCCACCACCAGTCCACCACCACCACCACCAGATCCCCTTCTTCTTCCTCATCTTTCATCTTCAATTTCGTGCACCACCAGATCCCTTCTCTCCTCTGTCCAATAGCCCCAACAAATCCCCTTGTCATCTTCAGCTAGTAGCAACCATGGTGTCCTGGGATGATCTCCCCAGTTCTTCTGAAGATTACTCTGTGACCAGCAAGGTTAGTGTGCTCCTCAATCTCACACAAATCCAGTCTAGGGTTTCTCTCTCAATTGATTCAAAATGTCTCTCTTTTGTTTAGTCACCTGCCACAATATCCTGTGAGGAATGGAGTGGCTTGGCTACAGATCTGCCTAGCTTAAGATGTGGGCATGGATCTTTGTGTGAGAAGCATGTGGCATTTGAATCTGTTGATACTGGCAGAAGGTTTCTAGCTTGTGCACAGAAGGTTAGTAATTTTTTTGCATTTTTATTAGTATGTTTTAAGTTCCATCATCATGCACAGTACTGAATACTGGCAGTTATCTGAATCTCTTTTTTGTATGTTCTAAATTGTTAGGAGGTACCTAAATGCAGATATGTTGAGTGGGTTGACCCTGAGTGGCCTGATGCTCTGAAGATGAGCCTAGCTAGTATATGGACCATGTATGAAGAGGAGAAAAAACAGAGGCTCGGACAGAATGTTGTGAGTGCTGAAGAAAACTTGAAGGTTCTTGAAGAGAAGAAGAAGATGGGGAATGAGTTGAGGCACTTCAAGCTTGATTTTGCTAAGATGGTGGCTGAGAAGGAGCAGGCAATGAGCCAACTAGGCAGCACACAACTTGCTCTAACTGATCTAAAGGAAGAACTTGAGAAGAAGAAGATGACAGACAAGTCAGTAACCAACATTCATCAGGTATTCAGGGTTAAAGCAGAGAAAGAGAGGGACCAAGCAGTGCAGGAGAGGGACCAAGTGATTCAAGAGAGGGATGACTTGAAGCATGAGAAAAGGAAGCTTGAGTACATGATTGGTGACCTATTCAAACACAAAGAGGCCACCAAGGAGAAGATAAGGAAGCTGAAGGGCATGCTGAATGAATTTGATTGAATTTGTGTCATTGTAAAAAATCACTTTGTATCTTTCCTCCTGGATTTGTGTCAGTTGTACTTTTGTCAAATGTTAACTAAATTGGGTTAAGATAAGAAACTGAAGTGGGTTAAGATAAGAAATTGAAGTTGGTTCAGATAAGAAAATGAAGTTTACTGTCTCTGTCTTATATGACTGAATTTGCCTGAATTTATATGCCTGCAGTTGCTGTTTTATATGACTGAATTTGCCTGAATTTATATGTCTGCAGTAGCTCTTTTATATGACTGAATTTGTATGCCTGTACCAAATTTTTCTTAAAGAAAAAAAATTACACAAAAAGAGTTTTGCCTAGGTCTCAAACCTAGGACCTGTGGTATTGAACATTGGTGGCAATGCTAGTGTGGTAAGTAGTAGTGCTTTGATCAAGGGCAGGTACTAACGTAGCTATTTAGCAGTTGCTAGTGGCCCAATGGCTCACGCCTCTTCCGTTTCCTTGTCTGCTCTTTAAGCCCACCCACCCACCGCTCCACTCTCCACTCTCCACTCAGTCAATCGCGTCGCCTCGGTTACCCCGCACCAAACCCCCACGCAAGAAAACCCTCGCTGCCGACCACCACACCGTTGCCGCGGACATGGAGAATTGCCCTGCCTGGAAGAGGGTCATCGATGACCTCGCAGGCGACGACAAGGCCATGCGCGTGGACCTGACGGAGATCGGGAAGTGGTTCCCCAGCTGTTCGACGCTGCATCACCATGCGCGTGGCCTCTTGAAGGTCATGACCGACGATGAGCTGGACCGCGCCTGCCCCGACCACGACGGTATCCACTATGCACTCGTCCTCCGCTTCGCGATGCAGGAGACGCGCTCTGACGACCCGGGGCAACGAGCCCGGTGGTGGATGTACCGGTCCGCCACTGCGCCGCGACAGCCGGATCCGGTGCGCGTCCGCCACAATGTCGACCTGGCCGTCCCCGCACCTGTCAACACTGCCTACTGGGACCACTACCAGCCCGACTACCTCGGGCGCGACGATGTCTCCGAGTACATCTCATCCGACTCAGAGTACGACTCCGGCTCCGACGACGACTCTGGCTACGCCGCTGACTCGTCCTAGTCGACTGGCTGGGAGGAGCCGGAGGTGATTGTGCTCTCTGATGACGAGCCGGAGGTCAATGTGGCGGCGCCCGTCGTCCCCGAGCCGGAGGTCCACATGGTGGCGCCGGTCGCCAGGGAGGGTGACAAGCACCGCCCCATTAACATCGAGCTGCTTCCCAATGTTTCTGACATCGTCAAGCAGGAGGTGGAGGTGGTCTTGGCCCTGCAAGCACAGGACGTCGCAGCACAGCCAGAGAGGAAGAAGAAGAGGAAGGTGGCAGCTGACATGGAGGTTCGCCGCTCGGAGCGCCTCCAGAAGTTGAAGAACTGAAGATGATGCAGTTGCAGTAGAAGGCATGAAGAAGATGCAGTTGCAGTAGTTAGGTATGCTGAAATATACAGATTTTCAGCATATAAGTTATAAAATATTAGTTTGTTAGGTGTGCTTGTATATTAAGCACATAAGTTATTTGTAATTTCTGTCTGTTGAACTCTGTTGAACTGGTTGTTGATGCTATATAAGGCCTCTTTTGGTTCATAGGATAGGATTATCATAGGAATAGGAATCTTGTAGGAAATGAGGTGACATGTATCTCAAATCCTATGAGTAGGAATAGGAAATAAGATGTCATTTGATTGACACCAAAGGAAGTTTTCCATTGAGTCTAGGCTCTTTTTTATTTCCCTATGAAATGTGGAGGATAGGAACCAATCCTATGTAGGAATAGAAATCCATTCCTATGAACCAAAGGGCTCTAAAGGAAAAAATCCTATAAGAATCCTATCCTCTAGAATTCCTATGAAATTCCTCTAAACCAAAGGAGGCCTAAGTGTTGAACTGGATGTGATGCTATATATGTGCTGAACTGTGTTGATGCAAAAGTGGCAGTAATCCAAAAGTGTTTTGTTGGTATGTAATGGTGTTGATGCAGTCTTGTTGCTATATAAGGCAACAACCCAAAATTCTCTTGTTGCTATATAAGGCAATAATTCCAAAAGAAGTAGCTGCTAAGGTTTTGAATCTTAACTGAATTTTTGTCTGAATCTTTGTCTTAACTGAATTATGTCTTAACTAAATACAGACAACTATTAAGATTCAGTTAACTATAATCAAATCAGTTAGCTTTTCAAACTAAATTCAGACAACTGTAAAAAATATGTTAGCTTTTCAAACTAAATTCAGATATCTTTGCAAACTACATTCGGTCAACTGTAAAAATTCAGATAACTTTGAATTCAGTGAACTATAAATATCCAGTTAAGTAGGTTGGAGGGGAGTGGAAATATAATAAGTAGGTTGTCAAGTAACACTTGAGCAAAGCACCGTTCCTATCACACTGGCATTGCACCCTGTTTATCACACCACAGGTCCTGGGTTCGACACGCAGGCCAACCTTTTTTGTATTAATTTTTAAATTTTTATGCAGTTAATTATCTATACTCCAATAGTGAATAAATCAATGAACTCCAACTGAATAATAAATCCACTGAACTCCAACAGTTTTCATTTGGGATTTCTTTTCATTTTGAACTCCAACAGTTTTCATTTTGAATGGCAGTATGAAGCCACTGAATCTTCACATTTCCAACAGTTCAAAGAGTCTCATTGTAGTTTTTGCCAAAATATTACAAGTGCAAAAGCACTGAATCATCCCAACTCCAACAGTTTCAAAGAGTCTCATTTAAGTTTTTTGCCAAAAAATTACAAGTGCAAAAGCACTGAATCATCTAAACTCATCAAACATGTTCACTCTCTTCGGCTTCTTGGGCACATGTCCACTTGGTCCTGCCTGTTTCCTCTGCTCAGCTCTTAATCTCTTGGCCTCTTCTTGTTGTATCTTCTTTACTTCTTGATCTTCTTTTCTCTTCAGTGCTGCCATAGCTCTCTTTGCTTCTTGATCTTCTTTTCTCTTCAGTGCTGCCTCTGCTTTAGCTGCCATTGCTTCAAGGGCTCTGGCCTCCTTCTCTTCTTGCAATGCAGCTTTTCTTGCTGCTGCAGCTTCCTTCCTTGCTGCAGATTCCAAATCTTTCTTCTCTTGTGCTGCTCTTTTTCTTTGTGAAGACTCTGCTTTCCTCCTTGCAATTTCTTGCCTTTTTGCTTCTGCCTCCTCTGCTTTCTTCTCTGCCATCTCATTCATGGCCTCAAGTGTTGCATCTCTCCTGGCTGCCATCTGTCTTTCTTTGTCTCTCTTCATCTTCAGCAACTTCATGGTCAGGTTGCCTTCATTTGTAGCTGTTGTTGTCTGTGCTGCAGTGTGAGAACTGGCTGCATTTGAGATGAATGAGGAATCTGGCAAAATGATTTCAAGTTCTTCTCTAGGAACAGGTCTGGATTGTTGCATCCTATGAATCATTGTAAATCCAAAGTCCTGCACCTGTACAAAACAAACATCACATGAAAACATCAGTACAACAAAAATGACTGGACAAAAGAGGTCAAAATTAAGGGACAAAAGTGGAGAATTTGCTTGAAAAACAACTGGTGCATCTGCTCCATCATCTTGTGTGACAATGACCTCATCATCTTGTGTGACAATGACCTCCTCATGTGTATCATGGCCATCAACATGGGCCTCCTCATGTGTAACTTGGCCATCAACATGGACCTCCTCCTGTGTAAGTTGACCATCCTCTTGTGTGACCTGAACCTCCTCCTGTGAACCTTGGCCATCATCTTGTTGTGCCAAAACAATTTCATCATCTGACACATCATCAGGAATGGCCCTTGGACTCCTTCTTGTTGTTCTCTCTGCTAGATTTGGCAAAATGCCAGCTGTCGTGGTTTTGTCACGGCAGATGTCCTAGAGAAAGGACTTAGTTGTGGAGCCATCGCGACGGGTTAGCTTGAAGGGGTTAAAGCGGACACAGGGACGCAAGAGAGTTTATACTAGTTCGGCCCCTTCGATGAAGGTAAAAGCATACGTCTAGTTGTGATGGAATTGATGGGGTTTCGATGACCAGGGAGCAAACAAGCTTCGCCTATGTCTCGAGTTGTTGTCTGTGTCCTTGAACCGCCACCGGGTCGTCCCCTTATATACACGGGTGACGCCCGCTGGTTCGCAGAGTCCCAATACCGGCTCATAGATGTGTCCAGTTTGGTCTCTACTTATTCCTAACTTACAATACAAGTTAAATACCAAAGCCGGTTTATGGCTACAGGCCTTGAACCGACTATGGGCCTTGAACCCTCATCTGCCTTCTTGGGATTTAACATACTTAACTACTGACAAAGTTAACCCGGACCAGATAGGCCGGTTTACGCCCAGTAGTGATATCCCCAACATTAGGCCCCAGATTGATTTGAACATGTTCATATCAATCCTTTAGCAAAAATCTTCATCTTCAATATCTTCTTGTAGTTTGTTGAACCACCGTGATGTCATCTTCTCTGGTCGTTGTAAACCGGCGTGACATCACCTGTTATAAAGGACCTTAATAGGTCTGCGACAATTAAGGCGACATCTTCATTTCCAAACCCACGGTCCCTTGATTTTCGCGCCTGACTCCTGTCCCTTGCCTTATAAATAGGACCAAAGGGTCATTTCTTTTTCCCCTTCGTGCCCTTGTGCTTCGTCTTCCTCGCGTCGGCCAGCTTCGGAGCTCCGCCGCCACCGTCAACCTCTGCATCAACCTTGGCCGCTGCATCAACCTGGGCGCACCAGAGCACCGCGGCAACCTTCCGCGTCTTTCTCATCTCCAGTAAGTCTTCTATTCTTTTCAACACAGATCTGCTCTAGGGTTTCATGTTCTTCTAGTGTTCATCACCTGTTTCATGTTCATACGATAACTCCTAGATGCATTTGTGAATCCTTACTCTGTGTAGCGGTAGCTTTTAGCATCCGCCTTCAGTTTCATGCCTCAAGACTATAGATCTATATGTATCTCTGCCCATTGATTCAATACTATTCTTTTTTGAACCTTGAATATTTTCCTTATTTTCTAAACTTGCTTCAGATCTGTCGCTGTAGAGAAGTCTTATGAAATCTATTTCTGTAAACTTACTCATCTGCTTCAATGTTTAGACCAGGCGGTTTAACTTTGTAGAAAAAATTACCAAACCGGTATATACCATTAGTCCCCTTGTTGAACCGCCAGATGTTGTTGCTTCATAAACTCCGGTTTAGATAGATCTGTCTCCGGTTTAACATTGCACATACCAATGTACCTTAATCAATGCATTTTTGAACCGGGATCATCTACCTTGTAGATTTCATCATGGCCAAGCAAGTATATGAGTGCAACTGGGTTCCTTCTCGCGTCACAGAGGCTCAACTGGACGATTTAGTCCTGATCAGCGCCTTAGGCAGCAAAGATACCATCCATTGGAGGGATCCTGGCAAAGAATGCCTCCCACACCTCAAGAAGGAGAGGTCGTCGTTTTCATAGATCACTTAGCCTGGGGCTTTAAGCCGCCCGGTTCTAAATTTTACCGGGACATTTTAGCCGATTTTCAACTCCACCCACAAAATACTGGTCCCAACTCTATTACCAACATGTGTCACTTCCAAGTGCTCTGTGAGGCGTTCTTTCAAGAGGAGCCCACAGTGGAGTTGTTCAGAGACTGTTTCCATCTAAATCGCCGTATTGAGTTTTCTGATGGTTCCAATACGGAATTGGGCGGTGTGGCGATTCAGAAAAGGAAAGAGGTCACATACCCTCATGCCAAGCTGCATAGCCACCCCAAAGAGTGGAATCAAACATGGTTCTATTGCAAAGACACCTCCCCTGCTGGTGAAAATCCTTTGCCTGGCTTTCGTCCGGAGCGGCTTAGCAATACACACCCCTTTCCGGAAAGGTTGACTGCCAAAGAGAGAAGCAAATACGCTCCTCAACTGTCCAAGCTCAGAGCCTTTATGGCCAACGGTTTAACAGGGGTTGATCTCGCTCGCTGTTGGATATCATGGAGCATACTACCCCTTAGTCAGCACTCCGGTTTGATGTGCGAGTATACTGGTAGTGTTGATGACCCACTGTGACATGCCAACATCAGCCTCACCGATGAAGAAATCACAGAGGCTATGAATAAGATGCTGAATGAACCGGAACACATCTGTGCTAAAACCGGCCTGCTTCCCTTCTGTGCCACCAACATACCGCCAGCTGTAAGAGTTTGATTTTTCTTTTTTCTGAATCTGTTATTGATATATCTGGTCATTGTTTAATATCAGTGTCTGTGTAACCAGGGCAATGATCCGTTTTGGAGCAAGAAACTGCCGCAGGAGAAACCAGAAAAACCAGACAAACCGGAAAGAGCAACCTGACAAAAGACTAAAGCTGTAAAGAAGACTGCCCACAGGAAAAGAACCACTGCATCCTCTAATCCGGCCCCTGAGGATGATGTGGATAATCTGGACCTTGAGGTAGGGCTTGACTCACTTGGCTTATTTTTCATGCGTCTTATTGATGATGTTATTTGTCAGGATGATGCCGAAGCCAGCCATGCTGATGCTGCAGAGGTAATTATTCTCTCTTCCAATTCAGAACCTTTGCCTTCACTAAAAATCCATCAGGCAAACCGGAAAAGTTAAATTTTCTCATCCTCTTGCTTATTTGGATCCCAAATTTCTTATGAAGACCCAACAACACGAAGCTCGTCGCACAACCCAGCACAGCGGCCAGGTAGTTACCTCCGCCGGTTTACCGAACAGTCCGGTTTGGAAACGCCGTTCAGAGGTCTCTAATTTGCTTGTCAGTGCTTGTCCTAAAGCGGGCTGCTTTTGTCAACCTCTTAATCCATCTGACTCCGATTACCAGGTTACTTCCCACTCATCCTCTGGCGAGTCATCGGCTACTCAGCTGCCACCGCTCAAAACGGTGCTTGGGTAAGCTATACTTATCATAATATTTGCAGTACATCACCTTGGAACATATGATGTATTTGATTTTGTTATTCCTTTCAGGGCCAAGCCTAGGCCAAGCAAGAAGGCTCGCCTGGACAAAGCGGCCGAAGAGGATGCCGTCCTTGAACCGGGCAAAACACCAGATCTTGAGGCGGCTATTCCTGAGCATATACCCAATGATCCACCGCAGCAAGACGACGATCTTATTGCCGAAGAGAGACCTATTGATACCTCAAGTCCTGTCAATTAGCCCACAAGCTCCATCCGGATTGAGAAATCCACCGGTCCGACAAAGCCTACTGACAAGCCAACAACCCCAGTGCAAACCGGCGATGCCAAGGATGATGAGGTTGTCATTACTGGCATTGGCCATACAAAACCAAGCAATCCTGTCGCTTTGTCCAAACATACTGCCAAGGAAGAATTTGCTGCCTTTGGCAAAGGCAAGTGGAATGCCGATCTGGCGACTTACGCTGCTCTGAACGCCCAAGATATCCATTCCGGCTACCTGAACCGGCTGTATAACAGTCGTGACTATGAAGCCGGTCTGGTTAACATGATGAAAGATAAATATGAGGTAACTTCCATATGCTCTTTCCTGCTTGTATATTTCAATTCTTGTTGACGCTCCTAGCCCCCGAGGGCCGGTTTGTAATCTTCTTTCAAACCGGGACTTACTAATATAAATCTTAATGCTTTAAAATTCGCTGATGTAGTCCCCAAGGGCCGGTTCAACTTAGCATAGTTAAACCGGGACTTTAAGTAATTGAGATCGCCGCATCAGAATATATACGAGCAAATAGCCATTAGCCCCCAAGTGCCAAGTTGAATACTTGTATTGATCTTGGGACTTTGTAAGCAATTGAAAGATGAAGATCGAATATGCATTAGCCCCCAAGTGCCAAGTGCATAACTTGTTATGTGGTTGGTACTTCAATCCTTGTACCGTTTTGCTGAATCACATAACTGTCTGCATGCAGGCTGAGCTGAAGACGAAAGAAAGCCAAGTCACCGATCTCCAAGAAAATCTGAAATCCCAACAAGCTGAAACCTCCAAAGCAAAAGAGGAATTAACCAGCGCTTAAAGCGCCATGGAATAGCTTAAGGAGAGCTTCAAGAAGAAGCGGGCGGATTGGGCCACTGAAAAATCCGCTTTAATCAAACGAGCAGAAGATGCCGAGGCTGCACTAAAACCGGTGGCGGATGAACTGACCAGCATAAAGCGGCACGTGCATGCCATGACCACTGCTATCTTTGGTAAGCCAGTTTGACTTCTGAATTGATTCTGCCGTCTTACAGAGCTACCGGTTTGTTAACCCTTGGTGATATTTCAGGGACACGCATTGGTCATTTGGGCTCAGATGTGCGGAAGAAACTGAAAGCCGCCTACACGTTGATCGAACAACTGTACACTAGTGCACAACGAATCATTTGTACTGCATCCCACAACAAGCCGGCGCCCACTTTGATTCAGGACACTCTGATGAAACTATCGGTGCTTCCTGCCCGGGTTGAAGAGCTGAAGAAATCTGCTGCTCGAACCAGTGCGATCAATGCCTTAGTCCGGACAAAAGCTTGGATGCCGGATTTTGACCCTATTGAAGCGGCTCAGGGCTATCCTAGCTTGAAGGAAGACAGGTCAGAGTTTAGTGAAGCGGATCTGTGAGCAATAAACTGGGAGGTGCGTCCGCTAGCTTGTCAATTGGCTGAAGAAGCAGACTTGTCTCATTATCAAGCCCAATATGACAATCAAAACAAGCGAGTAGCCGCACCAATTCATGAAGCAGAAAATCTTATCCCTCCAATCCGTAAGCATACTTACACTCCCGATATTGACCCGTCGTTGCTAATCCATGATGAAGTTGTCTTTCAAGCATTAATGGGAATCGACTGGACAACTGTTGATTTCCAGCCGCTGGGTAGAGAAACTGAAGCTGAAGCGGCGCGGGATGACCCACAACCATCAGGCCGGGCTGGTGACCAAGCTTGAACCGGAAGCTGGTTTAAAACTGCTTCTCCCTTGCGAAAAACAATGATTTTATTGTGGGCACCGTGTTGCCTTGTAATAGGCTAGCTGATACTTTTGATGCTGATATGCCTTCGTGCATAATTACTGCAACGTGCTCTTCCTTTGGGTGATGAACTTTCCAAAGTACTTTCTGCAATAAAAATCTTAAAGTGCCACCGCGGTTGTACCGTCAGGCGGAATATGATATCTGCATACATGAAATCAAAACATCCGAAATTTTTAAGTATATGACCAAATTTTGAGATACATAATACCTGCC
The DNA here is from genome assembly GCF_018294505.1 of Triticum aestivum. Taxonomy (NCBI): domain Eukaryota; kingdom Viridiplantae; phylum Streptophyta; class Magnoliopsida; order Poales; family Poaceae; genus Triticum; species Triticum aestivum. The sequence goes on from NC_057809.1 coordinate 601,645,112, forward strand.
ATCATTGGTCGTGAAGTTGGCGTGGCCAATCTTGAAGCGGAGTTTTATAAACCCACACTGTTGGAGGAGATAGTAGCTCCTGTATATATATGATGACGGTTTACCATGTAAACCATGCCGGGTTATAATAAACATCGTGTTACTCCGTAATAGGATGTTAACAAAAAATCAAACCGAGCAAATAGTCTCCGGATTAAAATGGACCGTGTACCGTCAATAGACAGTGTGAACCGGTTTAAAATTTTGTCGGTTAAAAAAATGCAATAAAAAGAAAGAAATATCTTTCAAAGAAAAGTGTAAAGCAAAGGCAATGACAAAACTGTTTGCAAAAAGAGGCTTATTTGAGCTAATCAGATGGCGTTACCATGGTCGAACACGATCAAGCTCCCGATAGGTGTAGCTATGGTTCAAGTCAGCCAGGTCCCCAAATGAAACCATGGCATTTATGCCGATCAAGTGGCATGGCAATGGTTCGGGTTCGACCAAGCCCCCAAGTGATTCTGTGGCCTTAGGCCGATCAAGAGGCATGACTGGTTCAGACGTGACCAAGTCCCCAAGTGATCTGGTGGCTCTCGCCTATCAAGAGGTATTGCATTGGTTCAGACACGGCCAAGCCCCCAAGTGATATAACATGATGCTTTTGAAAAGCTAACTCAAGGGGTAAACCGGAGGCCGCTTTAGAACAACTCCGTGTAACCACACATGATGTAAAAGAACAGATACCCCGCTTTAGTTGAGGTTCTGGTTTATTATATTTAATCATAATATATACATCGTCGTAATATGTACATAAGTAGAGCCAATGGCTCAGGTATAGTAAGGCCGAAGATGAGCTATGTTCCACGACCTGTTAGTCTCCTCCTCTGATGTACGTGAGTCTTTATGCTCTCGAATATCGATCAGATAGTATGACCCATTGTGCAGATTCTTGCTGACCACGAAAGGCTCATCCCAAGGTGGGGATAGCTTATGCATATCAGTCTGATCTTGGATGAGCCGAAGCACCAAATCTCCTTCCTGAAAGGTTCTGGTTCTGACTCGGCGACTGTGATAACGACGAAGATCTTGTTGGTAAATCGCCGATCGGGCGGCTGCTATGTCACGCTCTTCATCCAACCGGTCCAAAGCATCTTGCCATGTTGTCTCGTTCTCTGCTTCAACATAAGCCGTCACACGAGGTGAATCATGACGGATATCACTGGGGAGAACCGCCTCCGCTCCGTAAACCATGAAGAATGGTGTGTATCCTGTTGATCTGTTGGGTGTGGTATTGATGCTCCATAACACAGATGGTAATTCTTCTACCCAACAACCCGGTGTTCTCTGCAAAGGAACCATGAGCCGGGGCTTGATGCCTCTCAAGATCTCTTGATTAGCCCTTTCTGCTTGACCATTGGACTGTGGGTGTGCCACTGATGAAACGTCAAGCCAGATGTGCTCCCGTTCGCAGAACTCCTTCATGGCACCCTTGGACAAATTGGTACCATTATTTGTGATGATACTGTGTGGAAAGCCAAACCAGAAAATCACTTTTTTGATAAACTGAACCGCCGTGGCCGCATCACACTTGCTAACCGGTTCTGCCTCCACCCACTTTGTGAACTTGTCAACCGCCACTAGGAGGTGGGTCTTCTTATCTTTGGACCTTTTGAAAGGCCCAACCATATCCAGCCCCCAAGTCGCAAACGGCCAAGTAATTGGAATCATTCTCAATTCTTGAGCCGGCACATGAGCACGTCTTGAAAACTTTTGGCAACCGTCACATCATCTGACCAGATCCTCCGCATCAGCATGAGCAGTTAACCAATAGAAGCCATGGCGAAACGCTTTAGCTACCAAAGGTTTTGAACTGGCGTGGTGACCACAATCTCCTTCGTAGATCTCACGCAAAATTTCACAGCCTTCTTCAGGAGACACACAGCGTTGAAACGCCCCTGATATACTGCAATGATGCAACTCGCCATTGACAATAGTCATGGACTTGGACCGCCGGACTATCTGTCGGGCCAGAATCTCATCCTCTGGTAACTCGCCCCGGTTCATGTACGCCAGGTAAGGAAGCGTCCAATCCGGAATGACATGAAGAGCTGCCACCAATTGAGCCTCCGGATCAGGAATAGCCAAATCCGCTTCACCAGGGAGCTTGACCGACGGGTTGTGCAGCACATCCAGAAAAACATTGGGCGGGACCGGTTTGCGCTGAGAGCCCAGCCGGCTTAAAGCGTCCGCCGCTTCGTTCTTCCGTCGGTCCACGTGGTCCACCTGATATCCTTTAAAATGACCTGCAACAATATCCACCTCACGACGATATGCTGCCATGAGTGGGTCCTTGGAGTCCCAAGTGCCAGACACTTGTTGAACCACGAGGTCCGAGTCACCGAAGCACTTAACTCGACTTAGGTTCATCTCCTTAGCCATCCGGAGACCATGGAGCAAGGCTTCATACTCAGCTGCATTGTTAGTACAAGGAAACATTAAGCGGAGAACGTAACAAAACTTATCACCTCGTGGGGAAGTTAATACGACTCCAGCCCCCGAGCCTTCCAATTGCCTGGATCCGTCAAAATGGATGGTCCAATATGTGTGATCCGGCTTTTCCTCAGGTGCTTGCATTTCCGTCCAATCATTGATGAAATCAACCAGTGCTTGAGACTTCACCGCTGTCCGAGGCACATACTTCAATCCGTGCGGCCCAAGCTCTATAGCCCACTTGGCAATCCGGTCAGTCGCTTTCCGGTTCTGGATGATATCCCCCAAAGGAGCAGAACTGACCACCGTAATTGGGTGCCCTTGGAAGTATTGCTTAAGCTTTCGGCTTGCCATAAAAACTCCGTACACCAGCTTCTGCCAATGCAGATACCTTTGCTTGGCCTCAATGAGTACCTCGCTGATATAATAGACCGGACGTTGAACCGGATGCTCCTTACCTGCCTCCTTTCGCTCCACCACAATAGCCACGCTGACCGCACGAGCATTAGCAGCAACACATAGCAGTAACGGCTCCTTGTCAATGGGAGTGGCGAGCACAGGCGAACTGATCCATCTTCTTCAACATCTGATACAAAGGGATTGCCTTCTCACCAAGGCGGCTGATAAACCGGCTTAACGCGGCAATCCAGCCTGCCAGGCGTTGAACATCATTGATACACTTCGGTTTAGCCAGGGAGGTGATGGCTATGATCTTCTCTGGATTAGCCTCAATTCCCCTGTTGGACACCAGAAAACCCAATAACTTGCCCGCCGGTACACCAAAGACACACTTGTCCGGATTAAGCATCATCTTGTACGTCCTTAGGTTATCAAAGGTTTCCTTAAAATCGTCAACCAGAGTCTCCTTCTCCCTGGAATTAACCACGATATCATCCACGTAAGCATGTACATTACGGCCAATCTGCTTGTGAAGACAATTCTGTACACACCGTTGAGAAGTTGCCTGGGCACTTTTGAGCCCAAAGGGCATAGACACATAGTAGAAGGCTCCAAAGGGAGTTATGAATGCCGTCTTCTCCTGGTCCTTAACTGCCATTTTGATCTGATGATAGCCAGAATATGCATCCAAAAAACTTAAACACTCACAACCCACCGTAGCATCAATGATTTGATCAATACGAGGGAGGGCAAAAGGATCTGCTGGACAAGCCTTATTAAGATCTGTGTAATCCACACACATGCGCCAGGTGCCGTTTTTCTTAAGGACTAGCACCGGATTGGCAAGCCACTCAGGGTGAAAAACTTCAACAATAAAACCAGCTGCTAAGAGCCTGGCTACTTCTTCTCCAATCGCCTTGCGTCTTTCTTCATTAAACCGGCGGAGGAACTGTTTCACCGGTTTGTATTTACGATCCACATTAAGGGTGTGCTCAGCGAGTTGCCTCGGTACACCTGGCATGTCAGAGGGCTTCCATGCAAAAATGTCCCGATTCTCACGGATGAACTCGATGAGCGCGCTTTCCTATTTCGGATCCAAGTTGGCACTGATGCTGAACTGCTTGGACGAATCGCCAGGTACGGAGTCAACAAGCTTATTTTCTGCTGCCGATTTGAACTTCAGGGCCGGATCATGCTCCATAGTTGGCTTCTTTAATGGAGTCATGTCCGCCGGATCAACATTGTCCTTATAATACTTCAGCTCCTCGGTGGCACAAACCGACTCTGCGTAGGCCGCATCTCCTTCCTCGCACTCCAAAGCAATTTTACGGCTTCCGTGAACCGTTATTGTCCCCTTGTGACCCGGCATCTTGAGCTGCAAATACACATAACAGGGCCGTGCCATAAACTTGGCGTAGGCCGGTCGCCCAAACAGGGCGTGATATGGACTTTGGATTTTCACCACTTCAAACTCAATGGTTCCGACCTAGAATCATGATCATCTCCAAAGGACACTTCCAGAGCTATCTTACCAACAGAATATGCTGACTTGCCAGGTACCACACCGTGGAACACCATATTAGACGGTTTGAGATTTTTATCTGTTAGTCCAATACGACGGAAGGTCTCATAGTACAAGATATTAATGCTGCTCCCTCCATCCATGAGCACTTTGGCGAACTTGTAACCTCCCACCCGAGGCGCCACCACCAGAGCCAACTGACCCGGATTATCAACCTGGGGAGGGTGATCCTCTCTGCTCCATATGATTGGCTGTTCAGACCAGCGTAGATAACAGGGCACGACCGGTTCAACAGAGTTGACTGCCCGCCTCTGAACCTTCCGGTCTCGCTTGTCCAAGCTAGTGGTAAAGACATGGTACTGCCCACTATTCAATTGCTTTGGGTTGCTCTGGTAACCTGACTGTTGCTGCTGCTGGTTGTAACCACCCTGGTTGTTCTGATTATTTTGACTGTTATGTCCGCCTGGATTACCGTTAAATCCTGAACCGGAATTTCCTCCACCATAACCCGGCCCGGATCCTGAGCCACCGCCAGAGCCGTGAACATACCGGAAAGCATTAGAATTCTTGAACTCCTGCATAATGAAGCAATCCTTCCAAAGGTGGTTTGCTAGCACCTCCTTCGTCCCATGTCTCGGACAGGGCTGGCTCAGTAGATAATTTAGGCGGTCCGGGTTAGGGTTGGGTGCCCCACTGCGATTTTTCGGTTTACCCTTGCGTCGCTGGCCATTGTCCTGCATGTTGGTATTAGCCACAAAGTCTACGTTACCATCTGCTTTATGCTTGCCTCCACCACCATTGCCTGCCCAGTGATGCTGCTGACCTTTGGAGTTGCTGTTCCTCTTTCCCTTCCCTGCCTTGTCATCATCAGATTCGGGATCCTTGGTACTATCAGAATCAGCATACTTTACCAAAGCAGCCATGAGGGTCCCCATGTCAGTGCAATGGCGCTTCATCCATCCCAACTTTAGCTTTAGGGGCCCAAACCGGCAGTTGCCTTCTAGGGTTAAGACTGCGGTGTCAGCGTTGATGCGGTCTGATGAATGCAACACTTGTGAGACCCGGTGCACCCAATGAGTCGTCGATTCTCCTTCCTCCTGGACACAGGCAGCTAAGTCTACTATCGACCGGGTTCATAATTGGGCCCATGAACTGATAGAATTGGCCGGTAAGCTTTTTAACCAAGTGCGGGCCGTTCCTTCAAGCATCATGGTGAAGTATTTCGCACATGCCGCATCATCCACATCCAGCATCTCCATGGCCATCTCATAGCTCTCCACCCATGTCTCTGGGGGTTGATCCGCCGTGTAATTTGGTACCTTGTGCGGGCCCTTGAAATCCTTGGGTAGGCGCACATTGCGTAAAGTGGGGACAAGGCAAGGCACCCCCAAAGAGCTAGAAGTAACACCGGGTTTGGCCGAAATAGTTGGACGAACCGGCGTAAGCTGCCGAGCCTGATATTGTGCGGCTAACTCGGCCTCCCTGCGTGCTCGGGCCCGGTCCACCACTTCCTGAGCATTATCAGCACCACCCGCTGGGTTGTTGCCGCGGGGTGCTCCACGTCGTTCATTACTTGACACTGTCGGTTCCTCCATACGCCTGCTATAGCTCCGGCTTGGGCGAGGGGTCGAGTGGATCCGGTCGCGGCTATACGAGTATGCTTCCTGTTGGTCCAAAGCTGTCCTAAGAAGCTCCTTGACCCGTCGCATCTCTATCGCCTGCGGTGAGTCACCTTCAATTGAATGGCCTCCAGCCGTGCAGCAGCGGCGACGAGATTGTCCATTGGGTTGGAGTAGTGACCCGGAGGTGTTGAAACAGCCTGAGGTATAATGGTGTTTTGACGAGGCGGGTCCATCCGACAAGGCTGAACCGGCGCATCGGTCCCAGGAGCTTCCGCCCGGTTTCCCTCCAGTGGATTACTGGTTCCTGCTCCCGGGGTGTTGAAAAGGTCTTTGGCCTCGAAAACCGGAGGCAAACGGGATCGGTACTTCCTCCTCATGACTTCATGCGATGCGTTCTGGTCCAACATGAGCATGTAGGCTTGTGAGTCTAGAGCGGCCCGCTCTGTGGCCATCCTGGTATCCTCAGCTGCCAGGTCCGCCTTGGCCTGGGTGATTTGTTCCCTTACCTTTGCAATCTCCGCATTGTGGACGTCCTGATCCGTCGGATTAGCTTCCGCCATAAGCACAGCCAATGCATCAAATAGCTCTGATAGAACTTGAGCCGGCGGGCGCACAGGGCCTCCTGCCCCGGCAGCCGTCACCGCTACTGAACCGGAGGTTGTTGCCACAGCGGTCGAAGAATGAAGCGCTGCTTGTGTGCCGGCCATGAATATTCCAACTCGGTTGGGCAGATTAGAGGGGTCCGGAATACTGTCGCCGTCGGAACAGCCCCCAATCCGGTCATCTTGTAGCTGATATAGAGATTCAGTTTCTCCGGTTGATGACTCATCGCCGGAGTAAATGACGGTCTCGCCGCCAGATCCCGATCCATCCTCATGACCTCCTCCATGGATGACTCCCATGAAGGCACACTTCATGGCCGGTTTAACCTGGGCAGATCGCGCACGCTGAGCCGTTTCGACGAGGTCGGTGCAGATATCCGGCTCAGGGCCCGGTTCTCCGATCTTGCCGATGAAAACGTGTATGCCACCAAAGGGGACCCGATACCCGTACTCAACTGAGCCGGCCTCGGGGCCCCAGCCTGCATCATCGATGTAAAGCTTGCCGCGACGACTCTTAGTCATCCGGCCTACGGCGTAGCCCTCGAGTCCTTCAAAGCAGCCCTCCAAGAACTTGAAACCATCGTGCGATAGCCCCACGGTGGGCACCAACTGTCGTGGTTTTGTCACGGCAGATGTCCTAGAGAAAGGACTTAGTCCACTAGTAGAAAAAGGGTCAAACGTGAAGCACATTAGTGCCGGTTTGTATTTGAGCCGGCACTAATGTATACATTAGTGCCGGTTCCAACGGCTAGCCGGGCCGCTTTCATTAGTACCGGTTCGTGGCGAACCTTTAGCACCGGTTCGTGCCACGAACCGGTACTAATGAGAGTGGTGGCAGGATGTTGTCAGACTGGGGCCCCTCCAGCCCCTTTAGTACCGGTTCTTGGCACGAACCGATACTAAAGGTCGTCCTACATAAACCCTTCATCCACCCGAGCTCGCTCTGTTCTTCCCCTTTCCCCTCTCCTCTCTGTTCTTCCCCTCTTCCCTCTCGAGCTCATCACACATTTTGCCCAAAATTTGTCAAGATTTGAAGGCCCCCATCCATTCAAATGATCACAAAGGTTAGCAACTTTATTTGATTTATATGCAATTTGAGGTCAAAAATAACACTTAGTTTGCAAATGTAGGTGTGGTTTACTTAGTGCCTTCTAAATCTCCGTCGTAACCACCGTCGATCGCCCGCACCATCCCGTCGCCGGCACCACCTTGTGGTGAGCCTCTTGTTCATGAAATTTTATATAAAAATTGATGTTTGTGTGATTTGGATATATAGTTACTCGTATAATTATCTTACCCGTACGTTGTTTGTTATACATATAGTGCCATGGTTTTGATATCCGTCCCCGTCGGCCCTTGTCCTTGTTATGATTCGGATGTGGTATATATATTCTCTTTTAAAACTAGTTGCATTTCGTGTTTATGACAAATTATGCCCATCAAGTTGACATAGAAATTTTTTCTAGGAGGTATGTGAACCGGAAATTCCAACCGACCCTATTGTCGAGAGGTTAAATTTAGTTGAAAGAGAAAACGAGTACTTGAAAGAAAAATTGAAAAGAATTGAGGGGGAGAAGATGGAATTGGAGTTGCATGTTGCCGATGTCGTCGATGATCACAAGATCAAGATGGAGAAAATGCGCTTGAAGATTAGAAAGATTAGAAAATATGCCATCGATAGTGAGGCTTGGTATCATTATGTTGTTGGATCCATTGTTACCTTAGTTGCAATCTTGATCGTATATGCTGTTGCATTTAAATGCTTTAGCTAGAGAGTTATTTGTTTGTTGCATTTAAGTGTTGTATGAACTTTATGTATGAACTTGTATTAATTTGGTCTATTCGGTGTTGTGTAATGAAGATGAGCCGGCAATGGATGTACGATGACCGATGCTCTCCCCAGTTTGTTGAGGGTGTGCATACTTTTCTGCTTGCGGCTGAGGCAAACAAGCGGGCGGATGGTTTTATGCCTTGTCCATGTGCTCGCTGTAAGAATGGTCACAATTACTCTACGTCAAGAACCATTCACGTCCACCTGTTTAAGTCCGTTTTCATGCCCCACTATAATGTTTGGACCAAGCACAGAGAAACAGGGGTTATGATGGAAGACAATGAAGAAGAAGAGGACGACGACAGCTATCCTGACCATGGGTTCCCTGAATACGATGATACAACAATGGGGGAAGAAGCTGAGCCGACAATGCGGGAAGAAGCTGAGCCGGCAATGCGGGAAGAAGCTGAAGAAGAGGCATCAGATGAGCCCGTTGATGATCTAGGTCAGGCCATTGCCGATGCAAAGAGAAACTGCGCAAGTGATTTGGAGAAGAAGAAGTTGCAGCGCATGTTAGAGGATCACAAAAAATTGTTGTACCCGAATTGCGTAGGTGACAAGAAAAAGCTGGGCACCACACTGGAATTGCTGCAATGGAAGGCAGAGAATGGTGTATCTGACAAGGGATTTGGAAAGTTGCTGGTAATGATAAAGGATATGCTTCCAAAGGACAACGAATTGCCCGAGAGTACGTACGAAGCAAAGAAGGCTATCTGCCCTCTAGGGTTAGAGGTGTAGAAGATACATGCATGCCCTAATGATTGCATCCTCTACCGCGGTGAGTACGAGGATTTGAACGCTTGCCCGATATGTGGTGCATTGCGCTATAAGATCAGCCGCGATGACCCTGGTGATGTCGAGGGCGAGCGCCCCAGGAAGAAGATTCCTGCCAAGGTGATGTGATATGCTCCTATAATACCACGGTTGAAACGTTTGTTCCAAAACAAAGAGCATGCCAAGGCGATGCGATGGCACAGAGAAGACCGTAAGAAAGACAGAAAGTTGAGAGTACCCGCTGACGGGTCGCAGTGGAGAAAAATCGAAAGAAAGTACGGGAAGGAGTTTGCAGATGACGCAAGGAGCGTATGGTTTGGTCTAAGCGCAGATGGCATTAATCCTTTTGGGGAGCAGACCAGCAACCATAGCACCTGGCCTGTGACTCTATGTTTGTATAACCTTCCTCCTTGGTTGTGCATGAAGCGGAAGTTCATTATGATGTCAGTGCTCATCCAAGGCCCTAAGCAACCCGGCAACAACATTGATGTGTACCTAAGGCCATTAGTTGAAGAGCTCTTACAACTGTGGAATGGAACAGGTGTACGTGCGTGGGATGAGCACATGGGGGAAGAATTTGACCTAAAGGCGTTGCTGTTCGTGACCATCAATGATTGGCCTGCTCTTAGTAACCTTTCAGGACAGACAAACAAGGGATACCGCGCATGCACGCACTGTTTGGACGATACCGACAGTATATATTTGGCTAATTGTAAGAAGAATGTGTACCTGGGACATCGTCGATTTCTTCCGAGCAGGCATCCCGTAAGAAAGAAAGGCAAGCATTTCAAAGGTGAGGAGGATCACCGGACGAAGCCTCGCCACCGTACTGGTGCTGATGTACATGATATGGTCAAGAATTTGAAGGTGGTCTTTGGAAAGGGTCCTGGTGGACAACCTGTTCCAAATGACGCTGACGGACGCGCACCCATGTGGAAGAAGAAATCTATATTTTGGGACCTACCCTATTGGAAAGACCTAGAGGTCCGCTCCGCAATCGACGTGATGCACGTGACGAAGAATCTTTGTGTGACCCTGCTTGGCTTCTTGGGCGTGTATGGGAAGACAAAAGATACACCTGAGGCACGAGAGGACCAGCAACGTATGCACGGAAAAGACGGCATACATCAGGGTCATGCAAGCTACGCTCTTACCAAAGAAGAGAAGGAAATCTTCTTTGAATGCCTGCTCAGTATTAAGGTACCGTCTGGCTTCTCGTCGAATATAAAGGGAATAATAAACATGGCAGAGAAAAAATTCCAGAACCTAAAGTCTCATGATTGCCACGTGATTATGACGCAACTGCTTCCGGTTGCATTAAGGGGGCTTCTACCGGAAAACGTTCAATTAGCCATTGTGAAGCTATGTGCATTTCTCAATGCAATCTCTCAGAAGGTAATTGATCCAGAAATCATACCAAGGTTAGAGAATGATTTGGTGCAATGTCTTGTCAGTTTCGAGTTGGTGTTCCCACCATCCTTCTTCAACATCATGACGCACGTCCTAGTTCACCTATGCGAAGAGATTAACATTTTGGGTCCTGTATTTCTACACAATATGTTCCCCTTTGAGAGGTTCATGGGAGTCTTAAAGAAATATGTTCATAACCGTGCTAGGCCAGAAGGAAGCATCTCCAAGGGCCGTCAAAATGAGGAGGTCATTGAGTTTTGTATTGACTTTATTCCTGACCTTAAGCCGATTGGTGTTCCTGAATCGCGGCATAAGGGCAGACTGGATGGAAAAGGCACGCTAGGAGGGGAACAAATAATATGTATGGACGGACATTCTCTCACTGAAGCACACTACACAGTTCTACAGAATTCCGCCTTGGTGGCTCCGTATATGGATGAACACAAGAATTTGCTATGCTCCAAACACCCGGAGCGGTCTGATGACTGGATTACACGTGAACAAACCAGGAGTTTTGCCAGCTGGTTGCAGACACGTACCATGCATGACACCTCTATTGAAGATGACCTGTACTTGATGTCCTAGTTACCATCTTTGAATATAATGACTTTCAAAGGGTACGAGATAAATGGTAATACATTTTACACGATCGCCCAAGATAAGAAGAGCACCAACCAAAACAGTGGTGTCCGCTTTGATATAGAAACCAAGACGGGAAAGGAAACATATTATGGTTATATACAGGACATATGGGAACTTGACTATCGACGTGGTTTGAAGGTCCCTTTGTTTCGGTGCAAATGGGTCAATATGACACGAGGCGGGGTAATGGAAGACCCGCAGTACGGAATGACAACAGTGGATCTCAACAATCTTGCGTATGCAGACGAACCATTCGTCCTAGCCAATGATGTGGCACAGGTTTTCTATATGAAGGACATGTCTACCAAGCCAAGAAAAAGAAAAGATAAGGAAGCGAATGCATCATACGATGAGCCAAAGTGGCACATAGTTCTTTCTGGGAAGAGAAACATCGTGGGAGTGGATGACAAGACAGACAAGTCAGAAGATTATGAAAAGTTTGATGAAATTGCTCCATTCATAGTGAATATTGACTCGAGCATCACGTTAAATGATGAAGATTTTCCATGGTTACGGCGCAAAGGGACACACGCGAAGAAAAAGTTTCACACCCAAAGATCTGGGATGTGATCGGCTTCACTATCATCACTTTCTTCTGTGTTTCACACCCAGAAGGGAATCTCTGTAATAGTTAGGGTAGTTAATTATGTGTTTTGGCATTTGAAACGCGAAGAAATTTTATGTGCAAACAAATTCTTTCATGCCTTTACTGATTTTTAAAGTTAAGTTATTCACAAACTAGTGATTCACACTAATTTCAAATAATTCAAAATTTAAACTATTCAAATTTGAAAACTACGGGCACTAACAGAAAGTTTGTAATTATTTGTACCTAAAGCAAAAATATTCACAAAGAAACTCTAAATACACAAAAAACAACTCAAAAATAAATAAAGCCAAAAAAAATAAAAAAAGCCCGCCTACTAGGCCAGAGCGGTCGGCATACGACTAGAAACCCAACCTGTTGTTCGGCCAGGATGCAGGCCCGCAAAGGCCCAGTAAGCCAACAGGGCAGCACAGAACATGTAGGCCCAGTAGGCCTGCTTTGGAGAGGAGCTCGAGAGAGCTACCGCACGGGGGTTTATAAACCAGTGCGGTCGCCCCTCGGCTAGCGAGGTGGGACTAAACTTGCCGCACCGCACCTGCGCCAGCGCACCCCCTTTAGTACCGGGTCGTGGCACCAACCGGTACTAAAGGGGGGCCTTTAGTACCGGTTGGAGCCACCACCCGGTACTAAAGGGGGTCGCTTCCCGCCGCTTGGCCTGGCCAAAACAGGCCTTTAGTACCGGTTGGTGGCTCCAACCGGTACTAAAGGCCCCTCCTATATAAACAACACTTACGAAAATTTCAGTTTCTCATCTCTGCTTCTTCTCCTCTGCACCGTCGCCCGCCGCCCCCATACGTCTCCATCCCTCGTCGCCGCCCCCGTCGCCGCCCCGTCCCCGTCGTCGCCGCCCCGTCGTCCCCGTCGTCACCGCCGCCCCGTCCCGGCCCGTCCCGCGTCGTCCCCGTCCCCGTCATCGCCGCCCTGTACGTCCCCGTCATCGTCGCCGCCCCGGCCCGTACGTCCCCGTCCCCGTCATCGCCGCCCCGTCCCTGTCCCCATCGTCGTCATCCCCGTCGTCGCCGCACCCATCGCCGTCCCCGTCGCCGCCCCCGTCGCCTCTCGCCTCGCCGGTGAGCGCACACACACACATACATTTTTTGTTTTTTAGTTATACAAATAGTTAGAAATTTTTCTGTTTTTTAGAAATTGTTAGAAATTTTTCTGTTTTTTAGAAATAGTTAGAAATGTTAGAATTGTTAGAATAGTTAGAAATGTTAGAATTGTTAGAATAGTTAGAAATGTTAGAATTGTTAGAAATTTTTCTGTTTTTTAGTTATAGAAATAGTTATAAAAAAGTTAGAATTGTTAGAAATTTTTCTGTTTTTTAGAAATTGTTAGAAATTTTTCTGTTTTTTAGAAATAGTTAGAAATGTTAGAATTGTTAGAAATGTTAGAATTGTTAGAAATTTTTCTGTTTTTTAGTTATAGAAATAGTTATAAAAAAGTTAGAAATTTTTCTTTTTTTTAGTTCTAGAAATATTAGAAATGTTATAGAAATGTTTGTTATATAGAAATGTTAGAAATTTTAGTTATCAAAATCCAATCATTAAAAAAATGTTACTTTTTGTAGGCGTATAGCTAGTATTTGTTCTCGACAATGCCCGGCCCGCATCCTCGCCGTCGACCCGTTCGCGACGACGTCCGACTGACCCATGTCCGGGACTAGGCTCCACCGGGCTGGCACTGGGAGGTGCTGCCTGGAGGGGCGCGCCGCTTGATGAGGAACCCGGCCCCGGGTCCCGTCGTCGACCCTGATCTCATTTGGTGGCATTCGCATGGGCCAGTTTCGGTGCGGAGGGAGCCGGCCCCGCTGGAGGTGGTACGTCGCCGTGTTAGGGAGGAGGACGAGCACGTCCATCGCTACATGGTTGCGTTAGAGGGCGGCAGGTTCTCAAATACCTGGCAGTTTCTTCAGGGATCTCACTTCAGCTATGATCCTGTGAGGGTTCCTTCTCTTTGGGTGTCCACCGCCCGCGCCGCAGGAACCGCGAGTGTCCTAGATTCTTCTGTAGTATTCAATCTTTATTAGCTACCTAGCCAGTGATGTACTCGATATATAATATTCAAGACGATGTATTCGAGATTATATATTATTTGAGACGATGTATTCGAGATTATATCTATTATTCGAGATGATGTATTCGAGATTATATCTATTATTCGAGACGATGTATTCGAGATTATATCTATTATTCGAGACGATGTATTCGAGATTATATCTATTATTCGAGATGATGTAATTTGAATACTAAATTGTTTTATATTTCTTTTGGCATAGTTAAATAAAAACTATGGCGGACAATACCGACAGAGAGGGAGAACAGACCATGTTCGATATAATATGCGGGCCAGATGATGATCAGAATGAAGAAGATTATGACGGCTCCGAATTTCTAAACAACACCGGAGAGGGTGATATGATATTCGATCGCGACGACCGAATTGATGAAGTCATGAACTACGATTATGACAACACCGGAGAGGTATATATATTTATATAAGCAGGCATCTGGTGATCATCACATGTTTTAAATGAGTTGAAGATATATTAACGAATCGATCTTTCTTCTTTCAGCCATCCGGATCGAGCAAATCTTCAGGCAACAGGACGAAACGAGGCCCGAACAAAAAGTTGAAGGAGGGCGTAAAGTATAATATCGAGGCAATCAAACCTAATGGCGAACCATTAGCGCCTAAGAAGATTGTGGACAAGTTCGTTCGTCAGTGCGGAGTTCTTGTGAAGGGCCAACTCCTGATCTCCCTTCAAGAATGGAGAGAGCCAGCAAAACCACGTCCAGATCTTACTTTTGTCAACGACAGACAGAAAAGTCTGCTTTGGGATACTCTCATGGAACATTTCACCCTACCAGATCATTTCACAGAAGCAGATGTGCAAAAAGTCAAGGACGCTGCTCTTAGGAAGATGGCGGTTGCATTCAAGAACCACAAGAATCGTGAATGGGACAAGTACGTCAAGGGAGGAAGGAAGACTCCAGTATTCGAGGGAACACTAGAGAATCAAAGTGCTCATTGGGACGATTTCGTGAAATTCAAGGATTCAGAATTATCTAAGGAACGGTCAAGAATAAACAAGGCCAATGCCGCAAAAAAGGATAAGTTTCATAAGCTGGGGCCAGGTGGCTATGCGGTGGGAATGCCTAAGTGGGATAAGTCTGAGAAAGAGATGCTGGATGCAAGTGTCACTCCAGAAACATTGAGCTGGCCCCCCAGGTGCAGGACTTGGTTCTATGCGCATCGGGGGGAGTTGGACCCGAAGACAGGCAAAGTTTCCAAGAAGGCATGTCTGGACGGAGCCGAAGATAAGCTACTTGTTGCAATAGAAGAGGCTCGATCCGGGTTGTTCGAGCCCAACAGAGAGAACGACGAGCTTACGCGTGCCCTGGGAAATCCTGAACACCCGGGAAGAACACGAGGCATGGGCGCTATTCCGTGGTATGAGGGGTTTTCGAACTGGAACACCGACTACAGAACCCGTGCGAGAAAGAAGATTGCGGAGGAGAAGAAGAGGAAGATGGAGGAGGAGCAGAGGAAGCTCGACTATGAACGCCTTCAAGGCCTAGAATCAGCGCATGCGGACTTGGCAATCAAATTCCAGCGGCAGCAGGAGCAGATCGACTCACTTAGCCAGCAAAGGGGGTCTCAGCAGCTGCAGCAGCTAGCGGATGATCCAGCATTGGATACCACCGCCCCATCCATGCCGAGAAGCAGCGTGGGTTCCGCCCCGTTTGACGCAATGCTGGATAGATACCCCGTGGATGATATCACGGAGAACACTAACTGCGAGCTACACTTCAAAATTAAGAACATATCCTTGAAGGTGGCGGATGGCGTTGCTTATACAAATTCCCCCGATGCAACCTTCCATTGCAACCCGATTCCAGCCGGCTATGCTCATGTCGTGGTTGATGAGGTGGTGGACCAATATTCGGGGCTAGAGCTTGACATTTCTGGAGGTGACGAGGAGCACACACTCGGAGATGCCAAACATCGTATCATCCTATGGAGAAAGGATTGCATCATCTTTTGAAGGCCACCAACACCGCGTCACCCGACTCCTCGTCGAAGTCCGCCACCGAGTCAGCAGGCTCCCGCTCCTCCAAGTCCACCAACGCGTGAGGCCACTCCTCCTCCTCCAAGTCCGGCAAAGTGTCAGTCCACTCCTCCTCCAAGTCCGACACAGCATCAAACTTCCACTCCTCCTCCAAGTCCGGCACAACCTCAGGCCACTGCAAGTCCAGCACAGCTTCAGGCCACTCCTCCTCGTCCAACTCAGCCCCGTCAGCCGTCTCCGCCGCCTCAACAATCGCAGAAGAGACACCCCGCAGCTATGGTGCGTAGCAGTACGAGTCGAGGTCATAGTACAGGAAGTACAAGCAGAGGCAAGCGATATAAATATGGTCCAAACCTCACTACTCCTCTTCCTGAGAGGGCTTACGACAGGACCGAGGAGCAAACCAATGCCATAGTGCGGGCAGAAGTCGACGCCCATTTTGGACCGAAACCGCCACCGCCGCCAAGGGAGAAAGTGCCTGTGGAAGTAGTTGACCACTTCATTCGTATGGCTCAACCACCAGCTCCTAAGCCTGTTGACACAGACTATGAGCGCCACATGAGTAAGTTACATCGATAACGTCTACAAAAGAAGGCGAGCTCGAGCTCGAGCAAACAACAAGCAGCTGTCAAAAAATGCGGGAAAACCGTTGCCCGGCTGGGAGAACAGGCGGCGCAATCGATCCCCCAGCTTGTTGTGCGGCGAACAACACGTGACAGTACGCGCACCCAATATTATTGTGGGCAAACATTTTACGTTCTCGAGGTGGGCGATGTGGTAATAACACAGGAGCATATAATGCAGGCTGAAACTCTCAACATCACTGTTGGACAACTCCTCGAGATCGAGGACATGCCTGTGCTTACAAAGAAGGAAATAAAACGGAAATATGCCCGGGGCCAACCTTTGGTCAAGCCAGAAGAGGTCAAGAAGCTCCCAACGAGAATGTATGAATTGCATCAATGGTACATGGACATTACCAAGAGATCCGATCGAGAGTCCCTCATGGTGCAAGTCAAGAAGGATCATTACTACCATGAGAATGTTGTGACCGTTGAGTATTCTGAACTGTTTCAGTTATATAATCAAGACGCACTCGACAAATCTATCGTCAGTTGCTATTGTTTGTAAGTGATTTCTTTCTGTAATTTAAGTCTCAAGCTAGCTGTAGTGATCCTTTTGATCAATCATTACCTGTAATTATCCTCACTATATTCTTTTCTGTGGTATTATGCAGGATGAAGATGTATGAAATGAGAAAAGATGGACGCTATGGCATTGGGTTCATTGACCCAAACACCGTTAATGAATACACATGGAAATAAACAAGCATTATGAAAAGCAGGTAGAGGATAGCATGCTAGAGTTCTTGAAGCGCCTCAAATACAATGAAGATATACTACTTCCTTACAACTTCCAGTGAGTCACACTTTCTTGTACTACAAATTCTCTGTTTTTGCCTACTAGCTAGCTATATGTTTTTGCTTACATATGCCCGCTTAATTAAGACATGCAAACGTGTGTGCATGCAGATTTCACTGGATCTTGTGTATCATTAAAGTTGACGCCGGAACAGTTCAAATACTGGACTCACTACTCAAAGTAAATAGTGACTATAACATCTTGTTTGGGATAGTCAACAGGTAATTTCAATCATTATTGACTATATATCTCGGCCTATTTAGTTCGTCATTTCATGATATGAACTATTTAATAACCCATTTATTCATTTTCTTTGTCGGCGGGCAGGGCTTGGGCAAGGTTCATCAGCATCACGGAAGGCGAATGGAAACGACAGCTGAAATGGTTTCGACCCAAGGTAAGTAATTAAGTAGTACTAGCTAGCTAGCTAGCTGCCATCTCTTTAATTATCATGCTTGATTAATTATTATCTGATCAAATTAAATTCCATTCTTGTAATAAAGGCCCTGAAGCAGGCGCAGGGGACTGATCTATGTGCATTCTGCGTTTGCGAGAACATTCGCATGATGGCATCCGAAAGGAGCAGATCTTAAAGACAGGAATGGGTACGCTTGTCAGAACACTATTCACAATTTTTACACCATTATCGATATATAGTCACACAACTAATACACATGCATATTGATCTCCTTCTTAACAGTTCAAAGAGGTGCAGGACAAGCTCCTAGAAAGGGAGCGCGTAGAAGCACTTCAAGAGGAAATAGCGGGATTTTTGCTCGACCAGGTCATAAATCCGAAGGGAGAATACTATTACCCGCTACCGCCCCCATCGACCAGGTCATGAACCACTTCCAATTGTCATCGTGCTCCGAAGGCACCAATTAGGCTAATGCCACTGGCTCCGAAGGCAACATGCATATGTAGGAGAAATTGTATATAGCTATACATGTGTGTATGTGTGAATTAATATGGTGGTTTGTGAGACATTGATGATATATATATGATTGGTTCTACTAGAAATTCTATTTATATATATATATATATATGCATAACGTGTACAATGTGTAGTATCGTAAAATACTAGCAAATGAAAAAGAATTAAAATGGAAAACACAAAATTAAATGAAAAAGAAATCATAAAACAAAAAAAACCCAAACATTTTAGTACCGGTTGGTGTTACCAACCGGTACTAAAGGGCTCCCGGCCCCCGGAGCTGGCTCGTGCCACGTGGTTGCCCTTTAGCACCGGTTCGTGCTGAACCGGTACTAAAGGGGGGGGGCTTTAGTGACCACACTTTAGTGCCGGTTATGGAACCGGCACTAAAGGGCCTTACGAACCGGTACTATTGCCCGGTTCTGCACTAGTGGTCGTGGAGCCATCGCGACGGGTTAGCTTGAAGGGGTTAAAGTGGACACAGGGACGCAAGAGAGTTTATACTAGTTCGGCCCCTTCGATGAAGGTAAAAGCCTACGTCTAGTTGTGATGGAATTGATGGGGTTTCGATGACCAGGGAGCAAACAAGCTTCACCTATGTCTCGAGTTGTTGTCTGTGTCCTTGAACCGCCGCCGGGTCGTCCCCTTATATACACGGGTGACGCCCGTTGGTTCGCAGAGTCCCAACACCGGCTCATAGATGTGTCCGGTTTGGTCTCTACTTATTCCTAACTTACAATACAAGTTAAATACCAACGCCGGTTTACGGCTACAGGCCTTGAACCGACTATGGGCCTTGAACCCTCATCCGCCTTCTTGGGCTTTAACATACTTAACTACTGACGAAGTTAACCTGGCCCAGATAGGCCAGTTTATGCCCAGTAGTGATATCCCCAACACCAGCCTTTTTGAGATTACATCCTTTGATGTTGTGGCCTGTTTCATGGCAGTATGAACATGTTATTGTGATTCCATGTCTTCTCATCACCTTGGTTTCATCTTTCTTTTCAATCTCATAAGGCTGATTTCTCCTACTTTTGTTTGAAGGCCTCCCTACTTTTTTTCAAAGACAGGTGGCTTGATTTCACAGCCATTCATCTTCTGCCACTCACTCCTATCTCTGCAAGGCTTGATAATGGGATTGTATGCTAGCTTGAATGCTTCTATACTGTAACAGGAGTGCACCAAACTCTCGGGATCAATCCTCTCATGTCTGCAGCATGCAATTGCATGGTGACATGGAACTCCACTAAGATCCCACCTTTTGCATGTATAGCTTTCTTCCTTCAGGTCAACAATGTATGTTCTGTTCCTGTTGTCAACCTGAAAGATGCCATCACCAGCCCCTGAAACCATGCATGTAGCTGACAGCTCTATATTCTTCTCAATTCTTTTCCTAATTTTTGGGCATATTGAGCCAGGCCAGGTCTCTGCCTCTTTTCTTTTGTTGTAGAACCTGACCATGAGCTGTGTTTTGATCTTGTCAATCATTGATCTGAGATGCATCTCCCTATCCTCAAGAATATATTTGTTGAAAACCTCACAGTTGTTGTTCAGAAGGATATCACACTTGACCAATTCTCTTTGGAAGCCCCTAACCCAAGTGTTGGGTGGTAGCTGCTCAAGCCACTTGTATGCTTCTAGGCTTATGACCTTCATTTCCTCCATGCTTGCAGCCCACAGTTCTGGTGTTGTGCTCCTTGCACACTTCCATAGCTGGTTTTTAAGAACATCTCCTTTGTGTGTTTGCTGAAAATTCTGCCATATATGCCTAACACAGTGTATGTGCTCTGCATCAGGAAAGTGCTGCCTCACTCCCTTGATCGAGCCCTTTTGCTTGTCTGGCATTATAGTCCATGGGTCTGTGTTTACAATTCCCAAGTCACTCTTCAGATTTGACAGAAACCACTTCCATGTGTCAGTGTTCTCTACCTCAACAACTGCAAAAGCTAGAGGGTAAATGCAGTCATTAGGATCCATGCCAACAGCACACAGCATAACACCTCCATACTTTGTCTTCAGGTGGCATCCATCCAAACAAATGACGGGCCTACAAGCTTGCATGAAACCCCTTTTGCAGGCATCCAGAGAGAAATAACAACTTGCAAATATGCCATTACTGACACCCACATAGAAAGAACTCCCTGGGTTTGATCTTCTGAATTCTTGTGCATAATCCCACATGTTGTTGTACTGCTCCAACTCATCTCCTTCAATAACTTTCTTCACTAACCTCTTAGCCCTTCTAAGCTTGCTTCTTGTTGCTGTCATGTTCCAATCTTTCTGAACCACCCTTGCAAAAAAATTCATGTTCATGTTTTCATCTGCTCTGAAAGAATCAAGATATTTTCCAGCCATAAAAGGAGCAGTGAATGACTTAACACACCATTTCTTTATGCATGCATGCTTTGGGTTGTATTTCTTGATCATGAAGCAGTTGATTCTCCCATCAAATGATGCAGACAAGGTCCAAGGGCACCCATCTTCACAAATGGCATTCAGTCTTTTCCTATCATTTCTAGGGCACCTAATGTCAACTCTCTCCTGACAGCTGTACTCTTTGATAGCTTCCCTAAGGAACTCAACAGATCCAAAGGTCTGGCCAACTTGAAACTGTGGTTTAGTCATGTCTTCCTCTCTAAAACTTTTGAAATCACTTCACCTTATCTTCATCAGAGGATGGCAGACAAATATCCACATATTCAGTAGGATCATCAACTTCTTCTTGGACTGCTGGTCCTTTGCCCTTCTCACAGTCAACATGTTTGTCAAACAAGTCATCATCATCCTGCAGATCAATGTCTGAATCAACAATTTGTGGAATATAATCTTCATCTGAATCCTTCACTACTATGTCTGCTGCATCCATGTTCAAAAACCTACAGGATTTCCTTGCCCTAAACCCAAACTGAGATGAAAGGTAAGTAGTTCCAGGCTGGGGTGGACTTGGTATTAAATCATCTTCTTCTAACTCTGCTCCACTTTTTGACTCTGCTTCATCTTGCTTATGCTCTTGATCAGAATCATGTTCTTGATCATGCTGAGCCAGCTCATGTTCCACTAGAGTGAGCTGATCCTGCTCCTCTTGCAACTGTTGTGTCTGCTCTGCTTGCTGTTGGTGGGCATTCTCCTTCTTTGGCCTAATGCCACTGAACCTGACAATTGGTGGATCCTCATCATCAGAGTGGACTTGAACAATAGAAATATATGATCTCATGCTCTCATCATGATCAAGAAATATCTGTTGGAAGTGGTTGCCATTTAGAACACAATCCTTCATGTTTTTTGTCATAGTGTTGTCCCCTATCTTGATCTCTCTTAATCCTTTCTTATACACTGTCAATCCAGGAACACACCAATAAGCCATGATCCTGCCCTCAAACTCATATCCAATTTCCTCCACTAGACTGGCAACAACATTAGGTGTCCAATTATCTATGTCACAGTAATCATACCAAATGGAGTGACCTTTGTGATAACCCCTATGCTTGCCAGCACACAGAAAGTAGCCACCATGTATGACCTCAACAGAGAAGTGGTTGCTTAAGTGACCTGCAAAACAATCAAGTTGAAAAACTTCAGACATTTCAGACTACAGAGAGATTCAGACATTTCAGACTACAGTTCAAAGATTCAGACTTTTTTACTTTTTCAGAAAGAAAAACAGAGATTCATGGCTCCAATTAACAAATGTATGATCTTACAGGTCGAAAAGCAACCATCTTTGGTCAATCTGACACAATGTAATGCAAATTACAACAATTTTTGGTCCAATTAACACTCTGACACTAAGAGCAAACTTTACTGCTTAAACCCTAGACCCCTGGACCGATGAAAAATTGGGGGGAGAAAGAACCATAACCACTCCAGATCTCTGCAAACATGGCCAAACCCTAGCTCCTACTGCAAACCCCCCATGAAGCAGCCCTATTTTTGGCCTGTCAGAAAGATCTTCACAAGCTGCTAAAACCCTACCACCCCACACCCAATCCGTCAGAGAGTAGAACGAACGGCCAAACCCTAGCTCCTGCGTGCAATTGATGCGGCCAAGAACTCTTTACGGGAGCTAAATTGCACAGATCGAGCAAAGGAGCTGCTGGCGACGGCGATGTACCGTACAGGGGCGGCGAGGCATCATCACGGCGACGCGAAGGAGCAAGTGGCACGTCGCGCAGGCCCCTCCCGAACGGCGTGGACGGCGGCAGCTCAGCGTCCGACGACGTGCTCATGGAGCCGTCGTCGACGCCAACGACGTCCGACCTCGGCAGCGACGATGAGCAGAGAGGGTGCGGGAGGGAGGAGAAAGGAGCGACCCGGTGCGGTCCGACCAGGTGCGGGCCGTTTAATGACCAGGTGGGGTGCGGTCTGACCAGGTGCGCGCATTTGCAAAAAAACCTCCAGCCATCTAGTATTAACGCCCCCACCCCCCCGACAGGTGCTGCACAAGTGGCAGTCAAAGCACAACTGGCAACGGCTGACTCGGCCAAGTCAGCAAATACGTAGCTCCAATCGTATATACGGACCAAAGTGAACCCCCTGCGCAAGTAGATGGACTGTATTTCGGGTATTTTGAAGTAGTGGTACTTAAGTGTCAGCCAGCTCAAGTTTTGTGACCTATGATGATTTTTTCTCATTCGACAAACCCCGAGCGCGCCTGCTGCGATGTAGAGAGCGGACTCCCCAGCGTCCATTGTTGGTTAATCTAGCTGTCTCTAGTTTGCTTTCAGATTCAGTAGGTTTTTTTTAAGAACCGGATTAGCCCATGCGAGCCCATGATGTGTGTGCGGCCGCTGTAGTGATGTCTTGCCCTGGATCGTGATATGGCACGATCGCGTCCGTGGGGTGGGCAGCCAGGACCTTTTTGCTTTCACATAAAGAGCGAGAGCTCAAGCAATCAAACCGTAAGTTTACAGCGGCTCAAACCAGTTCTCGCGTTTGTGTGCGTGTGTTCATCTTCTCCGGAATTTCAGAGCTCACCGGAGCTGCTGAACAATTGGCATCAAAGCGTGTTCCATCCTGGGACCATGACTGGCCCAGCGGACTCTGGCGCACCGGCGCCCGCCGATGACCGCTCGGGCGACCGCTCGCTCACTCCGCCGTGAACGCGGGGCAGGAGTACGACACGGCGCAGCGGGCGGGAGATCATCGTACAGGACTAGGATGCCGTCGAAGGGAAGGACACGGTTACTTTCCGTGACGACCGGTATGCCATGGCTGAGATCCTCAAAGGTTTGCCGCCGGAACTGGTCGGGGCCATCGTCATCAAGAGGACGGCGAAGGAGGCCTGGGAGGCCATCCGCACCATGCGGGTGGGCGCAGCTCGAGTGCGCGAGTCCACGGCGCAGCGGCTTCGGATGGAGTTCGAGGCCCCCACCTTCAAGGACGGGGAGACATCAACGCATTCGGCATGCGCGTCACTGCCCTCGTCAACAACCTACGCGTCCTCGGCGACACGATCGACGACGGCCGAATCGTTCGAAAGACACTGCACGTCATCCCAAAGAGGTACTCCCAGGTGGCAATCGCCATTGAAACTCTGCTCGACCTCGATACTCTGTCTCTTGAAGAGCTCACAGGTCGTCTACGGACGGTCGAAGATCGCTTGAACGAGGAAGATAAAGCCGGCGGAGCCAACCTACTGTACACCAAAGAGGAGTGGGAGGCTCGCTGCGCACACCGGTCCCCAGGCGAGGGCTCTAGCTCCGGCGCTAGCCAGCAGCCACGGCGGGCTCAGGGCGGCGGCGGGGGCAGAGGCCGTGGACGCCAAAGAGACAGAGGAGGAGGTGCTCCCAGCGGCGGCGGGCGCACTCCCTCCCGGGCTTCACGCGACGACAAATGTCGCTACTGCAACAAGCTCGGGCACTGGGCGCGGGAGTGCCGCACACGGATCCGCGAGGAGGCTAATGTGGCGCGCGCCGATGAGGAGGAAGAGGAGCCTGGTCTCCTGATGGCACACATTGTGTCTCTCGACGTCGACCACAGTCACGGCCAGGAGATGCTGGAGGACGGCCAGATCTTCCTCAACGAGCAAGGTGCCTCCGTCACCCTCGGCGACGCCGACAACACCCAATGCGACGATCTATGGTATGTGGACACAGGTGCGTCAAACCACATGACCGGTGACCGCGGTGCCTTCTCTGAGCTGGACACAGGGATCACTGGGCGCGTCCGGTTCGGGGACGGATCGGCCGTCCAGATACAGGGGCGCGGCACCGTGCTCTTCGTGGCTCAAGATGGCCGCCACCGCGTTCTCTCCAACGTGTACTACATCCCGCGGCTACAGACGAACATCATCTAAGTGGGGCAGCTCGATGAGGTCGGCTGCGAGGTGTCGATTCATGGTGGCATCCTGCAGGTGCATGACCGGCGTGGCAATCTCATTGCACGCGTGGTCTAGAGTGGCAACCGGCTGTACAAGTTGCCGGTGAAGCTGGCCAAGCCGGTGTGCATGGCTGCTCGCGTCGACAGGGTGGCCTGGACATGGCATGAGCAGTATGGACATCTGAATTTTGATGCTCTCCCTAGGCTCGCTGCATCAGGCATGGTGTGTGGACTTCCTTCAATCCATCAGGTGGACCAGGTGTGCGACGGTTGTCTTCTAGGCAAGCAACGTCGAAGCTCCTTTCCGCGGAAAGCACACTACCGCGTCGACGATCGCCTGGACCTGGTGCACGGAGACCTGTGCGGGCCGATCTCTCCACCCACGCACGACGGGAAGCGCCATTTTCTTCTGTTGGTTGATGACATGAGCAGGTACATGTGGCTCACACTGCTGCGGTCGAAGGACGAAGCAGCCGACGCCATCAAGCGCTTCAAGGCCGGTGTTGAAGCTGAGACAGGACGCAAGCTGCGTACTCTGCACACAGACAGAGGTGGCGAGTTCACTTCGGTGGAGTTCGCCGCGTACTGTGCTGGAGAGGGCACGCAGCGCCATCTCACCGCGCCATACCCTCCGCAGCAGAACGGAGTGGTGGATCGCAGGAACCAGACGATCATCTCCATGGCGAGGTGTCTTCTCAAGGCGCGGCGAGTACCAAATAAGTTTTGGGGGGGAGGCAGTCACCACGGCCGTGCTTCTGCTCAACCGCTCACCCACGCAAGCTCTGGACAGGATGACGCCATACGAGGCATGGCATGGAGCAAGGCCATCGGTGCACTACCTCAGAACGTTTGGGTGCGTCGCCTACGCCAAGTCCACTCGCCCACACGCCGGCAAGCTCGAGACCGCAGCACCAAGTGCGTCTTCATCGGCTACGAGGCAGGGACGAAGGCCTACAAGCTGTTCGACTCGGTGCAGAACCAGGTGATCATCTCGCGCGACGTCGTTTTTGACGAGGCGGCAAGCTGGGACTGGGAAGCTGGCGGTGGTGACGGCGGGTTCACCATTGAGCATGACGTGCACACTTCCTGGGCTGGTGTGGAGAACACTGCGGGACAAGGCGCGGCCACAACAAGCACCAGCGCAAAGCCATCCAGAACAACTGACAAGACAGCGGACCCGGCGACGCCCACAAGCGCTGCGGTGGTGACTGAACCATCAGAGAACCTGTTTCCTGATTCACCGAGCAGTGAAGCTGCAGCTGTCGATCCAAGCCTGGTGAATGCTGCCATGGCAGCGAAGCAGGTTGTTGCAGCCCCCGGAGGGCAGGGGCCATCACTACATCCCATGCGACGCGCGCGCAGAAGGGAATCATCCAGCCCAACTCTTGCTTGCGGGACTACCTGCTAGCGATGGAGGAAGGCGAGCTACATCTGGGCGTAGAAGAGGAACCTGCAACTTTCGCAGAAGCAGAGCCGCACGAAAGCTGGAGAAGAGCCATGCTTGACGAGATGCAGTCGATCAAGGAAAATGAGACGTGGTATCTCACCGATCTGCCTGCAGGCCGGCGCCCCATTGGACTCAAGTGGGTGTTTAAGCTCAAGAAGGACTCTAACGGCGCTATCATCAAACACAAGGCCAGGCTGGTGGCGAAGGGTTTTGCACAGAAAGCCGGCATCGACTTCGAGGAGTTGTTTGCACCCGTTGCGCGGCTGGACTCCGTCAGGTTGCTGCTGTCGATCGCCGCACACGAGCACTGGGAGGTGCATCATCTCGATGTCAAGACGGCGTTTTTGAATGGGGATCTGAACGAAGAGGTGTATGTCAGTCAGCCTCCAGGTTTTCCTCTCGCCGGAAGTGAACACAAGGTACTTCGTCTCCGAAAGGCTCTCTACGGGCTACATCAGGCTCCGCGTGCGTGGAATGCCAAGCTAGACAGCACCTTGTTGTCGCTTGGGTTTGCACGGACCGTGTCAGAGCACGCAGTGCACCACCATGGCTCTGCTGAAGATCGCCTACTGCTGGGCGTCTACGTCGACGACCTCATCATCACGGGAGCCAGCCCCAGCGCCATTGCAAAGTTCAAGACGGAGATGACAAACCAGTTCCAGATGAGTGATCTCGGACTTCTCACATACTATCTCGGTCTTGAAGTGCACCAGAGCAACAAGGAGATCACGGTGTGCCAGGCCGCGTACGCCACCAAGCTATTGGAGCGCGCCGGGATGTCGGACTGTAACCCAGTTCATGTACCCATGGAGCCTCGTCTTCGTCTGAGCAAGACGAGTTCGTCACCGCCAACCGACGCCCACCTCTACCGCAGCATAGTGGGGAGTATCCGCTACCTGGTACATACATGGCCAGACATTGCTTTTGCAGTAGTAGGCTATGTCAGCCGTTTCCTCGAGGAGCCGACGACAGAGCACATGAGTGCTGTCAAACATCTCCTGCGCTACATAGCGGGCACCATTCACCATGGGGGTCGCTACACAAGAAGGGGGAGGTGTGATCTCGTCGGGTACAGCGACGCGGATCTGGCTGGAGACGTTGATGATCGAAAGAGCACAACCGGGCTCGTTTTCTTCCTCGACTCCGGTCGGGTGAGTTGGCAGTCTCAGAAACAGAAAACTGTGGCCCTGTCTTCCTGTGAGGCAGAGTACATTGCTAGTACAACTGCAGCATGCACAGGAGTATGGCTGAGCCAGGTGCTTGCTGACCTGCTTGGGAAGCCAGTAGCTCAGTTCAAGATCTACGTGGACAATCAGTCTGCGATCCAGCTCTGCAAGAATCTTGTATTTCATGGGCGAAGCAAGCATATCGAGACGCGCTACCACTACATCACGGAGTGTGTCGAGAATGGCAAGATCGTAGTGGAGTACATGAACACCCGCGACCAAGTGTCTGACATTCTGACCAAATCGGGCTATGCGCGAGAAGATCGGGCTCGTCGCCACCAGGAACATCTAGATTAGGGAGAGATTGTTGGTTAATCTAGCTGTCTCTAGTTTGCTTTCAGGTTCAGTAGGTTTTCTTTTTAAGAACCGGATTAGCCGATGCGAGCCCACGATGTGTGTGCGGCCGCCGTAGCGATGTCTTGCCCTGCACGACCGCGTCCGTGGGGGTGGGCTAGCGACGACCTTTCTGCTTTCACATAAAGAGCGAGAGCTCAAGCAATCAAACCGCAAGTTTACAGCGGCTCAAACCAGTTCTCGCGTTTGTATGCGTGTGTTCATCTTCGCCGGAATTTCAGAGCTCACCGGAGCTGCTGAACATCCATCTGCATGGCAGCGAGCGACGTTGGGGCCACGTCCTTGGGTGAAACTGGCTTCTACGGTGAATACTACTGACTGAGGTAGGTGAAAGAAATTCATCAGTTTCTCTTGCAAAACCGTGGAGGAGACGAAGGGTGATGGAGTACGATTTATGGCAGAAGAGGAATTGGTGAGCTAATAATTGATGAGTGTTGTGGAGGAGACGATAGGATAGCAGGGTGCGACCTGAGCTCTCGGTGAATAAAACGATTGGTTTTTCAATGAAAGGAGATGGCTGGACTGTACTGCATCAGGGTAGAACAATTTAGATGACGTGGCTGACCTTGGTTGCACGAAAATCAGGTAGTGGGCTGAGGTGGATAGTGTGCATGTTAAGAGAAATAATATAGTGGGGATGAACTATTTAGGTACTCATACAACTCCGTAGGTCCGTAGCCACACCAATTAAAGTTGATGTGAAAAATTGTCAGTGCATGTGACGGTAAAGTCGTGACTTTAGTGCCTGCGACCAACAAAAAAATTCACTTAAAGTTTCAACCTTGAAACTTGATACTTGCAACCGAGAAAATCAGAATTTTCAGATGCAAAATCAAAGTTTTAACAATTGAAAATTAAAACTTACTATGCCCTTGTGCGGGGATCCAATTACTTCACGAATCGTGAAGCAATTGAACGGCCTGCATGCCCCTGCGAATTTCCATGTAGGTAGGCAGTTCTTCTAAGTCAAGTGTTCGGTGATACTCCCAAGTCCTTGGCAATCTTTGGGTACTTGCTTTCCCGGCAGTGAAGAGCCAGCCTTGGATGTTTAGGAGGCGCCCCGGAAGATGAGGTTGTGCGATTAGCTCTATGGCAAGCAGTGCTGCAGTGGTGGTGGCCCCTCGTCTTGGCTATGTGGACAACGAGAGGAGTGGTCGTGGATAATCCTGGTGTTGTCATTGCTTTCGAGGTGCCGGTGCCCGGGTCTTTATTTGGAGGCCTCGAGCTGGCAACGGCGGTCCTCCCCTTGGCTGGGTCGGCGTCCTTGGTAGCTCTTGTGGCATGGTTGAGGCTATGAGAAGCTCCTCACTTCGACGGTGGTGATGTCGATGCTTGTGGGTGTCGTATCTCTCTTGGAGGCATCATTTCGGACCCCCTTTCATGTCAAGACTCCGGTTGAAAATTGTAATACATTTGTTCAGACTCGGTGACGCGTCACATCATCACCCTTTTGGGGTCGTCATTGTGGAGCTCAGGCACCTACCGGTTGCAACACGTCGGCATCTTCGGGCATGCATTCATCTTGACATGAAGCTTCTTTGAATCTTACACGGGGTGGCCTCATTGGTCTACTATCTTTTACATGTGACATCGTCACCACCATTTTTGGTCCTCGTTGCTCGCAGGAAGGACTGGCGCTCCATGCCTCAGAGTGGGAGGGCAAGCAACCCATATTTCATTGATAGCTTTGTATGTTCGGTGCAACAACGCCCAATGGTTTGCTAAGGATGCGCGGTTTCGTTTCTGGTCGTTAGCATTGGTTGCCTAGTTTTAGGTGTGGCTACTCCGGTTTTCTTGCGTGACTTTGATTTGATGTGTTCTCACTACTTTCTTGGATGTTGTTTCTATTGACCTGCTTTGTAAGAGAATTTGATCATCACCTTGTATCGATTTGGCCGTTTGTGTTTTATTTATAGAGAGTGAACGTCTGTTTTGAGATCTTTCGGCTTTTCTGTGTCTTCGACCAAAGTTAAGTATTGAAGCAGAGTTTTGGTACACCTAGAGACTAATCTTTTAGAGTTAACTTGTGAGATGAGAGGGTGAGGCCTGCAACATAATTCAGGGGTAATTAGTGAAAGGTTAGGGGTGGGATTAATCTTCCGTGGGAATATCGTTCATAAGTATAGTTTTTTCAAGTAAAACAAAAGTGAGATGACATTTCCATTTTTTCCATGTAAAATGGGAACTTTTTCGGTACGACCAAACAAAGCCGGATTGCGAACCAACCAGTGGTTGGGTGATTAGGAGGACACTGGTATCCTCAGTCACCAGGGCTCAAGCTTCAAAGTTGACATCAGTGCTTGCATTTTTTTGGATTTATTTTAAGCTTTTGGGGTCGACTACGTGGTGTTTGTGGTGACTTGGTCAATCTCAAGATGTTATGACTGCTCAGTCTATTGGAGGTGCTCATAGGAATGCGTTGTGTATGTGCGTTTATATGGATAAGTTTATGCTCGTGTATGTGAGCAACTTCGGTTGTGCTGTTCTCTCAAAAAACCTCAAAAAAACTTCGATTGTGATGTGTTAAAAAAAAACAAAGCCGGACAGAAGTTCTCCACGTGGCTTCAAATTTCACCCAGCAACTGGCTGGAGCGTCAGTAAGTTGAGCTGTGTGACCAGGACTGTGCGTGACAATCTGCGTCAAGCGGAACATTTATTAGTACTCGTCCATGTAGACTGGTCTTACAGGTAAGTTCATACCTCTGCATCAATCTGCTCACTCCCTCACGGCATTCACCTCCACCGTCCTTCTCGACACGACTGGTCATCTGCTCACTCCCTCACGGCATTCACCTCCACCGTCGGTCCATCGTCCTCCTCACCGCGTATATGTAATGTCGGAGCAGAGCAACCAACCAGAGGAGAACATGTCAAGGATGGCCACTGTACTGCTTCTCCTGATCGTGCTGCATTTGCTGGTGGCGTCGGCGGCTCAGCGGCAGCTGCCCGTGGCGCGGCCAGGGTGCCGCGACAGGTGCGGCAACATCACTGTCCCCTACCCCTTCGGCATCGGCGCCGGCTGCTACCGCGACAGCCAAGACGGCTTCCAGCTCGAGTGCGACGACGACTCCGGCCGCTCTCCTCCTCGGCTCACCGTCGTCCATTACAACCACCGCCTGGGGGACCTCTCGCTCGCGGCCGGCGAGGCTCGCGCCTACCTCAAAGCGAGGAGGGAGTGCTACTACTCCAATGGCAGCCTCGCCTATCGGAACACGAACCACATGTCCCTCCAAGGCGCCCCCTACCTCTTGTCGTCCACCAAGAACCGCCTGGTCGCGCTCGGCTGCCCCACCCTTGGCTTCTTCGTCGACGGCCATGGTTCCTACGTCAGCGGCTGTACGTCCTTGTGCCAGCCGTCGGGGAACACCATGCCGGGCTCGTGCACCGGCCTCAGGTGCTGCCAGAGCGCGATACCCGCTGGCATCAACTTCTTCCGGCTTGTCCTGCTCAGCTTCCAGCGAACGGCAGGGACGCCCCGGGGGCAGGATGACACAAACTCCTTTACCAACAGCTCCACGGCGTGCCGCTACGTGTTCCTCGTCGAGGCGGACTGGTTCAGCTACACAGACAGCGTCTTCCTCAACCGCACCGACGAATTCATCGTCCCCCTCGTGCTCGACTGGGCCATCCGGAACGTCGACAACTGCAGCGCCGCTAGCCAAAACACGACGGACTTCGCCTGCCGAGGCGCTCATAGCGAGTGCTTCAATGTCACCAATGGCATCGGGTACCGGTGCAACTGCTCCCAGGGCTACCAAGGCAACCCGTACCTCGACGACGGATGCATAGGTGCACATTCCGATTCATTATACATTTTCACACAACATCAGCAAATAATAATAGTACTACCGAAGTACTGAACTGTCGTGTTCTGCTAGTAGATTTGTGATTTGCCTGATCAAATGTTGAAATTGCTTTGCAAACTCAAGACATCGACGAGTGCCAACTGAAAGACGAATACCCGTGCTACGGGGTCTGCACAAACACAATAGGGAACTACACATGCCAATGCCCTCCGGGTACTAGTGGAGATGCCACCAGGAGGGATGGCTGCCAGCCAGTGGACAAGTTCACCTTAGCTCCGAAAGTCGTTACAGGTAATTTCTTAAAAACAAGTTCACCTTAGCTTTGCAAACTAAGGACATCGATCGATGGATGCAACATATTCCATTTATCTAGTTCACCTTAGCTTTGCAAACTGAAGTTCTTTTTTATGGATGATGCTTCGTCTTGGATATCTAAACTAATGATGCAGTATGCACTGTATCATGTTTAGGAGTCAGCGTCGGGGTGTTCTTGTCGGTGTTCATGTGCTTCTGGCTCTACCTGGGGCTGCAGAAGCGAAAGCTCATCAAGGCAAAGCAGAGCTTCTTTGAGCACAACGGAGGCGTCATCCTGCAGCAGCAGATGCGTTCCTACAGCGGCACCGCCGGAGGTGGTGGTGGCGGGTTCAAGATATTCTCCGAGGAAGAGCTCGAGAAGGCGACCAACAACTTCGCTGCCGATCAGATCCTCGGGCGGGGCGGCCATGGCATCGTGTACAAGGGCGTCCTCGAGGACAAGACGGTGGTGGCCATCAAGAAGTCCAAAGTGATGGAGGCGACCGAGACCAAGGAGTTTGCGAGAGAGATGCTCATCCTCTCGCAGATCAACCACCGGAACGTCGTCAAGCTGCACGGCTGCTGCCTCGAGGTGGAGGTGCCAATGCTGGTGTATGAGTACGTTTCCAATGGCACCCTCTACCACTACATCCATGGTGGTGAGGGCCTCGACAATAACAAGGCACTCGATACCCGCCTTCGGATAGCGGCGGAGTCTGCGGAGGCGTTGTCGTATATGCACTCGTCAGCCTCGCCCCCGATCCTCCACAGTGATGTCAAGACGGCGAACATCCTGCTTGACGAAAACCTCACTGCCAAAGTCACGGATTTTGGGGCGTCGAAGCTGGCACCAAACGACGAGGTTGAGATTGCGACATTGGTGCAGGGAACTTACGGGTACCTGGACCCGGAGTACCTCATGACATGCCAGCTGACGGACAAGAGCGACGTGTACAGTTTTGGCGTCGTTCTGCTGGAACTCCTTACAGGGAAGAAGCCGATCCGCTTCGACGGGCCAGAGGAGGGAAGGAGCCTCGTGTCCGGATTCATGACAGCAGCGAAGGTTGGTGGACACTACGAGCTCCTTGACAGCCAGGTGAGAAATGAGATGGGGCCTGAGGCATTGGAAGAAATCACGCACCTCATGATGCGATGCGTGAGCATGAGCGGCGAGGAGCGGCCGTCGATGAAGGAAGTTGCCGAGAGGTTGGAGGCGTTGAGAAGGTACCAGAGGCACCCATGGGGCCAGGCTGGTGCTGGTGATCCGGAGGAGGGGCAAAGTTTGCTTGGTAGAGAGCAACAACGTGATGTGAGTTATAAGTTCAAACCGCATGACGTGCTTGATCTCGAAGAGGGTAGCACATACACTTTTAGCTTGTAGAATTTTTTCCTGCAAGGCCTTTTAGTTTGTAGATTGTTCTCATGTTTGGTGGGACTCCTTTTTAAAGTCTGATACAAATGTGTAAAGTATTTTGGATGTGCCTCCCGAAAAAACTGGATCTCGCTCCAGTGTCACCCATGGGCGACACTGGATACATTTCAAACACGTTTCAATCTATTAATTTCACTCATTATATTTCAGTGTGTGAAACGGCTTATTTGTGAAGTTGCCATCTTCAGTGCGTGCAACTGATATTTTGTGATAAATTTATTTTGAAAAAGGACATAACTTAGGTTTTACAAATGAGTAGTTCTATTTATTTGAGATGAGTGAAATTATTATTTTAAATTAGTGAAATCAATCATTTAAATTAGTTTCATGAAATGAGTGTAATCGGTCTTTGAAATGAGCAAAATTTTCCAAAATGGTAGACTAGCCAAGACCAACCTACCTATTTCCTCCCGGTTCGATATGCATACCTCTCCTGAACTCCATCACCAGTCCACCATACACCGAACTCCATTGCCTCGTATGCAGTATGCTAGTATATAGTATCTCGCAACAGAGCGAGCAACCAGAGAAGAGCATGTCGAGAACGGCGACCGTCGTACTGCTGCTGGTCGTGCTGCACTTGCTGGTGGTCGCGGTAGCGGCAGCCGTCGCCCATGGCGCTGCCGGGGTGCCCCGACAGCTGCGGTAACATCAGCGTCCCCTACCCCTTCGGCATCGGCGTAGGCTGCTACCGCGACCCGGGGGGCTTCCAGCTCGAGTGCGACGAATCCGATTCGGGCCTCTCCCCTCCGCGCCTCACCATCTACGGCTTCAGCAAGCGCCTAGCGTGACGGAGGGAGAAGAAGCTATAGGATTCAACACACTTTGATTAGCTCTGCGGCTGAGGATATATACATACATATATATATATTCCTACAAGCAGTGGTAGTTACCACCACTTGCGTTTTGTATGTTGTATGTAATATCTGTCGAAACCGAGAGTATGTACGTGTAGTATGTAGTATATAATAATGATTAGGTAGTATATATACAAATTTTTAGGTAGTATGTACCATTTTTTGAGTATGCTCTTTTTTACGTACAAATATGTACGTATTTCACAAATATAACAAAAACTATGGGCTCATATGCAATTGTTTCATGTAACTTGTTTTGAAATATCTTAGATATAATATATAAACATATTTAAAATAATAAAATAGTATATATAGTACCACATGCTAGTATATGAGACATGTGGGGTAACTACCACCGGGTGGTAGGATGGATTTTTCCTATATATATATATATATATATATATATATATATATATATATATATATATATATATATATATATGTAGGAAAATGGGTTGGTACTCCTAGGAGTACATACACTTGAGAGTATATACAGCCGGTGGCTTTACATGCGCTGGGAATTACATCCATAATTAACGGTTCGCTATATCTATATTATATATTTTTTGATAGAAGGGTATATGTAAGTCTAAAGCAATAAAAATGTGCATGGAGGTATATGTTACATTCGCAATTTTTAGGAGTATATACTCGCTTTTTTAAAACTTATAATCTGCATTTATATAATGAGTATATACTGCATTATTTCATTGAATATATACAGAATTTTGAAGGACTATATACTGGATTTTATTGGAAGGACATCAGGATTTTTTTTCGAACGAGGACGGAGTGAGTTTTCTTAAGGAGTATATACTGAAATTTATAAGTACATACTGATTTTTCTTAGGGTGGTATATACAGATTAAAAAAATTGAAGTAGCATGTACTACTCTTTTTTGTTTTATTTTGACCATAACTACTCTTTTTTGTGGAAGTATATACTTTATTTTCTATCAGAGAGCATATTCCACATTATTTCTATAGAAATATAATACCACATTATTTATGAGGACCGATACTACTAAATTATTACGAGGAAGTATGTACTTCATTTTCACAAGAGAGTACATACTACATTATCCATGAAGAAGTACATACCTTATTCTCCCCCGCAAAAAAAGTATATACCTTATTCTGAACGTTTGGAGTAGTATATACCCCTCACAAAATATACCCTTTTTCATATAAAAAATATTAACTTGGGAAAAGATTATAGCTAAGAAATATACACGCCGAAGAATATAGTGTGTATCTCCCTAGCATATAATTGTAACGAAAAGCATGTAGCAGTGCATAAATTAATAGAAATAAATGAATCACAGGATCAGTAACGGGAGTATGTACGCAGTACATATTTATTTATCATACAACTTTATTTACCAGAGTATGTACGCGGCCGTCAGGTATTTATCCCATACGCAGTACATACTTATTTAACAGAGTATGTACGCGGCGGCCAGGTAGACATGGGTAAAAACTACACATCCCAGATCTCTATTTTTGTGCAACAAATTTCCAAACAGAACCTTATCAATGCAACGGGATTTACTAGCTGATTATTAATTAGTATTTAATTTAATTATACAATGGCTGAACGGTGTGCAATCTGCGACCTAATAGCACGTGACGTATGCTTTGAGGCTGGGAGTATGTACTCATAGGAGTACTAACCAATTTTCCTGTGATATTTGGCACATGTGTGCCATATAAGCAAAACTGCCACACCTCTACTTCTTTTACTTCAAAGTACCACACGATCCCCCTTCCTTCGACCCCATCTTCTTCCGAGTGACCCTGCAGGCTCGTCTAAGAAATCTGCTTCTCCCGCACATCTCGCGCGCTCACCCTCGAGAAAACTATCACTTTTTCACGTCTATCACATGATAAAAAAAATTGCGCAAGTGGGATTTGAACCCACACCTCCTTGGCACCAAAGCACGCCACCACAACCAACTCACTCTTAGGTATTTGTTGCTCAAACTAAAGAAACTAATCGTTTTGATCCTTTTTTTTACAGTTGTGTTACTACAAAAAAGTACAGGAAATTACCATGATTTTTCCTCAAGACAAAGTTACCATGGTATTCGCATGCAATTTATCAGGCCTGTGTTGCGTCAGTTACCGTGCTATTTACATAGAACTTACCAGGTACTATGTTTCAACAACACCCCTTTCAAAGTTATCACTGTGTTTTGTACACAAGTTATAAGGTCTTCGATGTGTAAAATACCGTGGTACTTACACATAAGTTATCAGGGTATGTGTACATGAACCTCGTCCCTGGTCAAAGTTACCATGGGGGATTGTACATGAGTTACCGAGTCTACAGTTCATATATTATCATGGTACTTACACCTAAAAATCTGGGTGTGTTCCGGTAACTTTTTTCATAGGTCAAAAATTACCATGATGTTTTTGCGTAACTTATCACGCCTATAGTAGGTCAAAGTGGGCCATTTTTTGGGCCAACCCACGAGCACGTGTGCCTCTCATGACACCAAACATTATGTGATTTTTCCGTGGCACATCATGTGTTGTGTTCATCTAAGGCCCTGCGAGGCGAGTGTATGTTTTTAACAACTTGTTTTCCTTTGGTAAAAAGTTACCATCATGTTTATATAATTATATTGTAAGTTATCGGTTATGCGGTGCTTATATTATCATGTTATTCACACCAAAAATATCGGGGATGTTTTGAACAACTTTTTCCCGGGACAAAAGGTTATCATGGTGATTCTAGGTAACCTATCAAGCCCGCAGTGCTTAAAATATCATGCTATTTACACAAAATTTATCAGGGGTATGTTTCAGCAAAATTTCCCCCCATCGTCAAAAACTTATCATGGTGTTTAGTTATCGCGGTGCATATGTTTTCATGCTATTTACACATAAAAATACCAGGGAAGGGAGGTATAGTACCGTGTTATTTACACAGAAGATACCGGAGTATCTTTTAAAAAAAAAAGCTTCCCTACGGTCAAAGTTACCATGGTGTTTCTACCTCAGTTATCAGATGTGCATTGCGTATATTACCAACTATTTACACATAAATTATCTGGTATCTTTTCATATTTTTCTTCCCCAATGGTTAAAGTTACCACGATGTTTGTATCTAAATTATCAGGTCTATGGCGTGAATGTTGTCGTGCTATTTACAGAAATTACCGAAGGCCGGGGTTCAACAAATTTCTTCCCAATGATCAAAGTTACCACGATGCTTTCATCAAAGTTATCACGCCTTCAATGCTTATGACCATGCTACTTACACATAATGTACCGCGTGGTATACAAAAGTTATCATGTTGGTGGCGCATCATTTATCGTGGTAGTGATGGAGAATTTACCACGGGAAAAGTTTATGTGCCAGGTTTGATAGGTGAAACATAAGTTTTTCAGTGCTAAAATATTAAAGGCAAAACATGTCAAAACAATATTTTCCTTAGCTTGTTCAACAATGAGTGTCATAGGTGAGGTGGTTAGCTCCCTTTGTTGATTACCTGCAGACCAGAGTTCAAATCCCAATTCAAGCATTATTTTTGCCCAAAAATTTGGAAGGCGCGTGAAAAGGAAGGAAATCAGAAGGGCGGGAAAGGAAAGGAGATCAGGAGGAAAGGAAGGAGATCGTGAGGACATGCGGGAAAGGAATGAGATCGCGAATACGTGCGGGAAAGGAAGGAGATTGCGAGGGCGGGAAAGGAAAGGAGATCAGGAGGAAAGGAAGGAGATCGTGAGGACATGCGGGAAAGGAATGAGATCGCGAATACGTGCGGGAAAGGAAGGAGATCGCGAGGGCGGCCGGAACGGACGGTGCTGGATGCGTGTGGCAGTTTTGCAATCTGCCACACGGTTGCCACTTACAATTGTCGATAAATATATATATAGGAAAATGGGTTGGTACTCCTAGGAGTACAAACTCTCAAGTCGTCGATCCACCTCCTATGACTACCCACGGTCGTACGTCGCCTCTACCTATCCATGTTTTAAACCCCTTTTGGCTTTCCAGTAATAAGATAATTATTTGCTACTTGAAATTGGCTGCAACAGAATCCTCTTTTCTAGGATAACAAAGGTCACCGTTGAAACTAATCTGCGTCGATCTATTCTTCTCGCTACATACCTCGGCGACGACGGCGGCTGCGTCTCTCTCTGCCACCATGGATCTATTTCTTGTAGCTTCGTCGCCACCGATGGCGGCCGCGTCTCTCCCACTAGCCATGCTCTGCAGGCATCAGCATGGAAGAAGACCACGCCCCCTTGTCTTCCCAGCAGGTCTCCGAAGTCCAACGCTCTCCACCGGCACTTGTCCCATTAAAATCGGCCAAAATTCATATGTGGTATGTTGCTCACCATTAATCTTCTCGCATATGTAAACACATACATCTCCATGTAGCTAGCTTGAGGTTTATACATGTAAATGAATCTAGCGCTTTGTGTTCTGGTATATGTACGATGGAGGACACTCGAACAACGGCGACGAATGAATCAATCCCCCCGTCGGTGCCAAATACTAATATACATGTGCTCAGGTATGCATGCATCGCCCCTTCTCATGCATGCTTCACGCATGCTTATATTAGATTATATTTAAAATCTTTCTGTCTTGCTTCGTTTCATCATTTTCTTGTTTCAGGGATCAAGTTGGATTGTCATCTAATTCAGATCCGAAAGAATCATCAACAAGCAATCAGGATCAGCAGATACTTGACAAATGTAGATAGATGTGGCCCACGGCGGAGCGGCCGTCACACAACGCCACGGATGGCGGCAGCTCACGGCATGCACACATAGCGGTAACATGGCTGGCTGCGGCTAAACGGTGATGATGAGAAGCAGATAGACTCCAGACGACGCATGCGCGACGAGTGATCCGACTCGCCCGATCTCAGTTGCAGTGTCGCAGCCCTCCCTCGGGTCTGCTCTCTTCAAATCTGGCACACGCCGTGGAAATATGATGACAGATTGAATAACACATGAATCACCATGGATCTCCTAGCTACCGATGGTGCCCGATTGATCCATGCTCTATGATATACTGTGTGCATGACATAATTTTGGTAGTACGTGCACCTGCAATCGAATCATGTTTCTTATTATGATGATGTATATGCTCCCTGCAAAGAAAATGATGATGTATATATACTCCTTCTGATGCAGTATATACTTTTAATGAACTTAATTTTTATTTCAAATGAATATACTAGTTGTTCTGAGAATGGAGGAATGCATATATGTATACTCGCTCCTTTTGATTCGGTATATACTTCTTCAGAAAGAAACCGCACCACACTCTTCCAAAAATGCAGTATACACTTCTTAAAAATGGTAGTATATACTCCTTGAGTATTTGTTGTTATATACCCCCCAAAAATGGCAGTATATACTCCTTCAATTTTGTTGGTATGACTCCTTTAAAAAATCAGCATATACTACTTATAAAGTTAGTACAGACCTCTTTAGAAAAGAATGCAGTATATGCCTTCCATGTCGTTGGGTACATATCGTCCACCACCCATTTGAAATATATTAAAACACATATGAGGTACTCTATATACTAGTATGTAGATAAAAAAGATCTATATTTTACACGCTTCATTCCTAGTCTAAAGAGGTATAAATGTTATATACTAAGGTTCAAAAACTAAAATAAAGGGTATATACTACTTGCTATCAAAGTGGCAGCATCTCACTTCCGTAACAGACTTTGCCCCGCAAAAGAAAAAGAAAAAGACATTCCTTTAGATAAAATGCACCGGTTACCTACAATCTTGGAGGTTGTTTGCGCATGCAACATAATTTGCTAATATTTTATTTAATTAATTCATTGGCTAGGGTGGGAGTACGTACTCCTGAGAGTATAAAAGAGGAGGAAAATTGGTCAGTACTCCTAGGAGTACATACTCCCGGGTCCGATTCATCTCCTGTGCGACCCACGGCGTCCTATCTGGCCAACAAAAATCTAAACCGGCCGTTAGCCTCCCGATAAGATAATTGTTTATCCCTAAGAAAAAGATAATTATTTAAATTGTTGGAACAGAATCCTTTTTAATAGGATACCAAACGTCATCCTTGGAACTAATCTGCATCGATCTATTATTCTCGACATACCTCGCTGCTATGGTAGGCTGACCTATTTCTTGTAGCTTCGTCGCCGCCGTCGACGGCTCGCGCCATGCATCGGCACGTAACAAGACGACGCCCCGTTTCTGCCCAGCAAGTCTCCGACGTCGAGCGCCCTTCACCGCGCACGCCCCCAGTCAGAGTCAGCCACAACTCACACACGGAGTATGTTGCTTATCAGCGATCTTCTCTCCTGTGTAAACACATCCATGTCCATTAACCTCATGCATGCATGCATCTGCACTAAGAAAGTTGGAGGTGCTCAGACTAGTGATGGCATCGGTGCGTACAGCCATGGGCAATTGGGCATGCATCACATGGCCGTTGATGGTGAGTCTCGCATGCATGTGTTTTCCAATCGGCATTCGGTATGGCAAGCTACATCTTCTCTTTCATCTAGTATGATCGCATTGCTTGTACATCTCTCATATGAATAAACTTACCGTTTATACGGGCCTGATCTAGATGACAACACACGACTGTTTTTCCAGAGAAAACTACACGCATGAACGGCTCCACAACTATGAAGCAAGAGAACATGAGGACGGATATATTCCAAGGACGCGACACTGTGAACTAGATAGATCGATCCATCATTCAAGATGTGATACCCAGAAAACGCTATACAAATGCTCCCATGATGCACATATACAATTTAAGTCATCAAATTTGAGTGGGCAAATACCGGTATTCAAAATGGATTATACTTTTTTTAAGTTTATACATCTCTGTGGGTAAACTATACTAGCTCTATGAGTAGTATTTATAGTCTATTGCAAAAATGTGGTTCATACTTTGTCACAAAAATTCTGGTGTACACTCCAACGTGAAAAAGTGGTCTATAATTTATTGAAACAGATGTATATACTCCATCAAAAAAAATATTGTATATGCCCCCATCATCAGAAACTGGTATATGTATATGCTTCATATACTTAAGTGAAACGTGGCCTATACTTCATAAAAAAAGGGGGTATATACTCTCGTCTCAAACAAATTGCGGCATATACTTCACTGAAAAAATGTGGCATATACTTCATAAAAAAAGGTTATATACTCTATGGCAAAAAATGCGTCACGCAACAGTATGGTATATACTACCTTACGAAAGTAGTATATATATGACCTATAAAATTAAATGCATGTAAGCTCACAGAATTAGCAGATATACCTCACGTGTGTGTACTAATTCCCTTGAAAGTATATACTTGTACACACTACATGGAGCATGCGTCATGTGGTCTAAAATAGTTTAAAATAGGTGCGATGCAGTGGACTAAAAGATTACCTAATTTCTAGGATTAACCACCTACACGCCACACTTTTGGTTAAGTTGTTACATGCTTCGTTTTTTCTCCTGCGTATTAGTTTGTTAGTGGGTTTATCCAAGTCAAAGGATCCATTAAGGGGTGGGAGTATGTACTCCCGGGAGTACGGAAGAGGAGTATATATATATATATATATATATATATATATATATATATATATATATATATATATATAGGGAAAATCCATCCTACCACCCGGTGGTAGTTACCCCACATATCTCATATACTACCATGCGGTATTATATATATATACTATTTTATTATTTTAAATATGTTCATTCACTATATCTAAGATA
Source organism: Triticum aestivum (assembly GCF_018294505.1). Taxonomy (NCBI): domain Eukaryota; kingdom Viridiplantae; phylum Streptophyta; class Magnoliopsida; order Poales; family Poaceae; genus Triticum; species Triticum aestivum. The sequence continues at coordinate 601,686,899 of NC_057809.1, forward strand.
TTTCAAAAAATTATATATGAGTCCATAATTTTTGTTATATTTGTGAAATACGTACATATTAGTACGTAAAAAAGAGCATACTCAAAATATGATACATACTACCTGAAAATTAGTATATATACTACCTAAACATTGTTATATACTACATACTACACGTACATACTCTCGGTTTCGACAGATACTACATACAACATACAAAACGCAAGTGGTGGTAACTACCACTGCTTGTAGGAAACATTTGTCCTATATATATATATATATAGGACTCCTCTTCGGTACTCCCGGGAGTACATACTCCCACCCCTTAACGGATCCTTTGACTTGGATAAACCCACTAACAAACTAATACGCAGGAGAAAAAATGAAGCATGTAACAACTTAACCAAAAGTGTGGCGTGTAGGTGGTTAATCCTAGAAATTAGGTAATCTTTTAGTCCACTGCATCGTACCTATTTTAAACTATTTTAGACCACATGACGCATGCTCCATGTAGTGTGTACAAGTATATACTTTCAAGGGAATTATTACACACACGTGAGGTATATCTGCTAATTCTGTGAGCTTACATGCATTTAATTTTATAGGTCATATATATACTACTTTCGTAAGGTAGTATATACCATACTGTTGCGTGACGCATTTTTTGCCATAGAGTATATAACCTTTTTTTATGAAGTATATGCCACATTTTTTCAGTGAAGTATATGCCGCAATTTGTTTGAGACGAGAGTATATACCCCCTTTTTTTATGAAGTATAGGCCACGTTTCACTTAAGTATATGCAGCATATACATATACCAGTTTCTGATGATGGGGGCATATACAATATTTTTTTCGATGGAGTATATACATCTGTTTCAATAAATTATAGACCACTTTTTCACGTTGGAGTGTACACCACAATTTTTGTGACAAAGTATGAACCACATTTTTGCAATGTACTATAAATACTACTCATAGAGCTAGTATAGTTTACCCACAGAGATGTATAAACTTAAAAAAAGTATAATCCATTTTGAATACCGGTATTTGCCCACTCAAATTTGATGACTTAAATTGTATATGTGCATCATGGGAGCATTTGTATAGCGTTTTCTGGGTATCACATCTTGAATGATGGATCGATCTATCTAGTTTACAGTGTCGCGTCCTTGGAATATATCCGTCCTCATGTTCTCTTGCTTCATAGTTGTGGAGCCGTTCATGCGTGTAGTTTTCTCTGGAAAAACAGTCGTGTGTTGTCATCTAGATCAGGCCCGTATAAACGGTAAGTTTATTCATATGAGAGATGTACAAGCAATGCGATCATACTAGATGAAAGAGAAGATGTAGCTTGCCGTACCGAATGCCGATTGGAAAACACATGCATGCGAGACTCACCATCAACGGCCATGTGATGCATGCCCAATTGCCCATGGCTGTACGCACCGATGCCATCACTAGTCTGAGCACCTCCAACTTTCTTAGTGCAGATGCATGCATGCATGAGGTTAATGGACATGGATGTGTTTACACAGGAGAGAAGATCGCTGATAAGCAACATACTCCGTGTGTGAGTTGTGGCTGACTCTGACTGGGGGCGTGCGCGGTGAAGGGCGCTCGACGTCGGAGACTTGCTGGGCAGAAACGGGGCGTCGTCTTGTTCCGTGCCGATGCATGGCGCGAGCCGTCGACGGCGGCGACGAAGCTACAAGAAATAGGTCAGCCTACCGTAGCAGCGAGGTATGTGCGAGAATAATAGATCGATGCAGATTAGTTCCAAGGATGACGTTTGGTATCCCTATTAAAAAGGATTCTGTTCCAACAATTTAAATAATTATCTTTTTCTTAGGGATAAACAATTATCTTATCGGAAGGCTAACGGCCGGTTTAGATTTTTGCTGGCCAGATAGGACGCCGTGGGTCGCACAGGAGATGAATCGGACCCGGGAGTATGTACTCCTAGGAGTACTGACCAATTTTCCTCCTCTTTTATACTCTCAGGAGTACGTACTCCCACCCTAGCCAATGAATTAATTAAATAAAATATTAGCAAATTATGTTGCATGCGCAAACAACCTCCAAGATTGTAGGTAACCGGTGCATTTTATCTAAAGGAATGTCTTTTTCTTTTTCTTTTGCGGGGCAAAGTCTGTTACGGAAGTGAGATGCTGCCACTTTGATAGCAAGTAGTATATACCCTTTATTTTAGTTTTTGAACCTTAGTATATAACATTTATACCTCTTTAGACTAGGAATGAAGCGTGTAAAATATAGATCTTTTTTATCTACATACTAGTATATAGAGTACCTCATATATGTTTTAATATATTTCAAATGGGTGGTGGACGATATATACCCAACGACATGGAAGGCATATACTGCATTTTTTTCTAAAGAGGTCTGTACTACCTTTATAAGTAGTATATGCTGATTTTTTAAAGGAGTACATACCAACAAAATTGAAGGAGTATATACTGCCATTTTTGGGGGGTATATAACAACAAATACTCAAGGAGTATATACTACCATTTTTAGGAAGTGTATACTGCATTTTTGGAAGAGTGTGGTGCAGTTTCTTTCTGAAGAAGTATATACCGAATCAAAAGGAGCGAGTATACATATATGCATTCCTCCATTCTCAGAACAACTAGTATATTCATTTGAAATAAAAATTAAGTTCATTAAAAGTATATACTGCATCAGAAGGAGTATATATACATCATCATTTTCTTTGCAGGGAGCATATACATCATCATAATAAGAAACATGATTCGGTTGCAGGTGCACGTACTACCAAAATTATGTCATGCACACAGTATATCATAGAGCATGGATCAATCGGGCACCATCGGTTTTTTTTTTTGAACGAAGACGCTAGAAGCGTCCGGCTTTAAATTAATAAAGCCCGAAAGGCATCCAGGTTTAACGGTTACACAGTAACAGGTTCAGCAACACACCCCTCAGGGCAGCAAAAGCAAGGTGCATCGCTACATAATCACCATGACGGATCAGTAAGAGCAATGACCTAAACTACTAAACACCGCAGGAGGTTCCAAAAGCATCGTCAACTCGTCGTGTTTTGTCTTGCCCTTGTCTGAATTGACTTGATACGCTCCATGGCTTCTGTCATGCGCTCAGCATCGCGCTCCTTCCCCAGCGGTGTCCACATCTGCAAAAATAGGTGGCATTTGAAGATCATGTCTGCAGGGTGGTTAGGAAATTTCTTTTCAATCGTAATTTTGTTTCGCGTCGTCCAAAGTGCCCATAGTAACGCCCCTACGCAACGCCAGGCGATTCTGCTAGAGGTCCCCTTAGTGGATTTTAGAATCGATACCAATTGTGTCCCCGAAACGGGGTTAAAGTCTATGTGGAAGGCCTCCCGAACTGCACTCCACATAAACCTGGCCAGGTGGCACCGGAAGAAAACATGATTCGCGTCTTCCCCTTGCCCACAGATCACGCATGTGCCGTCGGTCGGACCGTTCCGTTTGGCTATGTTGTCCGAAGTAGGCAGCCTATTCCTGAGCATTTGCCACATAAAGATCTTGATCTTCAGGGGCAGGCCTGCCTTCCACAGACCCTTTGCTATGTCAAGCACTGGCCCTCCAGTTAGCTTGTTATATAAGGACTTCACTGTAAATTTCCCGGATGCTGTCAAACTCCACTTGACAGTGTCAGCCCCCGCCCGAAGGCGATGGGCGCCTAATTGCTGGGACAGCCCGTCCCAAGAGATGCGCTCTTCGTTTGTTAGGGCCCTCATAAAGTGGATCGCCGGCGGGTCTACATGTAACACCTCCCCAACTAGGATGTTAGTATCTGTGGCGATCCTGAATAAGGAGGGATGGCTTTGCCAAAGGGGGGAATCGCCCAGCCAGTGATCAAGCCAAAACCTAGTGGATAGTCCGTTGTTGGTCTGGAAATTGGCCCCTAAATCGAAAGCAGGCCGCACCGCTTGAATCCCTCTCCAAAACACGGATCCGTTGGCCGAGGCTGTGAATGGGTTCCCATGCGGGAAGTACTTGGCTTTAAGCAGCTTTGCCCAGAGCCCCGACTCATCTTGGGTCAACCGCCACCACCATTTGGCTAGAAGGGCAACATTCATAAGTTTGGAATTTAGGATTCCCAATCCCCCAAATTTCTTAGGCCTACAAACCGCCGCCCACTTGACGAGGTGGTACTTCCTTTTGATGCCAGTTCCTTCCCAGAAGAACCTGGATCTAGGCGTGTCTAGCTTGGCATGTACCCCATCGGCAAGCAAGAACATCCCCATAGTGAAGAGGGGAAGGGAAGAGAGGCTCGAGTTTGTGAGAATGAGCCTTGCAGCGGAGGACATGAAGCGCCCTCGCCACGGGCTTACCCTATTGGCCACTTTCCCGTACAGGGGCTCCCATTCTAGTATCGAAAGTTTGCGGTTGGAGATTGGAAGCCCTAGGTACTTAATTGGAAAGCTCCCTAGCTTGCAATTAAGGAGGTTTGCGGTACGTAAGCTTTGCTGGTCGTCCATCCCCATGGTTATGACCTCACTCTTTGTAAAGTTGATTTTGAGTCCGGAGAGGAGCTCGAAGGCTAGTAGCAAAAGTTTAATCGAAGCGATACTGTGATCATCTGGCTTAAACAACAGCAGGGTGTCATCTGCGTATTGTAAGTGAGTCACTCCACCCGGGATGAGGTGTGATACTAACCCCTTGATGTGACCGGCCTCCCTGGCCTTGGTCAACATGGCTGCCATTGCATCTGCCACAAAATTAAAGACAAGTGGGGATATGGGATCGCCCTGTCTAAGTCCTTTCCTGTTACGGAAATATTTCCCCATCTCGCCATTAACAATGACCGAGGTGTTGCCACTCGAGATCAGGCTCATGATCCGGTGAACAAACCCTGCCTCAAAACCCTTTTTGAGGAAGACCTCGCGAATAAACTCCCAATTTACGCGGTCATAAGCTTTTTCGAAATCTAACTTAATGATGACACCCTGCTCCTGTGTTCGTTTTAACTCGTGGACAATCTCCGTAAGAGCAATGGGCCCTTCCAGGATGTTCCTACCCTTCAGGAAAGCAGTTTGGCTCGAACTAATGACTTGTTGGGCGACCGTCGCTAGCCTAGAAGCATAAGCTTTGGCGCACAATTTAAAGGGAACATTGATGAGCGTAATCGGCCGAAACTGTGTAATTTCTTCTGCCCCTTTGACCTTGGGGATTAGGCAGATGGCCCCGTAATTCAGACGAGACAGGTCAACCGTACCTAGGGCGAAGCCGTTTATGATCGCTTGGAATAAGTCCCTAAGCAGCGGCCAGAAGCGCTTGAAAAACTCCACCGGCCAGCCGTCAGGCCCTGGAGCCGTGTCGTTCTTCATACCCGCAAGCGCGCAATCAATCTCCTGGGCCGAAAAGGACACCATAAGGGCGTCGTTTTCCTGCTGCGAGACTCGTTCGTGCATGCCCCAAAAGTCTGCCCTAAGACTTAGGTTTTTCACCTCAGCTGTTCCCAACAGCTCAACGAAGAAGCTATATATGTACTTCACTATATCGTTCTGAGATATCAGCGTCCCACGTTCTGATTGGAGCCTAAGGATAGTGCTCTTCCGTTTGCGACCGTTAGCGTAAGCGTGAAAGTATCATGTGTTTGCATCGCCTTTCACTACCCACTTGACACCACCCCTACGGCGCCAGTATTCCTCCTCCGCCCTGAGAATAGCCAGGACCTGATGTTCAAGAGAGTATCTAAGCTCCCATTCGTCACCAGAGAAGGTTCTAATATCGGCCTGCGAGTCGAGGAGGGCTATATCTGCCGTAATGCGCTCCCTCTCCCTTTTGGACTCGCTACCATGGTTAGCTCCCCAGCCCCTAAGGAAAGCACGCAAAGCCGCAGCCGCTGAGGACCAGAACTCAACTGGTCCTCGTTGACGCCCCAACTGGTTGCCGATCTGGGACCAGCGATTTGTGACTAGCTGGCTGAAACCCTCATGTTCGAACCAAGCTGTCTCAAAGAAGAATCTATGACTACGGCGCACGTTGTCCTCCCCTGAGGACAGAATCAGCGGGACGTGATCGGATCCTATGCGCGTTTCCGCCACTAAAGTACAGAGAGGAAACAGCGCCTCCCAGTCACTAGTGCAAAAGACACGGTCCAGGACACATCTGATTGGCTCACGTTGCTTGTTAGTCCAAGTGTATCTGGCCCCAGTACGCGCGATCTCTCGAAGGGCAGTGAACGCAATGGCATTATTGAACATGGACACCCTAGCCCAGTCAATATTGTTGTTGCTTTTGTCCGCCCCCGAGCGGATCAAGTTGAAATCACCTCCTACCACCACTGGTAGGTTGGACGATTGTTTGGCCCCCACCATAGCTGTGATTTCATCTAAGAAAATAGCGGACCTCACGTGATCCGCCGGCCCATAAACACTCGCGATCACCCAAGAAGCTTGGGAGACCCAGTGACGGATAGTGGCAGCTATATAGAACGTGCCGCCCTCCCACGATATAACCTCACACACATCCTTGTTGCAACCCATCAGTTGACCCCCAGAGAGGCCGACAGACGGAATCCAGAACCAATCAAAACGCTGGAGCGGATCATACGCCAAAAGGTCTCTAAAGGAGAAATCGGCTTTAATAGTCTCCTGGAGCGCCACAAAGTCAATGAGTTCTTTGGACATGTACTCGCGGAGCTGCGTGCGACGCCCCACGTGCCCGCATCCGCGGATATTCCAGAAGAAATAACGCATTAGATAATCCTGTTACGCAAGCGGACTCCACGGGAGGAGACCGCCTTGGCCACACGCTTCCTAGCCGGCTTTCGACTGGAAGAAGGCAAGACCGAGGCCGCCTCGGCCTCAGCTCCCTCCATGGGCATGTCGACAACATCAGCCCCTACTGATGTTGCGTCCGTGGCTTCGACCGCCTGAGCAGCCGCACACCTGGCAGCTGCTTCCGCGAGGGCAGCCTGGGCCTCTTCGCGCGCACGCAATAAAGAAATCAAATCCATAGACGAGGAGTCTAGCGCTACGCCACTATCATGCAGAATCTCGGCGAGATGCTCATCAGAGAAAGCATTCAAAATCTTAAAGGAGGGGAGGAGGTTACCTGTCGTGTCCATGTTCTTGTCAGCAGCACGAAGCTTTGCACTTTCCAGAGAGGTCATGTCTCCGAGCTTGGCCTTGGCGCGAGCGCTAGGAGCCCGAGACGACACCGGAGTTGCCCTAGTACGCTTGGCCTTGACTGCCGTCCCTGACGCCACCAGAGCCGCGCCCAAATCGCCTCCCAGCGCCGAAACCGACCCCGCAACCTCCGAGACCACCGTCTTGCTCCCCGCCTTCCTCCCCGCAGTCTTCTTGGCCTGTCGGCCAGAGCCACTCGACAGGCGCCTGTCAGAGGCCGGAGTTGGGTCCGAGTCCATGAGGACGCATTCCAGCCCCGAGCCCTCCCCCCCCCCTCGGGGTGAGGAGCCCGGCATGGCCCCGTACCCCCTTGCCACAAGAGGGAGAGGCGCACATGGAGCTGTCAGGCTGGAGCCCAGGACCTCGAAAGACGGATCCAGAGAGCGGGCGAGGGGGGGAAGGCTGACAGCCGTGTCTTGAGTCGCGATCACACCCAGTTTTTCCCATGTCTCGGTGTCGATAGAAGTGTCTTGGATGCTGTCTTCGGGGTCGTCCGCCATCTCGCCCATCACCACATCTTGGCCCCCCACCTTCGCGCCGGAGCCGGCTGCCTCCTTCTGAGACGCCCCCGTCCCAGGTATGGGCGCCCCAATGGTAGCTGCCTTGGGGGCTATGCCCGCGGAAGGCCCTTGCTTGCTAGGGTCGCCCTTTCCCTGCTGGCTGTCTGGCGGGGGAGCGGATGGGCCCGCCCCCGGGACTCCACCGCCCTCACCCAACCTTCTGGGCATCCGTTCTAGCTCCACCTTGATCTGATATCCTTCGTGATTAAACCAGACCTCCACCGTGCCATTCAGCTTTGCCGACGACTTGCAAGCCAATTTCATCCTCACCGGACCCAACTTAATGAGGGAAAGTTCATCAACCAGAATAGGTCGGCCCAGCATCTTAAAGGCCTCCTTGATGCGCTCAATCTTGCGATGCTTCTCAGGAATCCCATGGAGCCGCACCCAAGCTTCTGGCATCACCATTGGTGGAAGCACCTCATGGACCACATCCCGCACCCTAGCAGTGATGTCGTTAATGGAGAGGAAGAGTTTGCCACTGGTCCGGGCCATGTGAAGAAGGTCCGCGGAGGGAAACACCACCATGAAATCGTCTTCGCCTACTTGCGTGACTTGCCAGTCCCAGTCCCCCGTGACCATGTGTTTGAGCTCCTGAATGAGAACCCGCAGGTTGAGGCTGCCTGGCTCCGCGGAAAGGATTGCCGCATTTCCAACCGAGGGGAGCCGAGGGCCCTCCAGCTCTTCCTCCTCTTCAAACTGCAAGCAGAAAAAGCCCTCCCCTGAAATTGCACCGCCCATAATCTGTAGGCAAGGCTGCCGACCCCTCGTCGGGCAATGAGCGGAAGCATGTCCCTCCTCCTTGCAGAGCACACACAAAGGCTGGAATTTGCATTTGGACTGGAAATGACCAAGCCTCCCGCACTTGAAACATTCCACTTCCATAACCTCCGACCCGTCCTCCACCGGAATGGGCTCGCCCACGGTGCCCTTCGCGCCCGGGGGGAGGGACACAGCCAAGGGATCGGACGATGCCCGGGCCTTCTTGGCTAGCGGATCTCCGTGGCCACCACCATATCTGGGGAGATCCGCGGGCTTGCGTTCCAGCTCCCGACGCCGAGCCATCTCCTTCTTCTTCTTCCTTCTTTCCTGCTGCTGGATCCACCATGGGGGAGGGGGACCCCACTCCCCCTCGCGCCCCTCCGGCTCATAGCTCCTCTCAGATCTGCCGCCATTCCTAGCTCGCTGCTCCTTCTTCGCCTTTTCCCGCAGCTCGCGCTCCCGGCGCCGCTCCCCATCTGAGATCGGGGGCTCCATAGGCCTCTTCTCCGTGCGCCGCCCATTCATCACCACCGCCGCAAAAGAAATGGAGAGAGGGGGGGGTGGGGAAATGAGTTGGATGGATCTGGCATGGCGAGCCCAGCGCCGCACCTCCGATCTAGATGCAGGAAACCCTAGCGAGGGGTCAAGGCAGCCGCGGCGCACCCATAAATAGGAGCCGGAGTTGGGCCAAGGCCGAGGCAGGCCCGCCATGGGCTGGACGGAACCCACCGGCCCACTGATCGCCAGGCCTCCCTTCCCCCGGGACTCGCTGTCTCCTCCAGAGCGCGGCCCTTCACCGCCTGCCGAACCTGATTCCTGGGCCGGCCCGCGACCCCGCTGACCCACCTCGGCCCCGGGCCCGACGCTGCCAACCCTAGGCCTCGGAGACGCCGCGCCACCCTCCGCAGCCTGCGGCGCCGCCGCCTCCTCCTCCGCCGCCCGTCCGGCCCCCGCCGACGACGTAAGGCACGGCAACTCCACCTCCGAGTCCACCGGAGCGAGAAGCGTCGCCGCCGTCCTAACACGGATGTCCCTCGCGGCACCCCCAGAGGACGGCGAGCCCCTGCCCGCCGACGTGGAGGGTCGCCAAGCTCTGATCTCGACTGCTCGCGAGCCCCGGCCTCCCGGAGCGAAGCGGCGACGCGCTCTCACGACTCCGGGCCCCGACGTAAGCGCACAGGCCACAAAGTCGCCGAGTGACGGCCTCGTCGGCGCCAGGAACCCCTCCCTAGTCGCCGGATCCGAGTCCTCCTCGACCTCCGACTCGTCCGCAGCCAGCGCCCAAAACCGACCGCCTACCGGAGCCAGCACCGCGCCATCCCTCACGGTCTGCCCCGTCCCCGCCGGAGAGGGCCAAGCGCCGCGCCTGACCACCTCCCAGCCCCCTGAGGCCGAGGCCGGAGGCGACCGAGGCGGGGAGCGCAGTCCGTCGCCTTGGGAAGCGCCCAACGGTCCGCTCATTTCAAAATCTCGGCAAGCAAAGTCATCGGGCACCATCGGTAGCTAGGAGATCCATGGTGATTCATGTGTTATTCAATCTGTCATCATATTTCCACGGCGTGTGCCAGATTTGAAGAGAGCAGACCCGAGGGAGGGCTGCGACACTGCAACTGAGACCGGGCGAGTCGGATCACTCGTCGCGCATGCGTCGTCTGGAGTCTATCTGCTTCTCATCATCACCGTTTAGCCGCAGCCAGCCATGTTACCGCTATGTGTGCATGCCGTGAGCTGCCGCCATCCGTGGCGTTGTGTGACGGCCGCTCCGCCGTGGGCCACATCTATCTACATTTGTCAAGTATCTGCTGATCCTGATTGCTTGTTGATGATTCTTTCGGATCTGAATTAGATGACAATCCAACTTGATCCCTGAAACAAGAAAATGATGAAACGAAGCAAGACAGAAAGATTTTAAATATAATCTAATATAAGCATGCGTGAAGCATGCATGAGAAGGGGCGATGCATGCATACCTGAGCACATGTATATTAGTATTTGGCACCGACGGGGGGATTGATTCATTCGTCGCCGTTGTTCGAGTGTCCTCCATCGTACATATACCAGAACACAAAGCGCTAGATTCATTTACATGTATAAACCTCAAGCTAGCTACATGGAGATGTATGTGTTTACATATGCGAGAAGATTAATGGTGAGCAACATACCACATATGAATTTTGGCCGATTTTAATGGGACAAGTGCCGGTGGAGAGCGTTGGACTTCGGAGACCTGCTGGGAAGACAAGGGGGCGTGGTCTTCTTCCATGCTGATGCCTGCAGAGCATGGCTAGTGGGAGAGACGCGGCCGCCATCGGTGGCGACGAAGCTACAAGAAATAGATCCATGGTGGCAGAGAGAGACGCAGCCGCCGTCGTCGCCGAGGTATGTAGCGAGAAGAATAGATCGACGCAGATTAGTTTTAACGGTGACCTTTGTTATCCTAGAAAAGAGGATTCTGTTGCAGCCAATTTCAAGTAGCAAATAATTATCTTATTACTGGAAAGCCAAAAGGGGTTTAAAACATGGATAGGTAGAGGCGACGTACGACCGTGGGTAGTCATAGGAGGTGGATCGACGACTTGAGAGTTTGTACTCCTAGGAGTACCAACCCATTTTCCTATATATATATATAGGAAAATTGGTTAGTACTCCTATGAGTACATACTCCCAGCCTCAAAGCATACGTCACGTGCTATTAGGTCGCAGATTGCACACCGTTCAGCCATTGTATAATTAAATTAAATACTAATTAATAATCAGCTAGTAAATCCCGTTGCATTGATAAGGTTCTGTTTGGAAATTTGTTGCACAAAAATAGAGATCTGGGATGTGTAGTTTTTACCCACGTCTACCTGGCCGCCGCGTACATACTCTGTTAAATAAGTATGTACTGCGTATGGGATAAATACCTGACGGCCGCGTACATACTCTGGTAAATAAAGTTGTATGATAAATAAATATGTACTGCGTACATACTCCCGTTACTGATCCTGTGATTCATTTATTTCTATTAATTTATGCACTGCTACATGCTTTTCGTTACAATTATATGCTAGGGAGATACACACTATATTCTTCGGCGTGTATATTTCTTAGCTATAATCTTTTCCCAAGTTAATATTTTTTATATGAAAAAGGGTATATTTTGTGAGGGGTATATACTACTCCAAACGTTCAGAATAAGGTATATACTTTTTTTGCGGGGGAGAATAAGGTATGTACTTCTTCATGGATAATGTAGTATGTACTCTCTTGTGAAAATGAAGTACATACTTCCTCGTAATAATTTAGTAGTATCGGTCCTCATAAATAATGTGGTATTATATTTCTATAGAAATAATGTGGAATATGCTCTCTGATAGAAAATAAAGTATATACTTCCACAAAAAAGAGTAGTTATGGTCAAAATAAAACAAAAAAGAGTAGTACATGCTACTTCAATTTTTTTAATCTGTATATACCACCCTAAGAAAAATCAGTATGTACTTATAAATTTCAGTATATACTCCTTAAGAAAACTCACTCCGTCCTCGTTCGAAAAAAAATCCTGATGTCCTTCCAATAAAATCCAGTATATAGTCCTTCAAAATTCTGTATATATTCAATGAAATAATGCAGTATATACTCATTATATAAATGCAGATTATAAGTTTTAAAAAAGCGAGTATATACTCCTAAAAATTGTGAATGTAACATATACCTCCATGCACATTTTTATTGCTTTAGACTTACATATACCCTTCTCTCAAAAAATATATAATATAGATATAGCGAACCGTTAATTATGGATGTAATTCCCAGCGCATGTAAAGCCACCGGCTGCATGCACGGAAGTTGTTACGCATGCAAAAGCTAATTAGTTAGCATCCTATGCGACAATGCTCACTGGCTACCCAATCCACCTAGGTGGGAGTACATACACTTGAGAGTATAAAAAAGGAGTCCTATATATATATTATATATATATAGTTTACAGAGTGATGGTGTGCCACTACCAGGGCCAATCGTGGGCTAACATCGTGCCCACTACTCACGCACGGGCAGTGACCAAAGGGCGTGCCACATACGTAGATTATACACATGTATAGTGGTTGGGGCGCCATTCTATGGTGCCGCTTGAAAGAAAGTTATGTGCACATTTAAATTTAAAAAATACACAGAGTCATCACCTCCGTCTAAAAAAATCTCAGAAAAATCCTCACCTTCATCTAAAAAAGAAGTAAAAAAGAAAAAGAAAAAAGTTACCATCGCAGGCTACTAGCGAGTACCACTTTGTATAACCCTCCATTTAAAATATATCAGAGATCCTCACCTTCATCTAAAAAGAAAAACATGCATATAAAAATAATCCACACCTTCATCTAATTTTTTTTAAAAGATTTCTAACAGCGGTCAACCAGCTTGCGCTATGTGGCATAACTAATTGGCCGCTCTTCCCGCATAGCTTAATGGTTTTAATACTACGTATACTTTAACCCCACGCAGTCTTGGTGTAAGCCGGCGCGACGCAAAGACTGGCCCGGAAGTGAGGACTTGGAGGACCTCCACAGGCAGTTTCCGCGCGCTCCGGCGCGGGTGCCGCTGCGTGTTCTGCGTCTCTGTGACAAGAACACCGGGCTCAATACAATCCAGCAAGGCCTATCAGGAAAGGTCTGAAAAAATAGAGAGAGGGGAAGGGACGGGAGCTCGGACGAGCCGTTCATGGCAATTGCAGCGAAAGACATGAGAAAAAGAATGAGAGACAAGAGGCCGTCGGGGCCCACCAACATGTGCGTCGTGGATGCAATAGGAGCCAGTGGATGCGTATCAGACGCTGCGCACGCGACCGGCGCGACGCGCGGCCGACCCGTCAGCCGGTTTAGCATTAAAATGGGCCCACTTGACAACTTGGGCCAATCCTTGAAGACCAGCCAACTCAAGCACTCAAGCATCTACTCTCGTCTTCTCTCCTTGCTCTCTTTTCCTAGACACATCCACCGTCAGTGCACCACTCACTGAACTCGCCCCGTATGCACATCGGAGCAGAGCAAGAGCAACCAGCCAGAGAAGAGCATTTCAAGGATGGCGAGCACTGTACTGCTTCTCCTGATCGTGCTGCATTTGCTTGTGGCGGCGGCTCAGCGCGTGGCGCTGCCGGGATGCCGCGACAGGTGCGGCAACATTACCATCCCCTACCCCTTCGGCATCGGCGCGGGCTGCTACCGTGTTGAAGCCGGCGCCAACGGCTTGCGCTTCGAGCTCGAGTGCGACGACGGCCGCTCCCCTCCGCTCCTCGTGGACGCCAACCAAAAAAATCGACTTGCAGACCTTCCTCAACGCGACACGCCACTGCTACAACTCCACAGGGGTGTTCTCTCTCTCTCTCTCTCTCTCTCTCTCTCTCTCTCTCTCTCTCTCTCCTCACACAAAATACTTCTGCTTGGTAGTCATCGTGCGGTTTCGTTCCGTACCTGGTTGGTAGTCTGAGTTGCCTAGCAGTGGCAGAGCTAGCCCAGATCTTTTGAGGGGGCAAATCACAATATATGGATGTTTGAGGGGGGCAAAGATGATTTTTTCCCTATTGCCTAGTGTTAGGTGTGGCTACTCCTGTTTTCTTCCTTGACATGGACTTGGTGTGTTCCCACTTCTCTCTTATATCTCGTTTTTATTTTGACATTCTTTGTAAGAGAAATTTCTTCATCATCTTCTATCGGTTTGGCAGTTTGTGCTTTGTTTATTTTTTTCGAAACGGAGGCAAAAGTTTTGCCTCATCCATTAATTAAGGAGTGTAGAGTTGCTTTTACAAGAAAAGCGAAAGAAAATATTACAAAGCCACTACTCTCCCGGCATGATTTGGCCCAAGTGCTTAGCACCCGCAATTACCCAAAGGTTGGCGTCGCTCTTAATGTTGGAGAACAATACAGACGGAAGCGTGGATTTGTGACGAAACACCCGTGCATTTCTCTCGCACCAAATGGTCCAGCAGGTCAGCATAGCAAGAGAAGCCATCGCCTTCCGGTTGGGCATGCTGGAGTTGGACATGTTGAGCCACCAGTCCTTGATGGAGCGCATCGTGATCCAGGAGGAGATGTCGAGGTAGTCTAGTTTGTGCCAGCCTTTGATCAGGCCCCACAGTCTAATGGAGTACCGACACTTGAAGAAGATGTGGCTCGCCGATTCCAACGTCTGCTTGCAGACTGGACATAGGCCGCAGTTCGGCCACCCTCTCGTCTCCAATCTATCCGCCGTCCAGACTCGGTTTTGGATTGCCAGCCAAGCAAAGAATTTCATCTTAGGGGGAGCCCATGCTTTCCAAACGGCGAAGCCCATGGGCGAGCTGACCAGCCCAAGGAGTTGCGCACTGTACGCGGATGTGGCAGAGTAGATTCCGCTGGCAGTATGCTTCCAGGTGATGGTGTCCTCGGCGTCCACCGCGAGGGGGATGGCCCTCAGCCGAGCCCAAAGCGTGACAAGCTGCCGGATGTGCTCCATTGTCCAGTTGTTGGGGAGCTTGATTTTGGACAGCCACGCGCCCGCATGCATGACCTCCTGTACCTTCCATTTCTTCCTCGTGGAGGCCTCGAAGATGAGAGGTGCTATGACGGAAGGTTTCTCGCCATTAACCCACGGGGAGTCCCAAAATGGAGCACATGCCCCGTAGTCAATGGTTATGCGCGTCGAGGCGTAGAATAGATCACGGTCAAGCTCATCACAAGGGTTGTCCATTCCAATCCACGTCTTGGAAGGTTCAGTCCACTCGAACCACAGCCATCTAAGTCGAAGGGCTCTCGCAAACTTAGCCAAGTCCAGGACGCCAAGCCCACCGAGGCCAGTGGGCCGACAGACAGATTCCCAGTTAACCTTACACTTGGCCCCAGTTGTCTTATTAGAACCCGCCCATAGGAATGCCCTCTCCAATTTCGTGATGTTCAGCAGGGTGCCCGATGGAGGCCTAAGGGCGATGATGTGGTAAATGACCTGAGAGGTTAGCACGGACTTGACAAGCGTCCCGCGCCCAATGGCGGTAATATTCTCTCTGTCCCACGGCACCAGCCTAGCCGCCACTTTGTCCTCAAGGAATTGGAAGTCGCCTCGCCTCAGCTGCCGAACCGATAAAGGTAGCCCCAAGTACTTGATGGGGAAAGCTGCACGGGAGGCCGGCAAGGCTGCTAGGATGTTGTCGAGGTTGATGTCTCTACATCGAATTGGGACGACCGAGCTTTTCTGGAAGTTTGTGCAGAGGCCCGTGACCTTGCCAAAGTAGTTTAGGATCTGAGCGAAGTTGTCGATATCCTCCTTAATAGGAGCCATGAAGACCGTCGCGTCGTCGGCAAATAGGGAAGTGCGGAGAATGGCACGACGCCCTCGAAGCTTGTGTAAAAGTCCACGACGGGTCGCGAGGTCGAGCATTTGCTGCAAAGGGTCGATAGCAATGACAAAGAGCAGGGGAGAGATCGGATCTCCCTGCCGAAAGCCGCGGCCATGCCTGATAATAGGTCCTGGGACCCCGTTGAGGAGGATTCGCGAGGAAGATGAACGGAGCAAGGCCGTGATCCACTCCCTAAAGCGCGGAGGAAAGCCCCTCCGCTGTAGGAGGTCAATAATGTACTCCCACTTAACAGAGTCAAACGCCTTGCGGATGTCGAGCTTGAATAGCAGTGCTGGAGTTCTGTTTTTATGGAGGCGGCGGGCAAGGCCCCTCACATACATAAAGTTGTCATGGATGCATCTTCTCTTGATGAAGGCACTCTGCGCGCTGGAGATGAGGACGTGCATGTGAGGGCCAAGCCGTAGAGCAAGGACCTTCGCGATGATCTTGGGGATGGCATGGCTGAGGCTTATAGGTCTGTAGTCAGCTATCTCCTCCGCCCCATCTTTTTTGGGGAGAAGCACGATGTTCACAGCGTTGAGCCAGTGCAGGTTTGTCGAATGCAAATTGTTGAAGGAGTGGATGGCTTGCATGATGTCAGTTTTGATAGTGAGCCAACATTTCTTGAAAAAAATTCCAGTGAAACCGTCCGGGCCGGGCGCTTTGTCATTGGGCATCTCATTGATGGCAGCTCTCACTTCCTCCTCAGATATGGGGCTGTCGAGGTCGGAGAGGTCATGATTACCAAAGTCGAGAGCGTCCCAGTTGAAGTCCACGGGATAGGAAGTCCCACGCCCCATCACGCTGGTGAAATGCTCGTGCATCAAGGCCTCCTTCTGCTCATGCCCAGTGACCCAGCCACCGTTATGCTTAATTCTATGGATGTGGTTCTTTCTCCGGCGTGCATTCACCCTTCGATGGAAAAACTTGGTGTTGGCGTCTCCCTCCTTTAAGTTTGAGATCCTAGAGCATTGTTGTCTCCTCGCCCGCTCAAGGACCGCAAGACTGACCACCCTTCTCTTTAGCTTTGCCCTCAAGTGTTTCTCCCCAGGCAAGAGCTCCCGGTCTTCTTGGGCGACGTCAAGGCGGAGTATCACCAAGAGGGCCGCATGCAAGTGAAGCTTCGCCTTCGAGAAAAGATTTCGACTCCACTCCGCTAGCCTGACACTAACTTTTTTCATCTTGTGGAAGAGTCGCAGGTACGGCTCCACATGAGGGCAAACCTCGCTCCAAGCCTTGTCCACCACTTCCTGGAAGCCCGGCATGGACCTCCAAAAATTCTCAAACTTGAAGCAACGCGGTCTCCTTGGTCCACTATCATCCGCGAGAAGGAGAGGGCAGTGGTCTGACGGCGAAGTGGAAAGAGCATGCAGCACATGGGTGTTGGGGAACGTAGCAAAAATTCAAAATTTTCTACGCATCACCAAGATCAATCTATGGAGTAATTTAGCAACGAAGGGAAGGAGAGTGCATCTACATACCCTTGTAGATCGCTAAGCGGAAGCGTTCAAGTGAACGGGGTTGATGAAGTCGTACTCGTCGTGATCCAAATCACCGATGATCCTAGTGCCGAACGGACGGCACCTCCGTGTTCAACACACGTACAGCCCGGTGACGTCTCCTACGCCTTGATCCAGCAAGGGAAGAAGGAGAGGTTGGGGAAGACTCCATCCAACAGCAGCACGACGGCGTGGTGGTGGTGGAGGAGCGCGGGACTCCAGCAGGGCTTCGCCAAGCACTACGAGAGACGAGGAGGGAGATGGGTAGGGCTGTGCCAACAGGGAGAGCAAATCACATGTGTTGGGCAGCCCCAAACCTCAAGTATATATAGGGGAAGGGGAGGGGCTGCGCCCCCACCTAGGGTTCCCTCCCTAGGTGTGGCGGCAGCCCCCAGATCCCATCTGGGAGGCAGCCAAGGGGGAGAGAGAGGGGGGCGCACCTAGGGTGGGCCTTAGGGCCCATCTGCGCGTAGGGTTTGCCCCCTCTCCTCTTGAGGACACCTTGGGCCTTGGTGGGAGGCGCCCCAGCCCACATAGGGGCTGGTCCCTTCCCACTATTGGCCCATGTAGGCCTCCGGGGCTGGTGGCCCCACCTGGTGGACCCCCGGACCCCTCCGGTGGTCCCAGTACACTACCGGTGATGCCCGGAACACTTCTGGTGGCCAAAACCATACTTACCAGTACACTACCGGTGATGCCCGGAACACTTCCGGTGGCCAAAATCATACTTCCTATATATCAATCTTTACCTCCGGACCATTTCGGAACTCCTCATGACGTCCGGGATCTCATCCGGGACTCCGAACAACATTCGGTAACCACGCACATACTTTCCCTATAACCCTAGCGTCGTCGAACCTTAAGTGTGTAGATCCTACGGGTTCGGGAAACATGCAGACCTGACCGAGACACCTCTCTGGTCAATAACCAACAGCGGGATCTGGATACCCATGTTGGCTCCCACATGCTCCACGATGATCTCATCGGATGAACCATGATGTCAAGGTCTTAATCAATCCCGTATACAATTCCCTTTGTCTAGCGGTACGATACTTGCCCGAGATTCGATCGTCGGTATCCCGATACCTTGTTCAATCTCGTTACCGGCAAGTCTCTTTACTCGTTCCGTAACACATCATCCCGTGATCAACTCCTTGATCACATTGTGCACATTATGATGATGTCCTACCAAGTGGGCCCAGAGATACCTCTCCGTTTACACGGAGTGACAAATCCCAGTCTCGATTCGTGCCAACCCAACAGACACTTTCGGAGATACCTGTAGTGTACCTTTATAGCCATCCAGTTATGTTGTGACGTTTGGCACACCCAAAGCACTCCTACGGTATCCGGGAGTTGCACAATCTCATGGTCTAAGGAAATGATACTTGACATTAGAAAAGCTTTAGCATACGAACTACATGATCTTGTGCTAGGCTTAGGATTGGGTCTTGTCCATCACATCATTCTCCTAATGATGTGATCCCGTTATCAACGACATCCAATGTCCATGGTCAGGAAACCGTAATCATCTATTGATCAACGAGCTAGTCAACTAGAGGCTTACTAGGGACATGGTGTTGTCTATGTATCCACACATGTATCTGAGTTTCCTATCAATACAATTCTAGCATGGATAATAAACGATTATCATGAACAAGGAAATATAATAATAACCAATTTATTATTGCCTCTAGGGCATATTTCCAATAGTCTCCCACTTGCACTAGAGTCAATAATCCAGTTCACATCGATATGCGATTAACACTCAAGGTCACATCCCCATGTGACTAACACCCAAAGAGTTCTGGGTTTGATCATGTTATGCTTGTGAGAGAGGTTTCAGTCAACGGGTCTGCAGCATTCAGATCCGTATGTACTTCGCAAATTTCTATGTCATCTTGTAGATGCAACTACTACGCTATATTTGGAGCCATTTCAAATAACTGTTCTACTTGGAGCTATTCTAAATTGTTGCTCCATTATACGTATCCGGTATCTCTACTTAGAGCTATCCGGATAGGTGTTAATCTTGCATCGACATAACTCTTTACGTCGAACTCTTTATCACCTTCATAACCGAGAAACATATCCTTATTCCTCTAAGGATAATTTAGACCGCTATCTGGTGATCTACTCCTAGATCACCTTTGTACCCTCTTGCCAAATATGTGGCAAGGCACACATCAGGTGTGGTACTTAGCATGGCATACCGTATGGAGCCTATGACAAAAGCATAGGGGACGACCTTCATCCTTCCTCTTTCTTCTGCCGTGGTCGAGCTTTAAGTCTTAACTTCATACCTTACAACTCAGGCAAGAACTCCTTCTTTGATTGATCCATCTTGAACACCTTCAAGATCATGTCAAGGTATGTGCTCATTTGAAAGTACCATTAAGCGTTTTGATCTATCCTTATAGATCTTGATGCTCAATGTTCAAGTAGCTTAATCCAGGCTTTCCATTGAGAAACACTTTCCAAATAACCCTATATGCTTTCCAGAAATTCTACGTCATTTCTGATCAACAACATATACTCATCAGAAATTCTATAGTGCTCCCACTCACTTCTTTGGAAATACAAGTTTCTCATAAACTTTGTATACACCCAAAAACTTTGATCATCTCATCAAAGCATACATTCCAACTCCGAGATGCTTACTCCAGTCCATAGAAGGATTGCTGGTGCTTTGCATACTTGTTAGCATCTTTCAGGATTGACAAAACCTTCCGGTTGTATCACATACAACCTTTCCTCAAGAAAATCGTCGAGGAAACAATGTTTTGACATCCTATCTGCAAGATTTCATAAATAATGCAGTAATCGCTAATATAATTCCAACAGACTCTTAGCATCGCTATGAGTGAGAAAGTCTCATCGTAGTCAACTCCTTGAACTTGTCGGAAAACATCTTAACGACAAGTCGAGCTTTCTTAATGGTGATACTTACCATCATTGTCCGTCTTCCTTTTAAAATCCATATGTACCTAACAGCCTTATGACCATCAAGTAGTTCTTCCAAAGTCTACAATTTGTTTTCATATATGGATCATCTCTCGGATTATATGGCCTCGAGCCATTTTGGAATCCAGGCCCACCATCGCTTCTCCATAGCTCGTAGGTTCATTGTTGTCTAGCAACATGACTTCCAAGACAGGATTATGTACCATTCTAAAGTAGTACGCATCCTTGTCATCCCACGAGGTTTGGTAGTGACTTGATCTGAAGTTTCATGATCACTATCATAAGCTTCCACTTCAATTGGTGTAGGTGCCATAGGAACAACTCCCTGTGCCTGTTGGGGAACGTTGCAGAAAACAAATTTTTCCTATAGTTTCACCAAGATCAATCTAGGAGTTCATCTAGCAACGAGTGATCGGATTGCATCTACATACCTTTGTAGTTCATGCGCGGAAGCGTTCAAAGAACGGGGATGAGGAAGCCGTACTCGACGTGATCCAAATCACCGGAGATCCTAGCGCCGAACAGACGGCACCTCCGCGTTCAACACACGTACGGTCAGCGTGACGTCTCCTCCTTCTTGATCCAGCAAGGGGGAAGGAGAGCTTGAGGAAGATGGCTCCAGCAGCAGCATGACGGCGTGGTGGTGGTGGAGCTGCAGTACTCCGTCAGGGCTTCGCCAAGCTCTATGGAGGAGGAGGAGGTGTTGGAGAGGGAGAGGGAGGCACCAAAGGCGTGGGGAGAGGCCCTCCTCCCCCCCACTATATATAGGGAGCCTAGGAGGCCGGCGGCCCTAGGAGATGCAATCTCCTAGGGGGGCGGCGGCCAAGGGGTGGGGGGCTTGCCCCCCAAGCAAGGGGCGCCCCCCTTTAGGGTTTCCCCTACCCTAGGCGCATGGGCCCTAGGGGAAAGTGGCGCTCCAGCCCACTTTGGGCTGGATCCCTTCCCACTTTAGCCCATGGGGCCCTCCGAGATAGGTGACCCCACCCGGTGGACCCCCGGGACCCTTCCGGTGGTCCCGGTACAATACCGGTGACCCCGAAACTTGTCCCGATGGCCGAAATAGCACTTTCTATATATAATTCTTTACCTCCGGACCATTCCGAAACTCCTCGTGACGTCCAGGATCTCATCCGGGACTCCGAACAACTTTCGGGTTACTGCATATACATATCCCTATAACCCTAGCGTCACCGAACCTTAAGTGTGCAGACCCTACGGGTTCGGGAGACACGTAGACATGACCGAGATTGCTCTCCAGTCAATAACCAACAGCAGGATCTGGATACCCATGTTGGCTCCCACATGCTCCTCGATGATCTCATCGGATGAACCACGATGTCGAGGATTCAAGCAACCCCGTATACAATTCCCTTCGTCAATCGGCATGTTACTTGCCCGAGATTCGATCGTCGGTATCCCAATACCTCGTTCAATCTCGTTACCGGCAAGTCACTTTACTCGTACCGTAATGCATGATCCCGTGACCAGACACTTGGTCACTTTGAGCTCATTATGATGATGCATTACCGAGTGGGCCCAGTGATACCTCTTCGTCATACGGAGTGACAAATCCCAGTCTTGATCCGTGTCAACCCAACAGACACTTTCGGAGATACCCGTAGTATACCTTTATAGTCACCCAGTTACGTTGTGACGTTTGGTATACCCAAAGCACTCCCACGGTATCCGGGAGTTACACGATCTCATGGTCTAAGGAAAAGATACTTGACATTGGAAAACTCTAGCAAACGAACTATACGATCTTGTGCTATGTTTAGGATTGGGTCTTGTCCATCACATCATTCTCCTAATGATGTGATCTCGTTATCAATGACATCCAATGTCCATAGTCAGTAAACCATGACTATCTGTTGATCAACGAGCTAGTCAACTAGAGGCTTACTAGGGACATGTTGGTGTCTAAGAATTCACACATGTATTACGATTTCCGGATAACACAATTATAGCATGAATAAAAGACAATTATCATGAACAAGGAAATATAATAATAATCCTTTTATTATTGCCTCTAGGGCATATTTCCAACAGTCTCCCACTTGCACTAGAGTCAATAATCTAGTTACATTGTGATGAATCGAACACCCATGGAATTCTGGTGTTGATCATGTTTTGCTCTAGGGAGAGGTTTAGTCAACGGATCTGCTACATTCAGGTCCGTATGTACTTTACAAATATCTATGTCTCCATCTTGAACATTTTCACGAATGGAGTTGAAGCTACGCTTGATGTGCCTTGTCTTCTTGTGAAATCTGGGCTCCTTTGCAAGAGCAATAGCTCCAGTGTTGTCACAGAAGAGCTTGATAAGCCCCGACGCATTGGGTATGACTCCTAGATCGGTGATAAACTCCTTCACCCAAATTGCTTCATGCGCTGCCTCCGAGGCTGCCATGTACTCTGCTTCACATGTAGATCCCGCCATGACGCTCTGCTTGCAACTGCACCAGCTTACTGCCCCACCATCCAAAATATACACGTATCCGGTTTGTGACTTAGAGTCATCCAGATCTGTGTCGAAGCTAGCGTCGACGTAACCTTCTACGACGAGCTCTTCGTCACCTCCATAAACGAGAAACATTTCCTTAGTCCTTTTCAGGTACTTCAGGATATTCTTGACCGCTGTCCAGTGTTCCTTGCCGGGATTACTTTGGTACCTTCCTACCAAACTCACGGCAAGGTTTACATCAGGTCTGGTACACAACATGGCATACATAATAGAACCTATGGCTGAGGCATAGGGGATGACACTCATCTCTTCTATATCTTCTGTCGTGGTCGGACATTGAGCTGAGCTCAGTTTCACACCTTGCAACACAGGCAAGAACCCCTTCTTAGACTGATCCATATTGAACTTCTTCAATATCTTATCGAGGTATGTGCTTTGTGAAAGACCTATGAGGCGTCTTGATCTATCTCTGTAGATCTTGATGCCTAATATATAAGCAGCTTCTCCAAGGTCCTTCATTGAAAAACTCTTATTCAAGTAGGCCTTAATGTTGTCCAAAAGCTCTATATCATTTCCCATCAAAAGTATGTCATCTACATATAATATGAGAAATGCTACAGAGCTCCCACTCACTTTTTTGTAAACGCAGGCTTCTCCATAAGTCTGCATAAACCCAAACGCTTTGATCATCTCATCAAAGCGAATGTTCCAACTCCGAGATGCTTGCACCAGCCCATAAATCGAGCGTTGGAGCTTGCACACCTTGTCAGCATACTTAGGATCGACAAAACCTTCCGGCTGCATCATATACAATTCTTCCTTAAGGAAACCATTAAGGAATGCCGTTTTGACGTCCATTTGCCATATTTCATAATCATAGAATGCGGCAATTGCTAACATGATTCGGACGGACTTCAGCTTCGCTACCGGTGAGAAAGTCTCATCGTAGTCAACCCCTTGAACTTGTCGATAACCCTTAGCGACAAGCCGAGCTTTATAGATGGTCACATTACCATCCGTGTCTGTCTTCTTCTTAAAGATCCATTTATTTTCTATGGCTCGCCGCTCTACGGGCAAGTCAGTCAAAGTCCATACTTCATTTTCATACATGGATCCTATCTCGGATTTCATGGCTTCCAGCCATTTTTCGGAATCCGGGCCCGCCATCGCTTCTTCATAGTTCGAAGGTTCACCGTTGTCTAACAACATGATTTCCAAGACAGGGTTACCGTACCAATCTGGTGCGGAACGTGTCCTTGTGGACCTTCGAATTTCAGTAGGAGCTTGATCAGAAGTATCTTGATCATCATCATTAACTTCCTCTCTAGTCGGTGCAGGCACCTCAGGAACATTTTCTTGAGTTGCGCCATTTTCCGGTTCAAGAGGTAATACTTCATCAAGTTCTACTTTCCTCCCACTTACTTCTTTCGAGAGAAACTCCTTCTCTAGAAAGGATCCATTCTTGGCAACAAAGATCTTGCCTTCGGATCTGAGGTAGAAGGTATACCCAATAGTTTCTTTAGGGTATCCTATGAAGACGCATTTTTCCGACTTGGGTTCGAGCTTTTTAGGTTGAAGTTTCTTGACATAAGCATCGCATCCCCAAACTTTTAGAAACGACAGCTTAGGTTTCTTCCCAAACCATAATTCATACGGTGTCGTCTCAACGGATTTCGACGGAGCCCTATTTAAAGTGAATGCGGCAGTCTCTAAAGCATAGCCCCAAAAAGATAGCGGTAAATTGGTAAGAGACATCATAGATCGCACCATATCTAATAGAGTGCGATTACGACGTTCGGACACACCATTACGCTGAGGTGTTCCAGGCGGCGTGAGTTGTGAAACTATCCCACATTTTCTTAAGTGTGTGCCAAACTCGTGACTCAAGTATTCTCCTCCATGATCTGATCGCAGGAATTGATTTTCCTGTCACGTTGATTCTCAACCTCACTCTGAAATTCCTTAAACTTTTCAAAGGTCTCAGACTTGTGTTTCATTAAGTAGACATACCCATATCTACTCAAGTCATCAGTGAGGGTGAGAACATAACGATAGCCACTGCGAGCCTCAACACTCATTGGACCGCACACATCAGTATGTATGATTTCCAATAAGTTGGTTGCTCGCTCCATTGTTCCTGAGAATGGAGTCTTGATCATTTTACCCATGAGACATGGTTCGCACGTGTCAAACAATTCGTAATCAAGAGACTCTAAAAGTCCATCAGCATGGAGCTTCTTCATGCGTTTGACACCTATGTGACCAAGGCGGCAGTGCCACAAGTATGTGGGACTATCATTATCAATCTTACATCTTTTGGTACTCACACTATGAACATGTGTAGCATTACGCTTGAGATTCATTAAGAATAAACCATTCACCATCGGAGCATGACCATAAAACATATCTCTCATATAAATAGAACAACCATTATTCTCGGATTTAAATGAGTAGCCATCTTGAATTAAACGAGATCCTGATACAATGTTCATGCTCAAAGCTGGCACTAAATAACAATTATTAAGGTTTAAAACTAATCCCGAAGGTAAATGTAGAGGTAGCGTGCCGACGGCGATCACATTGACCTTGGAACCATTCCTGACGCGCATCGTCACCTCGTCCTTCGCCAGTGTCTGCTTATTCCGCAGCTCCTGTTTTGAGTTACAAATGTGAGCAACCGCACCGGTATCAAATACCCAGGAGCTACTACGAGTACTGGTAAGGTACACATCAATTACATGTATATCACATATACCTTTCGTGATGCCAGCCTTCTTGTCCGCTAAGTATTTGGGGCAGTTCCGCTTCCAGTGACCACTTCCCTTGCAATAAAAGCACTCGGTCTCGGGCCTGGGTCCATTCTTTGGCTTCTTCCCGGCAGCTTGCTTGCCGAGCGCGACATCTCCCTTGCCGTCCTTCTTGAAAGCTTTCTTACCCTTGCCCTTCTTGAACTTAGTGGTTTTATTCACCATCAACACTTGATGTTCCTTTTTGACTTCTACCTCTGCTGATTTTAGCATTGCAAATACTTCGGGAATGGTCTTTTCCATCCCCTGCATATTGAAGTTCATCACGAAGCTCTTGTAGCTCGGTGGAAGCGACTGAAGGATTCTTTCAATGACCGCGTCATCCGGGAGATTAACTCCTAGCTGAGTCAAGCGGTTATGCAACCCAGACATAG
This sequence comes from Triticum aestivum, assembly GCF_018294505.1. Taxonomy (NCBI): domain Eukaryota; kingdom Viridiplantae; phylum Streptophyta; class Magnoliopsida; order Poales; family Poaceae; genus Triticum; species Triticum aestivum. Next base: position 601,712,815 of record NC_057809.1, read on the forward strand.
TGAGTATGTGCTCACTGACAGAACTGTTTTCCTCCATCTTACAGCTGAAGAACTTGTCGGAGACTTGATATCTCTTGACCCGGGCATGAGCTTGGAAAACCATTTTCAGCTCTTCGAACATCTCATATGCTCCGTGTGTCTCAAAACGCTTTTGGAGCCCCAGCTCTAAGCTGTAAAGCATGCCGCACTGAACGAGGGAGTAGTCATCGGTACGTGCCTGCCAAGCGTTCATAACGTCTTGTTCTGCAGGGAGAACAGGTGCGTCACCTAGCGGTTCTTGTAGGACATAATCTTTCTTGGCAGCTATAAGGATGATCCTCAGGTTCCGGACCCAGTCCGTGTAGTTGCTGCCATCGTCTTTCAGCTTGGTTTTCTCTTGGAACGCGTTGAAGTTGAGGACTACGTTGGCCATTTGATCTACAAGACATATTGTAAAAAATTTAGACTAAGTTCATGATAATTAAGTTCATCTAATCAAATTATTCAATGAACTCCCACTTAGATAAACATCCCTCCAGTAATCTAAGTATAACATGATCCGAGTTAACTAGGCCGTGTCCGATCATCACGTGAGACGGACTAGTCAACATCAGTGAACATCTTCATGTTGATCATATCTTCTATACGACTCATGCTCGACCTTTCGGTATTCTGTGTTCCGAGGCCATGTCTGTACATGCTAGGCTCGTCAAGTCAACCTAAGTGTTTGCATGTGTAAATCTGTCTTACACCCGTTGTATGTGAACGTTGGAATCTAACACCCGATCATCACGTGGTGCTTCGAAACAGCAAACTGTCGCAACGGTGCACAGTTAGGGGGAACACTTTCTTGAAATTATTATGAGGGATCATCTTATTTACTACCGTCGTTCTAAGTAAACAAGATGCAGAATCATGATAAACATCACATGCAATCAAATAATAATAGTGACATGATATGGCCAATATCACATAGCTCCTTTGATCTCCATCTTGGGGCTCCATGATCATCTTGTCACCAGCATGACACCATGATCTCCATCATCATGATCTCCATCATCATGATCTCCATTATCGTGTCTCCATGAAGTTGCTCGCCAACTATTACTTCTACTACTATGGCTAACACGTTTAGCAATAAAGTAAAGTAATTTACATGGCGTTTCTCAATGACACGCAGGTCATACAAAAAATAAAAACAACTCCTATGGCTCCTGCCGGTTGTCATACTCATCGACATGCAAGTCGTGATTCCTATTACAATAGCATGAACATCTCATACATCACATATATATCATTCATCATTCATCACAACTTTGGCCATATCATATCACAAAGCACTTGCTGCAAAAACAAGTTAGACGTCCTCTAATTGTTGTTGCAAGTTTTACGTGGCTGAAATAGGGTTCTAGCAAGAACGTTTTCTTACCTACGTGAAAGCCACAACGTGATTTGCCAACTTCTATTTACCCTTCATAAGGACCCTTTTCATCAAATCTGCTCCAACTAAAGTGGGAGAGACAGACACCCGCCAGCCACCTTATGCAACTAGTGCATGTCAGTCGGTTGAACCGGTCTCACGTAAGCGTACGTGTAAGGTTGGTCCGGGCCGCTTCATCCCACAATACCGTTGAAGCAAAATAAGACTAGTAGCGGCAAGAAAGTTGACAACATCTACGCCCACAACAAATTGTGTTCTACTCCTGCAAAAGGAACTACGCATAGACCTAGCTCATGATGCCACTGTTGGGGAACGTTGTAGAAAACAAAATTTTCCTACGGTTTCACCAAGATCCATCTAGGTGTTCATCTAGCAACGAGTGATCGGATTGCATCTACATACTTTTGTAGTTCACGCGCGGAAGCGTTCAAAGAACGGGGATGAGGAAGCCGTACTCGACGTGATCCAAATCACCGGAGATCCTAGCGCCGAACGGACGGCACCTCCGCGTTCAACACATGTACGGTCAGTGTGACGTCTCCTCTTTATTGATCCAGCAAGGGGGGAGGAGAGGTTGAGGAAGATGGCTCCAGCAGCAGCACCACGGCGTGGTGGTGGAGCTGCAGTACTCCGTCAGGGCTTTTCCAAGCTCTATGGAGGAGGAGGAGGTGTTGGAGAGGGAGAGGGAGGCACCAAAGGCGTATATAGGGAGCCTAGGGGGGGCGCCGGCCCTAGGAGATACAATCTCCTAGGGGGCGCCGGCCAAGGGGTGGGGGGCTTGCCCCCCAAGCAAGGGGGCGCCCCCCTTTAGGGTTTCCCCTACCCTAGGCGCATGGGCCCTAGGGGGAAGTGGCTCCCCAGCCCACTTTGGGCTGGATCCCTTCCCACTTTTGCCCATGGGGCCCTCCGGGATAGGTGGCCCCACCCGGTGGACCCCCGGGACCCTTCCGGTGGTCCTGGTACAATACCGATGACCCCGAAACTTGTCCCAATGGCCGAAATAGCACTTCCTATATATAATTCTTTACCTCCGGACCATTCCGAAACTCCTCATGATGTCCGGGATCTCATCCGGGACTCCGAACAACTTTCGGGTTACTGCATATACATATCCCTACAACCCTAGCGTCACCGAACCTTAAGTGTGCAGACCCTACGGGTTCGGGAGACACGTAGACATGACCGAGATTGCTCTCCGGTCAATAACCAACAGCGGGATCTGGATACCCATGTTGGCTCCCACATGCTCCTCGATGATCTCATCGGATGAACCATGATGTCGAGGATTCAAGCTACCCCGTATACAATTCCCTTCGTCAATCAGTATGTTACTTGCCCGAGATTCGATCGTCGGTATCCCAATACCTCGTTCAATCTCGTTACCGGCAAGTCACTTTACTCGTACCACAATGCATGATCCCGTGACCAGACACTTGGTCACTTTGAGCTCATTATGATGATGCATTACCGAGTGGGCCCAGTGATACCTCTCCGTCATACGAAGTGACAAATCCCAGTCTTGATCCGTGTCAACCCAACAGACACTTTCGGAGATACCCGTAGTATACCTTTATAGTCACCCAGTTACGTTGTGACGTTTGGTACACCCAAAGCACTCCCACGGTATCCGGGAGTTACACGATCTCATGGTCTAAGGAAAAGATACTTGACATTGGAAAACTCTAGCAAACGAACTATACGATCTTGTGCTATGTTTAGGATTGGGTCTTGTCCATCACATCATTCTCCTAATGATGTGATCTCGTTATCAATGACATCCAATGTCCATAGTCAGGAAACCATGACTATCTGTTGATCAACGAGCTAGTCAACTAGAGGCTTATTAGCGACATGTTGGTGTCTAAGAATTCACACATGTATTACGATTTCCGAATAACATAATTATAGCATGAATAAAAGACAATTATCATGAACAAGGAAATATAATAATGATCCTTTTATTATTGCCTCTAGGGCATATTTCCAACAGTGCCCTGCCACACACTAGTTGAAGAGACGGTTCAATAACCTCATCAAGTCTCCACCATCCTCCCACTCAATTCTTTCGAGAGAAACTTTTCCTCGAGAAAGGACCCGATTCTAGAAACAATCCCTTATTGCTTTCGAATCTGAGACAGGGGGTATACCCAACTATTTTGGGTGTCCTATGAAGATGCATTTATCCGCTTTGGGTTCGAGCTTATCAGCTGAAAAATTTTCACATAAGCGTTGCAGCCCCAAACTTTTAAGAACTGACAGGTTAGGTTTCTCTAAACCATAGTTCATACGGTGTCATCTCATCAGAATTACGTGGTGCCCTATTTAAAGTGAATGTGGTTGTCTCTAATGCCTAACCCATAAACTATCGTGGTAATTCGATAAGAGACCTCATGGTATGCATCATATCCAATAGGGTGCAGTTATGATGTTCGGACACACCATCACACTATGGTGTTCCAGGCTGTATTAGTTGTGAAACAATTTCCACAATGTCTTAATTCTGTGCCAAACTTGTAATTCAGATATTCATCTCTATGATCATATCATAGATATTTTATCCTCTTGTCACGACGATCTCTCACATTCACCCTGAAATTACTTGAACCTTTCAATAATTCAGACTCGTGATTCATCAAGTAAATATACTCAACATCTACTCAAATCATCTGTGAAGTAAGAACATAACGATATCCACTACACGCCTCAGCACTCATTGGACTGCACACATCAAAATGTATTACTTCCAACAAGTTGCTTTCTAGTTCCATTTTACTGAAAACGAGGCTTTCAGTCATCTTGCCCATGTGGTATGATTTGCATGTCTCAAGTGATTCAAAATCAAGTGAGTCCAAACGGTCCATTTGCATGGAGTTTCTTCATGCATATACACCAATAGACATGGTTCGCATGTCTCAAACTTTTCAAAAACGAGTGAGCCCAAACATCCATCAACATGGAGCTTCTTCATGCGTTTTATACCGATATGACTTACGTGGCAGTGCCACAAGTAGGTGGTACTATCATTACTATCTTATATCTTTTGGCATGAACATGTGTATCACTACGATCGAGATTTAATAAACCATTCATTTTAGGTGCAAGACCATTGAAGGTATTATTCAAATAAACAGAGTAATCATTATTCTCCTTAAATGAATAACCGTATTGCGATAGACATAATCCAATCATGTCTATGCTCAACGCAAACACCAATCTCGATGGTAGAGGGAGCGTGCGATGCTTGATCACATCAAGCTTGGGAAAAACTTCCAACACATATCGCCAGCTCACCTTTAGCTAGTCTCCGTTTACTCCGCAGCCTTTTATTTCGAGTTTACTAACACTTAGCAACCGAACCGGTATCTAGTACCATGGTGCTACTAGGAGTACTAGTAAAGTACACATTAACACAATGTATATCCAATATACTTCTATCGACCTTGCCAGCCTTCTCATCTACCAAGTATCTAGGGTAATTCTGCTCCAGTGGCTGTTCCCCTTATTACAGAAGCACTTAGTCTCGGGTTTGGGTTCAACCTTGGGTTTCTTCACTAGAGCAGCAGCTGATTTTCCGTTTCATGAAGTATCCCTTCTTGCCCTTGCCCTTCTTGAAACTAGTGGTTTCACCAACCATCAACAATTGATGCTCCTTCTTGATTTCTACTTATGTGGTGTCAAACATCGCGAAAATCTCAAGGATCATCATATATGTCCCTGATATATTATAGTTCATCACGAAGCTCTAGCAGCTTGGTGGTAATGAGTTCGGAGAAACATCACTATCTCATCTGGAAGATCAACTCCCACTCGATTCAAATGATTGTTGTACTCAGACAATCTGAGCACAAGCTCAACAATTGAGCTTTTCTCCCTAGTTTTCAGGCTAAGAAAATCATTGGAGGTCTTATACCTCTTGACGTGGGCACGAGCCTGAAATCCCAATTTCAGCCCTCGAAACATCTCATATGTTTCGCGACGTTTCAAAACATCTTCGGTGCCTCAACTCTAAACCGTTTAACTGAACTATCACGTAGTTATCAAAATGTGTATGTCAGATGTTCGCAACATCCACAGACGACGTTCGAGGTTCAGCACACTGAGCGGTGCATTAAGGACATAAGCCTTCTATGAAGCAATGAGGACAATCCTCAGTTTACAGACCTAGTCCGCATAATTTCTACTATCAACTTTCAACTAAATTTTCTCTAGGAACATATCTAAACAGTAGAACTGAAGCGCGAGCTATGACATAATTTGCGAAGACCTTTTGACTATGTCCAGGATAATTAAGTTCATCTTATGAACTCCCACTCAGATAGACATCCCTCTAGTCATCTAAGTGATTAAATGATCCGAGTCAACTAGGCCGTGTCCGATCATCACGTGAGACGGACTATTCATCATCGGTGAACATCTTCACGTTGATCATATCTTCTATACGACTCAGGTTCGACCTTTCGGTCTTCCGTGTTCTGAGGCCATGTCTGTACATGCTAGGCTCGTCAAGTCAACCTAAGTGTTCCGCATGTGTCCCGAGGCCATGTCTGTACATGCTAGGCTCGTCAACACCTGTTGCATTCGAACGTTAGAATCTATCACACCCAATCATCACGTGGTGCTTCGAAACAACGAACCTTCGCAATGGTGCACAGTTAGGGGGAACACCTTTCTTGAAATTTTCGTGAGGGATCATCTTATTTAAGCTATCATCGTTCTAAGCAAATAAGATGTAAAACATGATAAACATCACATGCAATCAAATAGTGACATGATATGGCCAATATCATTTTGCTCCTCTTGATCTCCATCTTCGGGGTCCATGATCATTGTTGTCACCAGCATGACACCATGATCTCCATCATCATGATCTCCATCATCGTGTCTTCTTGAAGTTGTCTCGTCATCTATTACTTCTACTACTATGGCTAACGCTTTAGCAATAAAGCAAAAAAATTACATGACATTTATGTTGACACGCAGGTCATAAATAAATTAAGACAACTCTATGGCTCCTGCCGGTTGTCATACTCATCGACATGCAAGTTGTGATTCCTATTACAAGAACATGATCAATCTCATACATCACATATATCATTCATCACATCCTTTTGGCCATATCACATCACAAGGCATATGCTGCAAAAACAAGTTAGATGTCCTCTAATTGTTGTTGCATGTTTTTACGTGGCTGCTATAGGTTGCTAGCAAGAACGTTTCTTACCTACGCCAAAAGCACAACATGAATTGCCAATTTCTATTTATCCTTCATAAGGACCATGTTCATCGAATCCGATCTGACTAAAGTGGGAGAGACAGACACCCGCCAGCCACCTTATGCAACTAGTGCATGTCAGTCGGTGGAACCGGTCTCACGTAAGCGTACGTGTAAGGTTGGTCCGGGCCGCTTCATCCCACGATGCCGCCGAATCAAGATAAGACTAGTAACGGCAAGATAATTGACAATATCGACGCCCACAACTACTTTGTGTTCTACTCATGCATAGTAACTACGCATAGACCTAGCTCTGATACCACTGTTGGGGAACGTAGCAGAAATTCAAAATTTTCTACACATCACCAAGATCAATCTATGGAGTAATTTAGCAACAAAGGGAAGGAGAGTGCATCTATATACCCTTGTAGATCGCTAAGCGGAAGCGTTCAAGTGAACGGGGTTGATGGAGTCGTACTCGTCGTGATCCAAATCACCGATGATCCTAGTGCCGAACGGACGGCACCTTCGTGTTCAACACACGTACAGCCCGGTGACGTCTCCTACGCCTTGATCCAGCAAGGGGAGAAGGAGAGGTTGGGGAAGACTCCATCCAGCAGCAGCACGACGGCGTGGTGGTGGTGGAGGAGCGCGGGACTCCAGTAGGGCTTCGCCAAGCACTACGAGAGACGAGGAGGGAGAGGGGTAGGGCTGCGCCAACAGGGAGAGCAAATCACATGTGTTGGGCAGCCCCAAACCTCAAGTATATATAGGGGAAGGGGAGGGGCTGTGCCCCCACCTAGGGTTCCCTCCCTAGGGGTGGCGGCAGCCCCCAGATCCCATCTGGGAGGCGGCCAAGGGGGAGAGAGAGGGGGGCGCACCTAGGGTGGGCCTTAGGGCCCATCTGCGCCTAGGGTTTGCCCCCTCTCCTCTTGAGGACACCTTGGGCCTTGGTGGGAGGCGCCCCAGCCCACGTAGGGGCTGGTCCCTTCCCACTATTGGCCCATGTAGGCCTCCGGGGCTGGTGGCCCCACCTGGTGGACCCCCGGACCCCTCCGGTGGTCCCGGTACACTACCGGTGATGCCCGGAACACTTCCGGTGGCCAAAACCATACTTCCTATATATCAATCTTTACCTCCGGACCATTCCGGAACTCCTCGTGACATCCGGGATCTCATTCGGGACTCCGAACAACATTCGGTAACCGCGTACATACTTTCCCTATAACCCTAGCGTCATCAAACCTTAAGTGTGTAGACCCTACGGGTTCGGGAAACATGCAGACATGACCGAGACACCTCTCCGGTCAATAACCAACAGCGGGATCTGGATACCCATGTTGGCTCCCACATGCTCCACGATGATCTCATCGGATGAACCATGATGTCAAGGACTTAATCAACCCCGTATACAATTCCCTTTGTCTAGCGGTATGATACTTGCCCGAGATTCGATCGTCGGTATCCCGATACCTTGTTCAATCTCGTTACCGGCAAGTCTCTTTACTTGTTCTGTAACACATCATCCCGTGATCAACCCTTGATCACATTGTGCATATTATGATGATGTCCTACCGAGTGGGCCCAGAGATACCTCTCCGTTTACACGGAGTGACAAATCCCAGTCTCGATTCGTGCCAACCCAACAAACACTTTAGGAGATACATGTAGTGTACCTTTATAGCCACCCAGTTACGTTGTGACGTTTAGAACACCCAAAGCACTCCTACAGTATCCGGGAGTTGCACAATCTCATGGTCTAAGGAAATGATACTTGACATTAGAAAAGCTTTAGCATACGAACTACATGATCTTGTGCTAGGCTTAGGATTGGGTCTTGTCCATCACATCATTCTCCTAATGATGTGATCCCGTTATCAACGACATCCAATGTCCATGGTCAGGAAACCGTAACCATCTATTGATCAACGAGCTAGTCAACTAGAGACTTACTAGGGACATGGTGTTGTCTATGTATCCACACATGTATCTGAGTTTCCTATCAATACAATTCTAGCATGGATAATAAACGATTATCATGAACAAGGAAATATAATAATAACCAATTTATTATTGCCTCTAGGGCATATTTCCAATAGTGGGTGCCAAAGGCAAGATCCCAATCCGCGTTGCAGAAAAATGAATCGAGCTTGCAAAGGGTGGGGTTGTCTCGCTCGTTGCTCCAAGTGAAACGACGATTTTGCAGGTGTATCTCGCTGAGATCGCACGCGTGGAGGGTGTTACGGAACCGGTTGATGCGGCCATGGTTGATGTTCCGCTTATTCTTGTCGCGCGCGTGTTGTATTTGGTTGAAGTCGCCCAGAGTAAGCCATTTGGTCCCTGGAGGTGGCTTTTGATCCAGGAGCTCCGCAAAGAAGGCATTTTTGCAAGAGGAAGCAGTAGGGCCATAGACCACCGTGATCTTGAAGGAGACCCCAGACTCGCGGATGAGGACTGTGGCGGATAGGCAGTACACTGAGAGCACAATATCAGACACAACCACAACGTCGTCATCCCAAAGCAGTAGGATGCCTCCCCTAGTGACCAGTGCCGATCGGTGGGCAAAGCTTTTGAGCCTGGCCCCTCCCAGGAAGGAAGCCGTAAACTGGTCCAACACATCAAGTTTGGTCTCCTGTAAGCAAGCCAAATGACACGAAGTTGCAGCGATAGTCTCGTGAACAGTGGCCCGTCGGTTTGGGCAGTTTAATCCCCTTACATTCCAACTAAGAAAGTTAATTGGTTGTCCTAACATGATAAACTAGAGACCCTGACAGCACAACAAAACGAACACAACCTAGGTGCTGGATTGCACCTCCTCCTCATGGTCCAGCGCTGCTGCGCCCCCATGACCAATGAGGGCCTCCTCCACCACAGCAGCATGCGTGTCGTCGATCTTGAACAGGCCACGGAGAGCAGTCATGACGTTGTCGGGCAGCTGCTCCTTGAACTGACGCTCAAATTGGTCGAGAGCCCGGGCGGTGACGTCTTCGCCGTTGCGGATGATGCCAATAGTGCGGCAGACAAGCCCCTGCGCTTCCTTTGACATGGAGGTGGCGAAGCCCACCTTGCGCGCCTGAACGCGGGCACTGGTACGACGAAGCGAGAATCCCCCACCCTGGGATGTGATAACAACCCCGGCCAGTGTTTTGCCTCTCCTTGTTGGTGCCTTGACCGGGGAGGACTGAGGGGTCGGAAGTAGAGCCCGTTCCCGCTCCCGGAAAAGGGCCTCCATTGGCGCGGCCACCGCAGCCACCCCGCCAGCGAGCGGGGTTCTAGGAGGGGTCCAGCCAGGGAAGATTGGTGGGGTTGGCGATGGTGAGAACCCAGCAGCGCGCGGCAACGGTGGTGTTGGGAGAGACAACCGCAGAGGAGAGCACAAACCGGCCACCAGCGTACTAGCCCCCTCCACCCTGACCGCCACTGCCGCGTCCCTGGCAGCAGAGCGGGCATCAGCGCGCCTTGAACTTGATGAGGACGGCAGCACCGACGTAGGGGATAGCGGTGGAGAAGCCTGTGGCGTTAGGTTGTCGTTGGAGTGGTTCCATTCGTAGAGTGGCGAGGGGTGACGAACGCGAGAACGTCCATGCACAGGCGGAGGCACCGCAGCATCCACGATCGGCATGCCCTCAGTCGCCCGCACCAAGGTGTTGCTGGCAGCACCCGAGCCGGCCAGGAGCGCCGGCGACGACTCCGACCCGCTTTGCCTGCTCCTCCCGTCACGCCCATCGCGCCGATCTCCACGGCGATCATCACAGCGGCGCTGCTTATCGCGCCGCCCTCTGTCTTCATGCCTGTTGCCATCCGCCCGGGATCTACTCCGGAAGATCCTGCCCGCCCAGGACAGTCCGCGGTCACCCTGTCTGCCGCGGTGGTCGTCGTGGTCCTCATGATCATCATCACGCCGCTGGCCCCGCCCTCGGGCAGCAGGGGAGCTGTGGCTCTCCCTCGTCTGTCGCTCGCCGTCGATGACGCCCTTGGTCCAGTCGAGGGGGTGGCGCTGGGCGTTCCTCGGGATGTTGCCGGCGGCGTCTGGGCTGAAGTCCTCGATCAGCTCAAGGTGGATCAGCACCCTGTCCTCCAGCCCCTGCAGCCCCGGCCCAGTAGGGGTGGCGCTACCGATAGGCTGCTGGCTAGGCCTGTCGACGATGGTGGACCACATCACCTTGGGGATGGCCGACGAATTGGTAGTCCAGGCCCACAGGCTCATCATCGAGGCATCCTCCTTCTGCAAAGTAGCAATGTCGAAGTAGTGCAGGATGGTGTTCTCGCCCAGGATATTGGCGATCTCCTCCTCTCCCCAAGCGTGCAGGGGGACATTCTCCAAGCAGAGATGGACGTGGTAGTGCATCTTGGCGACTTTGGAGTGGGCGTTGGCACGCCACTTGGTGGCATGGATGTCGAGGTTGTGGTGCGGGAAGCGGCCCCTGGTGGTGAGCTCGTCGCGGTGGTGGGGGTGCCGGAAGGTGACCAGGAAGTCCTCCGGGAAGAACGGGACGACGTTGAAGTAGCCCCTGGCGATGTTGGTCTCTGCCTCGATGGCGCGCGCAATATCCTCCGTGTTGACCTGCAGCCGGTTCCCCCCCAGCCAGATCAGGGCCGCGTTGGAGGCGAGAAGGGCCGCCTGCAGCTCCATTGCCGGGGTGGAGAGGAGCACCACGTGCCCCTCGCTCGGACGAGAGGCCGCGTCCCCAGGCATGGCATGGCGCCGTGGTTGGCCGGGAGCGGCGGGGGCCTGGCGGGAGGACGACGTGTTGGGGAACGTAGCAGAATTTTAAAATTTTCTACGCATCACCAAGATCAATCTATGGAGTCATCTAGCAACGATGGAGAGAGGAGTGCATCTACATACCCTTGTAGATCACGAGCAGAAGCGTTCAAGAGAACGGGGTTGATGGAGTCGTACTCGACGTGATTCAAATCACCGATGACCTAGTACCGAACGGACGGCACCTCCGCGTTCAACACAGGTACGGTTGGGAGACGTCTCCTCCTTCTTGATCCAGCAAGGGGGAAGGAGAGGTTGATGAAGATCCAGCAGCACGACGGCGTGGTGGTGGAAGCAACGGTGATCTCGGCAGGGCTTCGCCAAGCGCAGGGAGACGGAGGAGTGTCACGGGAGGAAGAGGGAGAGGCCAGGGGCTTTGGTGCGGCTGCCCTCCCTCCCCCCACTATATATAGGGTGCCTAGGGGGGGCACCGGCCCTAGGAGATGGTGGCCAAGGGGGTGCCTTGCCCCCCAAGGCAAGGGTGGCGCCCCCACCCCTAGGGTTTCTAACCCTAGGCGCAGGAGGAGGCCCAAGGGGGGGCGCACCAGCCCACTAGGGGCTCGTTTCCCTCCCACTTCAGCCCATGGGGCCCTCTGGGATAGGTGGCCCCACCCGGTGGACCCCCGGGACCCTTCCGGTGGTCCCGGTACAATACGGGTGACCCCGAAACCTTCCCGATGATCGAAACTGGACTTCCTATATATAAATCTTTACCTCCGGACCATTCCTGAACTCCACGTGACGTCCGGGATCTCATCTGAGACTCCGAACAACTTTCGGGTTACCGTGTGCTAATATCTCTACAACCCTAGCATCACCGAACCTTAAGTGTGTAGATCCTACGGGTTCGGGAGACATGCAGACATGACCGAGAAGCCTCTCTGGTCAATAAATAACAGCGGGATCTGGATACCCATGTTGGCTCCCACATGCTCCACGATGATCTCATCGGATGAACCACGATGTTGAGGATTCAATCAATCCGTATACAATTCCCTTTGTCAATCGGTACGTTACTTGCCCGAGACTCGATCGTCGGTATCCCAATACCTTGTTCAGTCTCGTTACCGGCAAGTCACTTTACTCGTACCGTAATGCATGATCCCGTGATCAACCACTTGATCACATTGAGCTCGTTATGATGATGCATTACCGAGTGGGCCCAAGATACCTCTCTGTCATACGGAGTGACAAATCCCAGTCTCGATTCATGCCAACCCAAAAGACACTTTCGGAGATACCTGTAATGTACCTTTATAGTCACCCAGTTACGTTGTGATGTTTGGCACACCCAAGGCACTCCTACGGTATCCGAGAGTTGCACAATCTCATGGTCTAAGGAAATGATACTTGACATTTAGAAAAGCTACAACAAACGAACTACACGATCTTTGAGCTAAGCTTAGGATTGGGTCTTGTCCATCACATCATTCTTCTAATGATGTGATCCCGTTATCATTGACATCCAATGTCCATAGTCAGGAAACCATGACTATCTTTTGATCAACGAGCTAGTCAACTAGAGGCTCACTAGGGACGTGTTGTGGTCTATGTATTCACACATGTATTACGATTTCCGGATAACACAATTATAGCATGAACAATAGACAATTATCATGAAGAAAGAAATATAATAATAACCATTTTATTATTGCCTCTAGGGCATATTTCCAACAGTCTCCCACTTGCACTAGAGTCAATATTCTAGTTACATTGTGATGAATGGCACACCCATGCAGTTCTGGTGTTGATCATGTTTTGCTCTAGGGAGAGGTTTAGTCAACGGATCTCCTACATTCAGGTCCGTATGTACTTTAAAAATCTCTATGTCTCCATTTTGAACACTTTCACGAATGGAGTTGAAGCGACGCTTGATATGCCTGGTCTTCCTGTGAAACCTGGGCTCCTTGGCAAGGGCAATAGCTCCAGTGTTGTCACAGAAGAGAGTCATCGGGCCCGACGCATTGGGTATGACTCCTAGGTCGGTAATGAACTCCTTCACCCAGACTGCTTCTTGTGCTGCCTCCGAGCCTGCCATGTACTCTGCTTCACATGTAGATCCCGCCACAATGCTTTGCTTGCAATTGTACCAGCTTACTGCCCCACCATTCAAAATATACACGTATCCGGTTTGTGACTTAGAGTCATCCAGATCTGTGTCGAAGCTAGCATCGACGTAACCCTTTACGACGAGCTCTTCGTCACCTCCATAAACGAGAAACATTTCCTTAGTCCTTTTCAGGTACTTCAGGATATTCTTGACCGCTGTCCAGTGTTCCATGCCGGGATTACTTTGGTACCTTCCTACCAAACTTACGGCAAGGTTTACATCAGGTCTGGTACACAACATAGCATACATGATAGACCCTATGGCCTAGGCATAGGGGACGACACTCATCTTTTCTCTATCTTCTGCCGTGGTCAGGCATTGAGCCGTGCTCAATCTCGTACCTTGCAATACAGGCAAGAACCCCTTCTTTAACTGATCCATTTTGAACTTCTTCAATATCTTGTCAAGGTACGTACTCTGTGAAAGACCAACGAGGCGTCTCGATCTATCTCTATAGATCTTGATGCCTAATATATAAGCAGCTTCTCCAAGGTCCTTCATTGAAAAACACTTGTTCAAGTAGGCCTTTATGCTTTCCAAGAATTCTATATCATTTCCCATCAATAGTATGTCATCCACATACAATATGAGAAATGCTATAGAGCTCCCACTCACTTTCTTGTAAATGCAGGCTTCTCCATAAGTCTGCATAAACCCAAACGCTTTGATCATCTCATCAAAACGAATGTTCCAACTCCGAGATGCTTGCACCAGCCCATAAATCGAGCGTTGGAGCTTGCACACCTTGTCAGCATTCTTAGGATCTACAAAACCTTCCGGCTGCATCATATACAATTCTTCCTTAAGGAAACCATTAAGGAATGCCGTTTTGACGTCCATTTGCCATATCTCATAATCATAGAATGCGGCAATTGCTAACATGATTCGGACGGACTTCAGCTTCACTACGGGTGAGAAAGTCTCATCGTAGTCAACCCCTTGAACTTGTTGATAACCCTTAGCGACAAGCCGAGCTTATAGATGGTCACATTACCATCCGCGTTTGTCTTCTTCTTAAAGAGCCATTTATTTTCTATGGCTCGCCGATCAACGGGCAAGTCAGTCAAAGTCCACAACTTCGTTTTCATACATGGATCCTATCTTGGATTTCATGGCTTCCAGCCATTTGTCGGAATCCGGGCCCGCCATCGCTTCTTCATAGTTCGAAGGTTCACCGTTGTCTAACAACATGATTTCCAAGACAGGGTTGCCGTACCACTCTAGTGCGGAACGTGTCCTTGTGGACCTACGAAGTTCAGTAGCAACTTGATCTGAAGTTTCATGATCATCATCAACTTCCTCTCTAGTCGGTGCAGGCACCTCAGTAACATTTTCTTGAGCTGCGCCACTTACCGGTTCAAGAGGTAATACTTCATCAAGTTCTACCTTCCTCCCACTTATTTATTTCGAGAGAAACTCTTTCTCTAAAAAGGACCCATTCTTGGCAACGAAGATCTTGCCTTTGGATCTGAGGTAGAAGGTATACCCAATAGTTTCTTTAGGGTATCCTATGAAGACGCATTTTTCCGATTTGGGTTCGGGCTTTTCAGGTTGAAGTTTCTTGACATAAGCATCACATCCCCAAACTTTTAGAAACGATAGCTTAGGTTTCTTCCCAAACCATAATTCATACGGTGTCGTCTCAACGGATTTTGATGGAGCCCTATTTAAAGTGAATGCGACAGTCTCTAAAGCATAGCCCCAAAATGATAGCGGTAAATCGGTAAGAGACATCATAGATCGCACCATATCTAATAGAGTGCGACTACGACGTTCGGACACACCATTACGCTGAGGTGTTCCAGGCGGCGTGAGTTGTGAAACTATTCCACATTTTCTTAAGTGTGTGCCAAATTTGTGACTCAAGTATTCTCCCCCACGATCTGATCGCAAGAACTTGATTTTTCTGTCACGTTGATTCTCAACCTCACTCTGAAATTCCTTGAACTTTTCAAAGGTCTCAGACTTGTGTTTCATTTAGTAGACATACCCATATCTACTCAAGTCATCAGTGAGGGTGAGAACATAACGATAGCCACCGCGAGCCTCAACACTCATTGGACCGCACACATCAGTATGTATGATTTCCAATAAGTTGGTTGCTCGCTCCATTGTTCCTGAGAACTTAGTCTTGGTCATTTTACCCATGAGGCATGGTTCGCATGTGTCAAATGATTCGTAATCAAGAGACTCTAAAAGTCCATCTGCATGGAGCTTCTTCATGCGTTTGACACCTATGTGACCAAGGCGGCAGTGCCACAAGTATGTGGGACTATCATTATCAACCTTACATCTTTTGGTATTCGCACTATGAATATGTGTAGCATTACGCTCGAGATTCATTAAGAATAAACCATTCACCATCGGAGCATGACCATAAAACATATCTCTCATATAAATAGAACAACAATTATTCTCGGATTTAAATGAGTAGCCATCTCGAATTAAACGAGATCCTGATACAATGTTCATGCTCAAAGCTGACACTAAATAACAACTATTGAGGTTTAAAACTAATCCCGTAGGTAAATGTAGAGGTAGCGTGCCGATGGCGATCACATCGACCTTGGAACCATTCCCGACGCGCATCGTCACCTCGTCCTTCGTCAGTCTCCGTTTATTCCGCATCTCCTGCTTTGAGTTACAAATGTGAGCAACCGCACTGGTATCAAATACTCAGGAGCCACTACGAGTACTGGTAAGGTACACATCAATTACATGTATATCACATATACCTTTCGTGTTGCCGGCCTTCTTGTCCGCTAAGTATTTGGGGCAGTTCTGCTTCCACTGACCACTTACCTTGCAATAAAAACACTCAGTCTCGGGCTTGGATCCATTCTTTGGCTTCTTCCCGGTAGCTTGCTTACCGGGCACGGCAACTCCCTTGCCGTCCTTCTTGAAGTTCTTCTTACTCTTGCCTTTCTTGAACTTAGTGGTTTTATTCACCATCAACACTTGATGTTCCTTTTAGACTTCTACTTCTGCTGATTTCAGCATTGCAAATACTTCAGGAATGGTCTTTTCCATCCCCTGCATATTGAAGTTCATCACAAAGCTCTTGTAGCTCGGTGGAAGCGACTGAAGGATTCTGTCAATGACCGCATCATCCGGGAGATTAACTCCCAGATGAGTCAAGCGGTTATGCAACCCAGTCATTTTGAGTATGTGCTCATTAACAGAACTATTTTCCTCCATCTTACAGCTGAAGAACTTGTCGGAGACTTCATATCTCTCGACCTGGGCACGAGCTTGAAAAACCATTTTCAGCTCTTCGAACATCTCATATGCTCCGTGTCTCTCAAAATGCTTTTGAAGCCCCGGTTCTAAGCTGTAAAGCATGCCGCACTGAATGAGGGAGTACTCATCAGCACGTGTCTGCCAAGCGTTCATAACATCTTGGTTCTGTGGGACGGGTGCGTCACCTAGCGGTGCTTCTAGGACATAATCTTTCTTGGCAGCTATGAGGATGATCCTCAGGTTCCGGACCCAGTCCGTATAGTTGCTGCCATCGTCTTTCAGCTTGGTTTTCTCTAGGAACGCGTTGAAGTTGAGGACAACGTGGGCCATTTGATCTACAAGACATATTGTAAAGATTTTAGACTAAGTTCACGATAATTAAGTTCATCTAATCAACTTATTCAATGAACCCCCACTCAGATAGACATCCCCCCAGTCATCTAAGTATAACATGATCCGAGTTAACTAGGCCGTGTCCGATCATCACGTGAGACGGACTAGTCAACATTGGTGAACATCTTCATGTTGATCGTATCTTCTATACGACTCATGCTCGACCTTTCGGTCTTCCGTGTTCGAGGCCATGTCTGTACATGCTAGGCTCGTCAAGTCAACCTAAGTGTATTGCGTGTGTAAATCTGTCTTACACCCGTTGTATTCGAACGTTAGAATCTATCACACCCGATCATCACGTGGTGCTTCAAAACAACGAACCTTCGCAACGGTACACAGTTAGGGGGAACACTTTCTTGAAATTATTACGAGGGATCATCTAATTTAAGCTACCGTCGTTCTAAGCAAATAAGATGTAAAACATGATAAACATCACATGCAATCAAATAGTGACATGATATGGCCAATATCATTTGCTCCTTTGATCTCCATCTTCGGGGCTCCATGATCATCATTGTCACCCGCATGACACCATGATCTCCATCATCGTGTCTTCTTGAAGTTGTCTCATCATCTATTACTTCTACTACTATGGCTAACGCTTTAGCAATAAACTAAAGTAATTACATGACGTTTATGTTGACACGCAGGTCATAAATAAATAAAGACAACTCCTATGGCTCCTGCCGGTTGTCATACTCATCGACATTCAAGTCGTGATTCCTATTACAAGAACATGATCAATCTCATACATCACATATATCATTCATCATTCATCACAACCTTTGGCCATATCACATCACAAAACACTTGCTGCAAAACAAGTTAGATGTCCTCTAATTGTTGTTGCAAGTTTTTACGTGGCTGCTATAGGTTTCTAGCAAGAACGTTTCTTACCTACACCAAAAGCACAACGTGAATTGCCAATTTCTATTTACCCTTCATAAGGACCCTGTTCATCGAATCTGATCCGTCTAAAGTGGGAGAGACAGACACCCGCCAGCCACCTTATGCAACTAGTGCATGTCAGTCGGTGGAACCGGTCTCACGTAAGCGTACGTGTAAGGTTGGTCTGGGCCGCTTCATCCCACGATGCCGCCGAATCAAGATAAGACTAGTAACGGCAAGCAAATTGACAATATCGACGCCCACAACTACTTTGTGTTCTACTCGTGCATAGTAACTACGCATAGACCTAGCTCATGATGCCACTGTTGGGGAACGTAGCAGAATTTTAAAATTTTCTACGCATCACCAAGATCAATCTATGGAGTCATCTAGCAACGAGGGAGAGAGGAGTGCATCTACATATCCTTGTAGATCACGAGCGGAAGCGTCCAAGAGAACGGGGTTGATGGAGTCGTACTCGACGTGATTCAAATCACCGATGACCTAGTACCGAACGGACGACACCTCCGCGTTCAACACAGGTACGGTTGGGAGACGTCTCCTCCTTCTTGATCCAGCAAGGGGGAAGGAGAGGTTGATGAAGATCCAGCAGCACGACGGCGTGGTGGTGGAAGCAACGGTGATCTCGGCAGGGCTTCGCCAAGCGCAGGGAGACGGAGGAGTGTCACGGGAGGGAGAGGGAGAGGCCAGGGGCTTTGGTGCGGCTGCCCTCCCTCCCCCCCACTATATACAGGGTGCCTAGGGGGGGCGCCGGCCCTAGGAGATCCAATCTCCTAGGGGGGGCGGCAGCCAAGGGGGTGCCTTGCCCCCCAAGGCAAGGGTGGCGCCCCCACCCCTAGGGTTTCTAACCCTAGGCGCAGGAGGAGGCCCAAGGGGGGCGCACCAGCCCACTAGGGGCTGGTTTCCCTCCCACTTCAGCCCATGGGGCCCTCCGGGATAGGTGGCCCCACCCCGTGGACCCCCGGGACCCTTCCGGTGGTCCCAGTACAATACCGGTGACCCCGAAACATTCCCGATGCCCGAAACTGGACTTCCTATATATAAATCTTTACCTCCGGACCATTCCGGAACTCCATGTGATGTCTGGGATCTCATCCGGGACTCCCAACAACTTTCCGGTTACCGTGTGCTAATATCTCTACAACCCTAGCGTCACCGAACCTTAAGTGTGTAGACCCTACGGGTTCGGGAGACATGCAAACATGACCGAGAAGCCTCTCCGGTCAATAACCAACAGCGGGATCTGGATACCCATGTTGGCTCCCACATGCTCCACGATGATCTCATCGGATGAACCACGATGTCGTGGATTCAATCAATCCGTATACAATTCCCTTTGTCAATCGGTACGTTACTTGCCCGAGACTCGATCGTCGGTATCCCAATACCTTGTTCAGTCTCGTTACCGGCAAGTCACTTTACTCGTACCGTAATGCATGATCCCGTGATCAACTACTTGATCACATTGAGCTCATTATGATGATGCATTACCGAGTGGGCCCAGAGATACCTCTCCGTCATATGGAGTGACAAATCCCGGTCTCGATTCGTGCCAACCCAAAAGACACTTTCGGAGATACTTGTAATGTACCTTTATAGTCACCCAATTACGTTGTGATGTTTGGCACACCCAAGGAACTCCTACGGTATCCGGGAGTTGCACAATCTCATGGTCTAAGGAAATGATACTTGACATTTAGAAAAGCTACAACAAACGAACTACACGATCTTTGAGCTAAGCTTAGGATTGGTTCTTGTCTATCACATCATTCTCCTAATGATGTGATCCCGTTATCATTGACATCCAATGTCCATAGTCAGGAAACCATGACTATCTTTTGATCAACGAGCTAGTCAACTAGAGGCTCACTAGGGACGTGTTGTGGTCTATGTATTCACACATGTATTACGATTTCCGGATAACACAATTATAGCATGAACAATAGACAATTATCATGAAGAAAGAAATATAATAATAACCATTTTATTATTGCCTCTAGGGCATATTTCCAACACGACGGCCAGATTGGTGGGCGCAGAAGCTGGAAGCGGGGGGACGACGGGCGCAGGGGCCGACAGAGGGGAGCGGACAGAGGGATTATGACGAAGAGGCTGCTGCTGGAGCCGGAGCGAGCACCCGCGAGCAAAGTGGCCCTGCCGGTCGCAGTAATTGCAGGGCACCGGGTCTCTGCACTCCCAGGCGAAGTGCCGGTGCCCCGGTAGTTGAAGCAGAGTAAATCACCCCTTCTCTTGAATGCACGCGGCGGAGGTCGCTGGCGATTGAATGCATCTTGCGACCGAATCATCGGGCGCCTTGAACGCATGGGAGGGGTGGCCGGTGAGGAGCGCCACCAAAACAGCGGCCTGACCACCTGCCAGTCCGTGGCCAGGCGACCCGGCGGAGAGGGGGCGCGCCGCCCAACCTCAGCACGGGTCGGCGAGAGACTTGAAGGCACCCAGCCCGGATTCGCGGGCGGAGTGAATGCCTCAGCCACCGCGCGGCGGGAGGCCACCAGCTGGGCCGCACCCCGCGCCGCATCAGTGGCCTGGCACCAGAACGCAGGCAGCGTCTCAGGCACGAAGGACACGGAGGCGGCAGGCACGGCTGGCCGAGCAGGCAAGCCCAGATCTGGACCGGATCCAGCCCAACCCAGGCGCGGCGGGGGCGAATCGAACCCCGGTGGCAGCAGCAGCGAGCCACCCGAGCCACCAGCGGACGGAGAAGCGGAGGGTAGCGGGCGGAGGACGACGGTGGCGGTGGCTGCGGGCGCCGGAGCGGCGAGTCGCAGGAGCGTGGGTGCCATTATTCCTTGTGGACTCTGGTTTCAATATTTCGTGCTTTGTTTATGAAGTGAGATGAAAATATGTTTCGAGATCTTTTCACTTTTTCAACGTCTTCGACTAAAGTGTTGTACAACATGAGTACCAAAACAGAGTTTTGCTACCACTACGGACTAATCCTGTAGAGTTAATTTGTAAGATGAGATGGCAATGTTGGTTAAAGAGGGAGGCGCAGCGATAATTCATGGAAATCTCTTCTCTCCCATCAACTGATTTTGCGTGCACGTAGGCCGCCCTCACCGCTTGTCACGTGCCCCGGCCGAGCGTCCACCACCTAGCCTTATCCAAAAATGAGCGCCGCTCCACCACCCATCCTTTTCTCATCCCAGCTCCTCTGCTTCCTCGCTACGCATCTCAGCTCCTCTGCTTTCCTTGCTCCGCCCATCGCTCATGGCCTCGCGCCTCGCTCTGCTGCGTGCTGCTCCACCGTCACGCAAGGCCGCTCCTCCGCGTTGCAGCAAGACTTACGGCCACCGGCGCTGCTTTTCTCATCCCAGTCACCGGCACTGCAAAGCCGGGGCCACCGTTGCTTCTCATCCCCGCGGCACCGGTGCTGCTTCTCATCTCGTCCACCGGCACTGCAAAGCCAGGGGCTGTGTCCCCGTGGATCTGGCCATGGCGGCCGAGCTGCAGTGCAGCACAAGCGACACTGCAAACCGCAGATCTTGCGGGTGGAAAATGCTGCAACACAACATTGCTCGTGGTGGAGACCACGACGCTACCCTCGCGCGACGACTGGAGATGCTGCAACGCAACGTCGCTCCCCATGGTGAGCACAGCGTTGCTCGCATATCTCGCCGCCGTTCAATGGCGAGCGCTTCTACCGAAGGATCCGGCCCTGGGCTGCAATGGAGCACCGCCAGAGTCGTTGAAGCCGTGATAGAGCTGCAACGAAGCGTCGTGGGGCTGCGATGGAGCACCACCGGAGACATTGAAGCCGTGATGGGTCTGCAACGGAGCACTGCTGGGGCTGCACTAGAGCACCGTTGGAGTCGTTGAAGCCATGATGGGGCTGCAATGGAGTGCCACCGGAGTTGCAATGGAGCGCCACCGGAGTTGCAATAGAGCTTCGCCAGGTCGTCGTCGATGATGCGTTGAAGCTTTTGGCAAGCTTGGTGATGCCATGGAGCAGCACTCGGTGGCTCCCCGTGCTGTGATGTAGCTGTTGCTGGGCTAGAATGAAACGGCGTTGGCGGTGCTGCGAGGTGTCGTCGGGTGCATGCTACAAGGCAGGGCCGCGGAGGGCATCACCGGTGCGCCGCCGTGCTGCTAGGTGTGCCTGGAGCGCAACCTTGGGTGTTGTGTGGTGGTGCCTACGGGGGAAGGTGTACGTGGAGGGGATTTGCGATCCGCAAGACACCAAGCGAACGACTATGATATGCACGATCGAACGGTTATCAAGGCGGTTTATAGCTGCAAGCTATCAGCTGGCTTACGTCTAGCATCGGCCATAATTCATTGGCAATTAGTGAAGGGTTACTGGAGAGTCTGGGGAGAATCGTCCCTAAGTAAGGGATTTTCGACCAAAACAAAAGGTGAGATGACCGTTTCTTTTTCCACGAGAAACTTTTTCCCGTACGCCTCTAGCGCTGTTAGAGAATATGTTTCCGTAGCATCTCAAACTCCTTTCCTTCTCCTACTCAAATTCCTTGTAATATTCCTTGTACTTCAAGCTTGGCTTCGGCCGCATCAATCAATATAAACAGAACCGCGGCTCCCCTCGAGGGAGTAGGAACGCTTATTATCTTTCATGGTAATCAGAGCCACCTCTTCTCCTACATCTAGCCACAAATCAAAACCCTAGAACCACATATCATCGTCTCCATGGCTTCTTCGTCCGGCGTCGGCCTCAACCTCGGATCGCCACCATCTGAGAAGCTAGCAAGAGGAAACTTCATCCTCTGGAAGACCCAGGTGCTCCCAGCCCTGCGAGGTGCGCAGGTAACCGGGCTCCTGGACAACTCTGACGCCGCTCCACCCAAGACTGTGGAGATCACGAAGGCGGACAAGACGACGGCCCTCGAGCCGAACCCTCTGTACGGGCCCTGGATCGCCAAAGACCAGCAGGTCCTGTCATATCTTCTCAACTCCATGTCTCCAGAAATCCTTGCGCAAGTCGTCGGGAAGGACTCCACCTATGAGCTCTGGACGACGGTGAACAATCTCTTCGCCTCGCAATCACAGTCCCGAATCACCAATCTAAGGATCGCGATCACCAATACCAAGAAGGGCACAATGTCGAGCTCGGCGTATATGGCGAAGATGAAAAGCCTTGGGGATGAACTAGCTGCCGCTGGTCGTCCCGTCTCTGATCCGGAGATGGTGGACTACATACTCGCAGGACTCGACCGCGACTACGACTCCGTGGTGGCGGCGATCGGCGCTGTCAAGAACACAATCACCGCCGATGACCTCTTCGCTCAGATCTCCGCCTTTGATCAGAGGATGGAGATGCTGGGAGACTCGTCTTCAAGCGGGTTTCATTCATCTGCCAACGCCGTCTACAGAGGCCGCGGCCAGTCCCGTGGTAGATCCCGTGGGCGAGGAGGAAGAGGGCGCGGCCGCGGTGACCGCGGTGACCGCGGTGACCGCCAGCCTTCTCCTGCAAATAGAGGCGGCGGATTCAGAGGACGCCCTCGACAGCAACAGCAACAGCAGGTACGCGAGCAGCAGCATGACTATCCTGAGTGCCAGATATGCTATAGACATCATCCAGGAGGTGCACGTGTCTGCTGGTGGCGCTATGAAGAGAATGATCAAGAAGAGAAGGAGGCGCATGCTGTCTCCTATGGCATGGACACTAATTGGTACGCAGACAGTGCAGCAACAAATCACATCACAGGTGAACTTGACAAGCTGACAGTACGGGAGAAGTACAACGGAGGCGACCAAATTCGCACGGCAAGCGGTTCTGGTATCAATATCACCCACATTGGTAGTTCAATTGTTCAAAACCCCATGAAAAATTTGCACCTTAAAGATGTCTTGCATGTTCCTCAAACTTCCAAAAATCTTGTTTCTGTTCATCGATTCACCCTTGATAATAATGTTCTTATAGAATTCTATCCTCACTTTTTCTTGGTTAAGGATTTGAGCACAAGGAGAATCATTCTTAGAGGACGGTGCGTGGGAGGCCTCTATCCACTCATATCATCATCATCATCTTCATGGTCCAATAAACAAGCAAATATTGTCACCAAGCCATCATCATCAAGGTGGCATAGTCGATTAGGTCATCCATCTTCAGTCATAGTTAAATATGTTCTTAGCAAAAATAAACTCTCTTATGAGAATAGTGTTGAGTCAGTTTGTGATCCGTGTCAACAAGCAAAAAGTCATCAATTACCCTATCCCATCTCTACTAGTGTGTCTACTGCTCCTCTACAACTTATATTTTCAGATGTATGGGGACCAGCCCCTACTTCAGTTGGGAGATTTTCTTACTATGTAAGCTTTATTGATGACTATAGTAAATTTACTTGGATTTACTTGTTAAAGAAACGGTCTGATGTATTCCAAGTCTTCATCAATTTTCAAAACCTTGTTGAACGCAAACTGAACTCCAAGATCATTGCTATGCAAAGTGACTGGGGTGGTGAGTATGAAAAATTGAACTCTTTCTTCCAAAAACTTGGTATTTCACATCATGTCTCTTGCCCTCATGCTCATCAACAAAACGGATCTGCTGAAAGAAAGCACCGTCACATAGTTGATATGGGGCTAGCATTGCTAGCAAATGCATCCATACCACTCAAATTCTGGGATGAAGCATTCTTAACCGCTACATATCTTATCAATTTGCTTCCTAGTAAAGTCATCAAATTTGAAACACCTATTACACGACTCCTTGGTGTCACACCCAACTACACATCTCTTCGTGTTTTCGGTTGTGCATGTTGGCCCAACCTCAGACCCTATAACACACGCAAACTCGCTTTTCGCTCCAAAAAGTGTGTCTTCTTAGGCTATAGTCCCATGCACAAAGGAGTTAAATGTCTAGATGTTCCTACTGGTAGGGTCTACATATCCAGAGATGTAGTTTTTGATGAGTCAGTGTTCCCTTTTGCTTCCCTTCATCCCAATGCTGGTGCACTTCTCCGCAAGGAAATCCTTCTTCTTCCTCCACATCTTCGGTCTTTTGATCATGGGGGCGACAGTTGTACTAACCAAAGTGATGATATTCCTGCTGGTATTGGTTCTTCTCTGTTGCCTGTACAGGTCCCTGGTGAAAACGGCGCTCAAAATGATCAAAATTTCGAAAATCAAGCTCAAGATCATCTTATATTTCATGCTGAGGAAGGAGACGAACCTGGCACAGATGACGAAGCTGATCCGGCGGCGCCCGCAACTCCTGTTCGTGCGCAGACCTCGGATCCCGCGGCCAAATCAGCCTCGGATCACGCTCCCACCAACCGCAGCGCTGATTCAGCAGCAGGCGGGACCAGCTGCGGGGTCGGCTGCGGGGCCGAATCCGCCTCGCCCAGCGCGCGCCACTCCCACGCCGCCACCTCAGCAGCAGGCGGGACCAGCCATGGGGCCGAATCTCCCTCGCCCAGCGCGCGCCTGCAACCGCGGTCGGGCGGTCGATCCGCTGTGCCGGCTCGGGCGGCTGGCACCCGTGTGGTGGACACACAAGCAACCACACCAACGGCTACAGGATCCTCTGCGCAGGTGGCGCCAGATTCTCCTGTGTCATCACATGCAGCTTCCTCGGGATCTTCTGCGGCGAGTGCTCCTGTGGTCCAGCCAGCAGTTTCTTCACGAGTTATGACTCGATTACAGAAAGGTATACGAAATCCTAAAATAAGAAAAGATGGGACTATACCATACGGAATGTTGTGTATTTCAGGAGAACCAACAACAT
Organism: Triticum aestivum; assembly: GCF_018294505.1. Taxonomy (NCBI): domain Eukaryota; kingdom Viridiplantae; phylum Streptophyta; class Magnoliopsida; order Poales; family Poaceae; genus Triticum; species Triticum aestivum. The sequence goes on from NC_057809.1 coordinate 601,738,569, forward strand.
TGAATAGTGCACTTGATGATCCTAAGTGGAAGAAGGCAATGGATGAGGAATATTCTGCACTTATGAGGAACAAGACATGGCATCTTGTACCAAATCAGAAAGGTAAAAATATCATCGATTGCAAATGGGTTTACAGAATTAAAAAGAAGGCAGATGGCTCCATTGACAGGTACAAAGCACGTCTCGTTGCAAAGGGTTTTAAACAACGTTATGGTATTGATTATGAGGACACTTTCAGTCCTGTTGTTAAAGCTGCAACTATCAGACTTGTGCTAGCCATTGCTGTATCCAAGGGTTGGAGTCTACGACAGCTAGATGTACAGAATGCGTTTTTGCATGGCATTCTAGAAGAGGAAGTGTTTATGAGACAACCACCTGGTTATGAGGACAAGAAGTCACCACATTATGTTTGCAAGCTTGACAAAGCACTCTATGGTTTAAAACAAGCACCCAGAGCATGGTACTCCAGATTGAGCTTACAGTTGAAATATCTTGGTTTCATTGCCTCCAAAGCTGACACATCATTGTTTATTTATAACAAGGCTGGAGTAGTCATTTTTATGCTTATATATGTTGATGATATCATCGTTGCAAGTTCTTCACAAAATGCTACTAATGCACTTCTGCATGATTTGAGCTCAGAGTTTGCCTTAAAAGACCTAGGTGATTTGCATTTCTTCCTAGGTATTGAGGTCAAGAAAACTCAAGATGGAATTGTGTTAAATCAGGAGAAATATATCACTGAGCTTCTGTCTCGCATGGGGATGAAGAATTGCAAGCCAGTTCCCACACCTTTGTCTTCCTCAGAAAAACTTTCAGCATATGAAGGTGTGCCACTTCAGGAGGAGGAAAGTACAAGGTATAGGAGTACTGTGGGAGCATTACAATATTTAACTCTCACACGTCCAGATATCTCATTTGCTGTCAACAAGGTTTGTCAATATCTGCATGCACCTACTTCTGCACATTGGTCAGCTGTCAAGAGAATTGTAAGATATGTAAAGCATACTATGGGAATAGGACTTCATTTCAAACGGTCTAATTCCTCTCTTGTGAGTGCATTCTCTGATGCTGACTGGGCAGGATGCAGTGATGACAGAAGATCAACTGGAGGCTTTGCAGTATTTTTTGGGTCTAACCTTATTTCTTGGAGTGCCAGAAAGCAAGCCACCGTGTCACGGTCAAGCACAGAAGCTAAATATAAGTCCTTGGCAAATGCAACTGCAGAAATCATTTGGGTTGAATCACTTCTTGAGGAATTGGGAATCAAGAAGAATCGTATCTCATGTTTATGGTGTGATAACTTGGGAGCAACATATTTGTCCGCAAATCCTGTGTTTCATGCAAGGACAAAGCACATCGAAATTGATTTTCACTTTGTGCGAGAAAGGGTTGCAGCCAAGAAACTCGAGATACGGTTTATTCCCTCCAAGGATCAAGTAGCAGACGGTTTTACAAAGGCATTGCCATCAAGACCATTTGAGGAGTTCAAGAGTAATCTTAATCTAGGGTAGTTAAGATTAAGGGAGGGTGTTAGAGAATATGTTTCCGTAGCATCTCAAACTCCTTTCCTTCTACTCAAACTCCTTGTAATATTCCTTGTACTCCAAGCTTGGCTTCGGCCGCATCAATCAATATAAACAGAACCGCGGCTCCCCTCGAGGGAGTAGGAACGCTTATTATCTTTCACTAGCAAGTGGCCATTTACTCACTAGACGTCCCAAGTAGCCGGGCATATTTGAAAATAGTTTGCCCTGCCGAATCCATATTAAGAAAAGTGCCACTTGAACAGGAAAAAAAGAGTAAAAGTGACTGCAAAAGTACCCACGTGAACAGGAGTGGAAGCATTTAATTCAGATTTTAGAATTTTTAAAAAGCCATAACTTACAAATCAAACATCGGAATTAAGATTTGTTTTCATCATTAAGAGTCTGTCGTATGGTACTTCTGAGGAGCATGTCCCCTACACCTTTTTAGCATGGTACATTTCTCTCTTATTTTTTAGTTGCATTTCTCTTTTGTTAATGAGCATTCCTTTCAGATGGAATTAATGTACATTTCTGTTGTTAGACACAAAAGACTTTACACATTTGTGTCGACTTTAAAAGGAGTCCAGCAAACATTCGAACAATCTACAAACTAAAAACCCTCACAGAAAAAAAAACTACAAGCTAAAAGTGTATGTACTGCCCTCTTCAAGATTGAGCCCGTCTTGCGGTTTGAATATATAATTCACATCACGTTGTTGCTCTATGTCTCTGCCAAGCAAGCTTTGCCCCTCCTCCGGGTCAGCACCCGCCTGACCCCATGGGTTCCGCTGATACCTTCTCAGAGCTTCCAACTTCTCTGCAACTTCCTTCATCGACGAACGCTCCTCCCTGATCATGCTCACACACCGCATCACGAGGTGCCTAACTTCTTCCAACGTCTCGGGGCCCATCTCTACTCTCACCCGACCGTCAAGGAGCTCGCCGTGCTGGCCGGCTTTCACGGCCGTAGTGAATCGGGACACAAGGCTCCTGTCCTCCTCTGGCCCGTCGAAGCAGAGCACCTTCTTCCCTGTCAAGAGCTCGAGAAGAACGACGCCAAAGCTGTACACATCACTCTTGTCCGTCAGCTGGCATGTCATGAGGTACTCCGGGTCCAAGTACCTGCAGGTGCCTTGTACCAGTGTCGCAATCTCAACCTCGTCACTTGGTGCTAGCTTCGATGCCCCGAAGTCGGAGACTTTGGCCGTGAGGCTACCATCGAGCAGGATGTTGGCTGTCTTGACATCGCCGTGGAGGATTGGTGGCGAGGCTGATGAGTGCATGTACGACAGCGCCTTGGCCGACTCCGCCGCTATTCGTAGGCGGGTGTCGAGTGCCTTGTTGGTGTCGTGGCCCTCGCGGCCATGGATGTAATGGTAGAGAGTGCCGTTGGAGACGTACTCGTAGACCAGCATCGGCACCTCCACCTCGAGGCAGCAGCCGTGCAGCTTGACGACGTTCCGGTGGTTGATTTGGGACAGGATGAGCATCTCCCTCGCGAACTCCTTGGTCTCTGTCGCCTCCATCATCTTGGACTTCTTGATGACCACTATGGTCTTGTCCTCCAGAACACCTCTGTAGACAATGCCGTGGCCGCCGCGACCGAGGATCTGGTCAGCGGCAAAGTTGTTTGTCGCCTTCTTGAGCTCCTCTTCTGAGAATATTTTGAACCCGCTACCGCCTCCCCCGGCAGTGCCACGCATCTGCTGCTGTAGGATGACGCCTTCGTTGTGCTCGAAGAAGCTCTGCTTTGCCTTGATGAGCTTTCTCTTCTGCAGCCCTAAGTAGAGCCAGAAGCACATGAACACTAACAAGAACACCCCCACACTGACTCCTGGATATGACACATTGGATACTTGATCATTGGTTTAGATTCCCGGGAAGAACATCATCTGTAAATAGGATCCCGTAAAAGAAATTGTAGGACGAACCAACAAGATAAGTGGAATGTGTTACCTGTAACGACCTTCAGAGCTAAGGTGAACTTGTCCTTTGGCCGGCAGCCATTTTTTGCGGTGGCATCTCCACTTGTCCCGGAAGGGCATTGGCAAGTGTAGCTCCCCTGCGTGTTTGTGCAGATCCCGTAGCAGGGGTATTCATCTTTCAGTTTGCACTCGTCGATGTCTTCAGTTTGCAAAGCGATTTCAAGATTTGATCAGACAAATCACAAATGTTGTAACAGAGCACAACTGAAATTCAGTATTAACTCCACCGTCGAGGTACGGGTTGCCGTCGTAGCCGCTGGAGCAGTTGCACCGGTACCCGGGGCCGTTGACGGCGTCGAAGCACTCGCTGCGCGCGCTCCGGCAGGCGAAGTCGGTGGCGTTGCGCCTGGCGGCGCTGCAGTTGTCGACGTTCCGGACGGCCCAGTCGAGCACGACGGGCACGTCGAAGTCGTCGGTGCGGTTGAGGAAGACGCGGTCGCTGTAGCTGAACCACTCCGCCTCGACGAGGAAGACGTAGTGGCACGACGTGGCGTTGCTGATGAAGGCGGAGTTGTCGTCCTGCTGCGGCGGGAAGTTGCGCTGGTGCGGCTCGAAGAAGCTGATCCCGGGCGGTATCGCGCTCTGGCAGCACCCGACGCCGGTGCAGGGGCCCGGCAGGACGTACCGCGACGGCCGGCACACGGACATGCAGCCGCTGACGTAGTAGCCGGCGGCGTCGACGAAGAAGCCGAGGTTGGGGCAGCCGAGCGCCACCAGGCGGTTCTTGGTGGACGAGAAGAGGTAAGGGCTAGTTCCGAGGGACATGAACGTGCCTTTCCGGTCAAGGAGCCCGCCGGTGGAGTTGTAGCACTCCCTCGTCGCGTTGAGGTAGGCGCGGGCCTCGCCGGCCGCGAGCGAGAGGGCCCCCAGGCGGTGGTTGTAACCGAACACGGCGAGGCGTGGGGAGCTGCCGGGGCCGTCGTCGTCGCACTCGAGCTGGAAGCCCTGCTGGCCGTCGTCGCGGAAGCAGCCGGCGCCGATGCCGAAGGGGTAGGGGACGGTGATGTTGCCGCACCTGTCGCGGCACCCCGGCAGCGCCACGCGCTGAGCCGCCGCCGCTGCCGCCACCAGCGGAGGCAGCACGATGAGCAGCAGCAGTATGGTGGTGGTCGCCATCCTTGACATGTTCTCCTCTGTTGGTTGCTCTGCTCCGCTGGATGATGGAGATGGACCGATGGTGGATGTGAATGCGATGAGCCGATGAGCATCAGGCAGGCTTGACTTGGCTGGTCTTGCATGGCGTTCTCGCAGAAAGTAGTCAAGAGGATCAATATTCAATTGCCTATTGCCAATTAGCCATGTGACCGTGTCAACTCATCTGCTTACTAATGTTCAGCTTGACACAGATTGTCACAGTTCAACATACTGTTTTCTTAAGCGTGTTTGCTAAAAAAATGGGAAAATTTGACGAAATGACCAATGAACAATGTAAGTTACTGTAATAACCCACAATGTTCCTTAGGTGAGAAATAGAGAAACCTTGAATATTTCTCTCCTGTACCGATCTCAGCTTCATAGGGGTATATATAGAGTACAATTATGGGAGAGACTTAGACTACAAGACACATATTGTATGATGTAAACCAATTCTATCTTTATTTCTTCTTATCTCTAACCAAACTCAATTGTACTTTTAACACCATTCCTGGGTCATTGCAAAAGCAAAGCGGGGATTGTGAGTGGATTTGAAGTCTTGCACTTCTGTCATCTTTTCCGCTTCGTCGTCATCAACTAAATCTTTGATAGCTGATGGGTCGACACTTAGGGCTGTGACTGTGTCCCCTTCAGGCGCGCTTCAATGATGTCATGGTGGAGGAGAAGCCGGTGTCGGTGCTAAAACCGGCGGATCTCAGAAGGGGGCCCTGAGCTAGTGATCTTGGTACGATGGTTAACAGGAAGTAAATGGACACAGTTTTACCCAGGTTTGGGCCCTCTCGAAGAGGTAAAACCCTATGCCTTGCTCATATAATATCGATTGTGGATGGGATACATAGTACATGATGATCTACCTCGTGATCTCTCCTAAACCCTTGAACGTGTACCTCTATAGACTAACCTCTTGGCTTATATAGGCGATGCGGTATCTAGGATTTACACATGGCTAGTTACAATCTTAGGGATAAACATGCCAATCATTCAAATACGTCTTGAAGTGTACGCCAAGTCTCTAGGGGATTTCATCTTGAGTACGTTGAGCGCCACGGCATGTGGGGACCAATCTTCAATTGTGGACGGGTCCTCGGCCCGGCCCATGAATGCCAGGCCAACGTGGTGTGCACCCTTCAATCCAGGACACCGTCAGCCAACGCCTTCGATATTGTTGGCGTTCTGGTTGGCGCAGGAGGAGGAGCAGTACAACCACTCCCTCCTCGAGAAGCACCGGCTGGCATAGGGCCAAATCTACGGCGAGCGTGTGAGCAAGGAGGCCGTGGCGATGGAGAATCCCAACGTCGTCACCAAGTAGCACATGCACTATGAGGCCGCGCGCGCTCACGCCGCTCGCAATGCGGTCTCGTGGCAGCCGGGCACAGAGGCGGCGCTGCCAATGACGCTTCGTTGGCGTTGGTGGCACGACGAGTGTGCCGCCCCGTCCATGTCCATCGTCGACCTCACGCCCATCAGCGACGGACAGGTTGCAGACTCCGACGAGGAGTAGTGCATGGGAGGTGGCGGGACCTCAAGTCCCAAGTGGACTGGTCTGTGTCTTACTATTCCACGCCGACGACCGCAACTTCACTTCACGGGTCTCATCTCTGTCAGACATGAACACGACCAACACCGGAGGGGAACAACAAGGACTTGGACGACGGATGTTGTCGTAGATTTAGACTAGGTTTAGGTTCGGTTGCTTTTTAATGAAACATGTCAAAATATATGAATATGATCTGGTTTAGATGAAAATCATCCGGTTTGCATGTAATTCGTCTAGTTTATTGAAATCCAATTTTAAATGTATGCAGACACTATTGGATGGCCGGCTCTCGCATCACCATCCGCGGACAGATCTAGACCAGTCCACGGACAGATGCGGTGTCTGATTTCGGGGTCAGTGTTGGAGATGCCTTTATATATACTAGGTGATTTCTTTGCAACACATAGTACAACAATTATTGTTTTTTTTTATGTGAAAGAGGTTGTTTTCTTACCAGATAATATGTCAAACCAGCAAAATTCTTCAGGATATAACTCGTGTCCTACAATCAATTAGTTGGAGAGCAAACGCCAGACTCATTGATCTGTACGTGACGGCTCATATTCAAACACAACAAAGAATTCAAATAACCTTTTCTTTCTCTATACACAAAGAACAAAGCAAATACCACATATAGCATAATATTAACCTTTTGCATATGTTTTAACCTTAATTTTACTATGTGTTTTAGGATGCATGTGTGTTTTCCTTACAAGTCCTACACTCAATTCTTGTGTTTTCATAATCCTTAGTTTTGCATATACAATTCTACCATATTCTCATGCTTTACCTAATTCTATGTTTTTAATACCCGTGGATGACGATCTGAGCTGCGCCAGAGGAGATGGGTCTGTCGGCCGCACATGGGCTGTTCGCGGCTCTATGCGCCAGCAGCGGTTGACTTGAAGGGCTCCAGGGCGGCGTGTGGCAGATCGGGCCCCGGCATCCTACTCTGCGGGTGGCTACGATGGACGCGGGCGCATGGGGCTGACGGCTATCCGGCATGGACTGGCAGTAATGGTGTAGATCTGGGCCCGGCGTTCAAATCTGAAGGTTTCGGCGAACGTGGGGCACATGGGGCCGGCGGCCGCCGGACGGGTGGCTGTGGCGGTGGACTGGCGTGGGTTGGTGGTTGTCGGCACAGCGCAGGGTGAAGACCTTGCTGCCGGACCTGGAGCTGGGGCAGGCGACGGCGACGCCTGCAGGCGCTGCTTCTTTCTAGAAGGCGTCGCTGACGCGTCTTTGCTCGCTCCACTACGCAAGGAAGCTCTAGGGAAACCCTCGATCCCGTGGGATCGGGCGATGATGGTGACGCGCGTGGAACCTCCTAGGGCATTGTTCTAGGAGCTTCTTGCCGGCCAGGGAGACCAGTGATACGAGGGAGGTGTTTCTTGTTGCTGGTCGTGTTCGGTTGGGCTTCTGTGGCAGTGGTGAGCATTGGTGGAGGCGTGGCATTGGTCGTGGTAGTAGGCTCTTCTCCGGCGTGTTCGTGAGTATACCTCGGCTGCCTGTTGCT